>NC_090270.1:269128074-269728074 GCF_040414725.1 Anabrus simplex
ATTTAATTCTTTAATTAGTTCTAGGCTGTTTTTAATTGATCTGTCTCCTTTAAGTGAAATTTTCTCTTCTAGAATGATGTTCAGTTGTTTGCTTACATTGTAACTTGGCGCACCTTTAAAATTTACTATTGGTCTAATGGGACAAAGCTCTTTGTGTATTTTGGGCAGGGCTCTTAGTGTGGGGAGTTTAGGATTTTTGATTATGAGGCTTTCTTTTTCTTGTTTTGTGAAAATTAAGTCTGTTTCCTTGATAGCT
The DNA here is from genome assembly GCF_040414725.1 of Anabrus simplex. Taxonomy (NCBI): domain Eukaryota; kingdom Metazoa; phylum Arthropoda; class Insecta; order Orthoptera; family Tettigoniidae; genus Anabrus; species Anabrus simplex. The sequence goes on from NC_090270.1 coordinate 269,128,331, forward strand.
TGCTTTATTTGGTTTTGAAATTTATTTGTAGGGTCGCGTTGCAATTCTTGAATACCGTTGTTGTTGATGAATTCTATTGTTTTTGCTATGTATTCGTCTTTCTTCATTATGACTGTTGTGTTACCTTTATCCGCTTTCGTGATGATAAGGTTGTCGTTTTTAATTTTGTTCTTAACTGTTTTCATTGCCGAGTATTGAGTGGCGTAATTCGGTTGCTTAGTGGAATTTTCATGTGCGATTATTTTTAGGGCTTCGTTGGTGGCTACGTTTTTTATTATTTCTCTTTGTGGAGAGGGTATTTTGTCGCAGGCAATTTCTACGTCAGTGATGAGCTGTTTTATGTTGTTTTCGTTATGACGTTCCTGGCAGTTGAATTTGAGACCTTTCTCTAGCAGATCTATTTCATTCTTTGAAAAGGTAGTGTCTGATCTGTTAATTAATCTAGGGTGAAAATTCGCGAGTTTGTTGTGCTTAGCGTTTTCTGGACTTTTCTGTTTAATCATTAGGTTACGTATTTTATTGTCAATAACCTTCTGTTTCCGGATTGCTTCCTTTTTAATGTAATCGTGTAAAAAGTTGGAATAGGATGTCCATTGTGTGCGGTGCCAGAAGTTGCTTAGGTTTAAATGGATGCGTAGAATTTGTTTATTGATTTGCTGTTTCTTTATGTACGCGAATTTGATTTCGTTTCTGATCCATAGTAACTGTGATTGAGATGTTGATATTTTAGCCCAAGTTGTTGTGGGTTTAGCTTTTATGGGTATGTACTTAGGAACGAGCTCTAATTCTAGACATTTCTTATTAAATGTGATTGACTTGTCAATGTTCATGATTTTAATTTTAAGTGATTTGAGCTTTTTGGCTTCGTAATTTGCCTGACTGGCCGAATAATTTGTTAAAAATGAAGCCATGTTTTCCAGTGTTGACTTAGTTAAATGTAGCAAAGGTATAATAGCAAACATTTTTCTCAATAACTTCGAAAACATGTTCTTAATGGGCCAGCTTTCAAAAGGAATCTTACATTGGAGCAGATTTGTGGATGACGTCATATGCATATATGATAATGACGTCACTAATGCAGACCAGTTATTAAACACTCTAAATTCTTTACACAAATCCATCAGCTTCACAATGGAACCAGAAAATAACAAGAAAATAAACTATTTAGACATCACAATCAACAGGAATAATGACAACCTATCTTACAAGGTATACAGAAAGCCCACTCAGACGTCACACACTATTGACAACAACTCGAACCACCCATACACACACAAAATAGCAGGACTGAATACAATGATACATAGAGCTATTTCCATGCCAATGAACACAACAGATTTCAATGAAGAAATGCAAATAATTAAAAAAAATCGCGAAAGAAAACAACCATCCTCCAGGCACAGTGGATAAACTTTTAAATAAACATAAGAAAAGTCGCCGGGAAAGCACCACACATGACAAAGAAAACTACGTGGTTCTCAACTATGTTAACAATAACACATACAAAGTAGCTAACATTTTCAAGAAACAAGGTTTAAAAGTAGCTTTTCGAACGAATAACACATTACAGAGACACTTCAGCAGGTGCAACTTAAACAAAAAGGACCCTTTCTCAAAGACAGGAGTGTATGAACTCAAGTGCCAAGAACCTAACTGCAACGCCACATACATAGGTCAAACTAAACGTAATTTCCATACAAGATACAAAGAACACAAAAACGCGATCAGATATAATCGGCATTCAGCCTTCGGGGAGCACATCTACGACTGTTCACACCATTTCACAGACATCAACACTGATCTAAAAATTTTACACTTCGAAAATAAAAGTAAATCTTTGAATATAAAAGAAGCAATAGAAATTTACGTCGCAAAAAATACTAATGCCAATAACCTGAATGAGCATACACATTTAAATAATTCCCCCCTATTCGCTCTACTCACATAATATCTAACAACACCTACTCCTTAAATTGCTTCTATAGTAAATAATAATAATAATAATAATAATAATAATAATAATAATAATAATAATAATAATAATAATAATAATAATGATAATGATAATGATAATGATAATAATAATAATGATAATAATAATAATAATACACATTTAAATAATTCCCCCTATTTGCTCTACTCGCATAATATCTGACAACACCTACTCCTTAAATTGCTTCTATCTTAAATAATAATAATAATAATAATAATAATAATAATAATAATAATAATAATAATAATAATAATAATAATATTAACGTCCCTTACTTTATTCAACTAAAAATTATTAATTTGCATTCATCCATATTACATAAAGGTACATTCGCATGGAAAAGGTCAATAACTTCTCTCCCCTCTCCAATGTTGACGGAAGGTGAATTGCTTTTTTCATAATAATAATAATAATAATACCGTTCCGTACTTCATTCACCTTTTATAAAAAATATTTAAAAAATTTATAATAATTACATTCATCCATATTACATACAGGAACAATTAACATGAAATAGGTCAATAACATCTCTCCCCCCCTCCAATGTTGATGGAAAGTTCCACAGCGCTCCAGTCGCTCCGCCCTACATCTCTCCCCCCCCTCTCCACTCTATAGTCTACCCGATCTTATCATCCAATAGGAGAGATCTACATCGATCTACTAGGCCCCTCCCTGTCCTGCCCTCCCCTCCCCACGCACAGCGTGGCTCACCACAAACTTTCCATGACCACAGTCCTGAAATAGTGTTGGTGACAACAGACTTAACATCGGGAGTCTAGATAAATACGTAAGTTTTTTACTATATTATAATTGTATATAATTTATTTTTTGTCATTACTCTTTCATGTTATCACTTATCTCTCTATCATTGACAAGTTTACGCTACGTAAACAATACTGTACATATATAAGCTTATTTTAAGTGATTTGATAGAATCTGAGGATGTTCTTGTAGAACGAAACATGTCATTCTTTGTATGTTAGTGTGTGTTTTACAGATATGCTTTTAGTGTTTTAATTTACATTGTATTTGCTATGTGTTTGACAGACTGAAAAGCCTTTGCTACATTCATTTACAGCAATACGATGAGGCATGCATCTGCGTTGTATCAAGACAACTTAAATAAAAGCTAGTTCAATGAACAATATAGTCAATACATCTTTTCTTTTATATCTATCTTCTTTTAATGATACCTCACCGTGTTGTATCTATGAAGGGAAACACGTCCTGTATTTTCTCAGGTGCCTCAGGAGCAGGTTAGCGTCGTACAGCATGTTTGATGCCGTGTGGAAACGTTCAGAACCATGGTTGAGCACCCGTTTTACATGTCCCCACCTCATAGGCCACCCACTGCAAAATTCTTGCTGTTGGTGAAATATACTCTTACCGTCTGATGTATCGTGAAGGGAATTTGATAATACAGCCTGAATAGCCTCTTGAGGGAAGGGTCATATTAAATTTTAATGTGTTCTGGTCCCATGATTTCATCGCTCTCAGGTAACTCTAAGAGCAATGTAATCTAATAAAATCTTGCTCACAACTTGTATGGTATTTTATGTAAAATCATATATATAATGTAGAATTCTATAATGAAGCAAGAGTACACGAGTTAGTCGACCGTAGGTGGGCAGTGAGAGAGCCCTGCTCCTTCAGCCAACTGCATGAGCGCGGGCAGCGCCAAGGAGCCGGGAGCAGCTGACTTCTGTCTAATAGTTAGTGCTGTAAATACTAGATGGAGATATGCACGGTCAAGGCGCAAGCTTAGTTACATCATTGTACCGGGCTGAGTATATTATGTTTATGCAATAAAATATCACAGTACCACAGTGCGTTGTGTAGTTAAAATGGCTAGTCAAAGTAATGCAGTAAAGCGACATTCTGTTTTATAGTTCAACTCCAGCTGGGAGTGTGATTACTTGTTCACCAAAATCAGAGGAGCAGAATGTTTGGTATGTGGTAAAATATTAGGCGTAAAAGAGTACAGTTTAGAATGTCACTACAGAACACATCACTTCAACCAGTATGGAAGTGTAGAGAGTGAAATGCAACTTGCTGTTGTCAATCGACGCAAGGAAGGAACTAAAGTAGATGTATTATAATGCTGTACCTACATACAATACAACTTAATTACAGTGGCTAATAAACAGAATTTTCCTTTGAAATTACAAATTTCTTACACAGGTATGTGATGCCCCCTCTTCTGATGCAGCTGTTTGTGCTAGTTACAGAATAGCTTTGCTGATCACCCACTCTTCCCAACCGTTCTGTGATGGAATGTTTGTGAAGCAGAGTTCGGAAGTCGTAGCATACGAACTGTGTCCACAATGATATTGTTCTTCAGCAAGTTTGGGTCTTTCGCAGTGCACTATTATGTGTCGTATCGAATGTTTGTCACGTGATGATGTGGAACAATTAATGGATATCATTCATAGTGTTTTCTATTGCATTAGATGACAGTACAGACTTATTGGGCACAGCCCATCCGGCAATATTTATTAGTGGTGTTGCTAGAAATTTAGTAGTAAGGGAGGAACTCTGAGATTTATGTCATCTCAAAGACACCACAACAGGTGGACATACTGCAATGCATGGAAGATGCATTTATCAGGTTTGGTCTACCGTGAGAAAAGCTTGTTTCAGTTGCCACTAATGGAGCACCCTGCATGTTCAGATGTAGAGCAGGGCTTATAGGTCGAATGAGAAATGAACTACTGCAGCATTAAGTTAAGTACCTGTGCATTTTTTGATTCATCAACAAAACCTGTGTGCAAGAAAATGTCACAATGGCAAATGTCATGACCGTAGTAGTGAGAAGAGTTAATTGTCCTGGATTGAACCATAGGCAGTTTAAAGCTCAACTGAAGGTTATTGAGTGTGAATTTGGTGATATTGGGTACTTTTGTGAAGTTTGATGGCTCGTTAGAGGTAATATATTGAATCGCTTTTTTGATTTGTTGGACGAAATAAAGTTTCATTCATGGAAATGAACAAGCATCCCATCAATGAATTTCCTGATCCTAAATGGATTAATGAGTAAGCATTTCTCACCATCACATTCCACATGAATAAACTTAATCTTACATTGCAGGGAAGCAACATACTTATTACTCATTTGTAGACAGTTTTACTGCTTTCATGCAAATATTGGAGCTTTGGCAGCATCAGATGTTGAAAGGTGAGTTAGCTCATTTTCTCAAATTGTCATTGCGGAAATCTAGTTTAACACAAGATCAATTGAAGACATTTTCAGTTACTCTTGCAAGTCTTGTGAAATAATTTTCCATCGATTTAGAGATCTAGAAGATTTATCAATGGATGACATTCTGTCTGATCTACAGTGAGAGTTGCTCACAGTTCAGTTTGATAGCGAAGGGAAGACTAAATATGAATCACGAACAAGTCTATCACATTTTTATGAACATTTTTTGCAAACAAATTTCCCAAATATGCACAAAATGGCTGCCAAACTTCCATCAGTGTTTGGCTCAACATATCTGTGTGAGAAACTGTTCTCTCTAATGAAGATAGGTAAATCTCCACGAAGAGCCACTCTGACGTACATCTCTCTGCCATTCTTCGAATTGAAGAGTCCACTGCAGAAATGATGGATGGCACTTTTTCATCGAAAATGAGCTGAGGGTGCCATTATATTCTTTATATGGCATAGAATATTTAGTTAAAAGACAAAGTTAAAGTCGCAGATAGTCCGTGAGATATGAGGGAAAGAAAATTTGGTATACACTGCAAGAATGCTGGATGTCATTAGTATACAATGCAAGAATGATTGTGTATATTCATATGAAACCACAATATATAAACATACAATACCATGCTAATTTTCTTCTTATTGTTATACATATCACATTGGGCATTTTGGTAACTTCATATTATACATATATCTCATAAATAACTTACCACGTGCAGGTTCAATATCAATAAAAATTTGACGCAGACGGTAAGTTACACCACATGGAATTATGTCTCACTGCAGTCAATTGTTTTAGACAGTATTTGAACGTCTGTTCGAGTGTTTTCTATTTTAGGCTCATGATGGCACCACCAATCAAGCATTACAAGCGTGGTTTCAAACGAAACCTCTGTGTAGGCAGCGGAATAAAATTATATTAAGGTGGTTTTAATGAAACCACTATGTAGCAAAGGGTTAATAAATGATCTGCTGTAGACAATGAATCGAGTCACCCAACTGCTCACAAATTAGCAGGACTGAACACAATGATATGCAGAACAATGACCATACCAATGAACAAATCAGATTTTGACAACGAAATGCGAATAATAAGACAAATCTGGAAGAAAACCATCCACCCAACACCGGAGACCTTGATGTTTGTGTTAACAAGAAAAGTCCTTTTTATATTAAGAATTTGTGCATTTTTTTCTATTCAGTTTTCCTAAATTTATGAATGTTGTCGAGTCCCTTCATCATAGCTCTGCAAGACATCCCATCTGTTAGAACCTTTTCACTGTGATGCTATCTAACAACTGGAGCTTTTATCGGTTTCACTGGACTTTTTATTTCACTGGACTTCACTTCCTGCTACATTACTATTTCCTAGTCCTGTTGGAAAGTGTTATTTTCATCACTAAAATCAAATGACAGTGAAGTTTTGTTCCATTATATCATCAGGAAAACTTCACAAATTCTTTGTAATCAGCACCTGACTCGATGTTGTTCATTTACTTGCATCTACTTCTCATCGCTGATATATTAAGAACATTTGCTGTATTAATACGTCACTCATTTTTCTGTCTTAAATGATCACTATAGCAAATTTCAATGCTGTCCCTGCACCTGCCTACTACCATAGACTGAGGCATACACAAGGTCACCCTATGTCACCTTCAGCAGACTAAGTCATGCCGCTCTGAACTGCCCAGTTATTTTTCAGCAATTAATTATAACACTACTGCTGATTTTGCATCAAAGTGATTATTAGCATTAACTTTAGGAGGTGTTAATTGATCATTCACCCAAGTTTAATAGAAATCTGTTTGGTCCAACCCAAATGGTGTCGATAGAATAAAATCACAAAAACCGAGAAACGAACCTCAGTGTCATGGAATAGGCCAGTGGGCATTTTGATTTGACACCATTTAGGCTGCCTGCTTGTCAGTTTCAATGTTCTGTTTTACTCTATCAGATGACTGAAAAATGGATCTCTCTTGGGCAATATATGGCAGAGTTTCAATTAATTAATTTAGTCAGGAAAAATTTGTCGCCTGAGATATTTTACATGGAGACACAGAGTGTTGAATGGCCTTTTTCCTACGCTTCAAAAGCCAGACTGTCTCTGCCAGGTTTGAATCCTCAATCTAGACTCACCGTCACTTACTGACAGTGCAATCTTGTATTCTCAATTGACCACGTGCACTAAAAACTCCAAAAATATGCATGCACATATGCACTAAAAATAAAACAAAGTACACCTACCAAACTTATTTCATTTTTACTCATTGTTAAACTGACAAACATGTTTCATTCCTTGCAAAGTGATGCATGGCAGTAGGTTATCAAGAGTTTTTTTTAATGTTTTCAGGGGTCTATGGCTTTTTGTTGTTGGACAGAAATAATTTATATGCTGAAGATAATCGTTCTACATCGATGGACGTATCTGGGCAATACTTATACACTGGCAATGACTGCTCGGAACATTCTTCTGGCAAAGACTGCCTGATTCCACTTAGGTAGTTGCCTATGGATTGAATCTTCTTCAGTCCTGGGTTCGAGTCCAACACCGCACTGAGTTTCCTTTTAACCTTTTCTCCAGTTTCACCAGGGGCATCATTTAAAGAACTAATGGTGTTTTGAATTAACTGAAGGGATTCGTGTAGGGGTGCACCACGAGTTTTTAGGGTCTTAATCACCTTCGAAAGTGACGAACATTGCACATGGATGAAACTGATATCTTTATATACAGTTTCAGATTAAAATGCGCACTTTGCTTCACAAACACGCGCAGTATGACTATCATCAATACTTTTAATCACATCCTTTACTTGGTTAAAGTTCTCCTGGTAGAACGATACTGCGGATAACCTAGTTCCCCATATTGTGATGACAGGTTCCTGTGGAAGAGATACCTGAGGCAGATGAGTTTTGTACAACTGTACCTGAGCTGGTGCTTATAGGACCAGTTTTTTCCCACTTGAAATTACTTTGTTGGCAGATAGAAAGAAAGAGGTTACGTATATCTTCTGCAATACGATGCAATCCATGGGCCAAGCATGTGACATGGATGAGATTTGCAAAAAATACTCAAAAAGACTGACCAGCTTCCAACATATACGAAGCTGCATCTGTGACTAAGAGGCGCACTTTGTAATAATCACTCTCCGATTCACTAGGCCACAGAAGTTGCAGGGAATAATTAACAAATCTTGCAACTGTAGCGTGGTTGTTTTTTTCTAGCACTTTGCAAGGAAGTAAAAGAGGTTTTTTTAAGGATATAAACTTCTTAGTCTCCTCTGCGAATTAGTTGGTTCCGTATTGAGTTAAGATTACACGTAAAATAAGTACAAAATCTTGTTTTATCCACCTTCTCAATACATAGATAGATAGATAGATAAAGAATGGGTGAACCCTGCCTTCGCAGGGCTCCACACGTAGGTCTGTGAAGACCCTTTGTGTCCCTTAAACGGGTTTGCCTAGTCCAGACCTAGTGCTCCTATAAAGGATACCAGTGTCCGGATGTTGGCATTCCTGATGTCTTCCAGGCTCACAAAATGTGAGCCAAGGTATCGATGTCTAGTGCTTGCAAGAGCCTCACACTGACATAACACATGCGCGGAGGTCTCCTCCTCCCTACCGCATCTTCTACACATCGGATCCTGACTGATTTTCATGATGTGTAGGTGTCTCTGTAAGGTATTGTGGCCTGTCAACAGTCCAACTACCATTCGCATTCTAGTCCTATTCAAATTTATCAGGACCTTTTTATAACTTTGGCTAGGCCCTTTGATAAGTTCACGTGCCTGCCTTGCTATAGTTAACCTCTTCCAAATGTCTAAGTGAGACTGGTTTGTCCACTGGGATATTACAAGTTTCACGCTTCGGAGTGACACTCCCAGGAAGGGCTCTGGTCCTATAAAAGGACCTTTTGAGCCTTGTTTCGCTAGTTTGTCAGCTTCTTCATTTCCACTGATACCTGTGTGCCCAGGGACCCATAATAGGGTAACTGAGCTAAATTCACACAGCTGATCTAACATCCTTTGGCATTCCCATACCATTTTTGATGTTGTTTTAACTGCACATAGTGCTTTTAACGCTGCCTGGCTATCGCTGCAAATAGTGATACATCTTCTGTGTCCAGGCATTTTCCGTATATATACAGCACAGGCCAGTATTGCGTATACTTTGGCCTGGAAAACAGTAGCGTATTTACCCATAGGTAGGGAGAGCCTTGTCTTAGGCCCCCAGACCCCGGCGCCTGTGCCCGTCTCTGTCCGCGAGCCATCTGTGTACCATGTACAGCCCCCAGACCTAAGACGGGCCCCAGCATCCGCGGCCCACTCCTCCCTTGTGGGTATCACCACTGTGAATTTATAGTTCAAATTAAAGCTAGGCTTCATCAGGTCCCCAATCATCGTCATAGGGCAAGTCTGGTGAAGCCTTGTGAGAATAGAGGCATGACCTCTATTTGGATTCTTGAAGGACCATCCTCCGAGTGACCAAAGGCGGTAGGCACTCATTCCCGCTATTTCCTTAACATATAGATGTAAGGGGGGAAGACCTAGGATGGCCTCCATTGCACATAATGGTGTAGTATCCAGTGCCCCTGTTATTCCTAGACACGCAAGTCTTTGGACACTGTTTAACTTGGTGGTCACAGTTTTACTCTCCGAGCCTGGCCACCAGACTAAAGATGCATAGGTGATCGTGGGCCGTACAATAGAAATATAGAGCCACTGGACCACCTTAGGTCCTAGGCCCCAAGTCTTTCCAACGGCCCTGCGACAGGCCCACATAATCTTGCGAGCCTTATCCACCTTATGGTCTATGTGTTTCTTCCAGCTCAGTCTTGCCTCAAGGATTACCCCTAGGTACTTAACTGAGGTTGTCTTAACTAATTTTTTCCCAAATAGGAAAGGCTCTGACAGTCCGTCTAGCCTCTTCCTCCTGGTAAATACCACGAGCTCCGTCTTGTCGGGATTAACCGACAAGTCCGTGTCGTGGCACCATCTTTCCACCCTACGTAGGGAGCTCTGTACGAGCTCTGAGACCGTACTGGGGAAATTTCCAACCGCCATCAGGCTAATGTCATCTGCATAGCCTTGGGCATAAATTCCTCCAACATTTAACCTGGTAAGTAGTTCATCCACTACCAGACACCATAATGTTGGTGATAATACTCCTCCCTGTGGACACCCCCTGTCTATGTTAGCTCTCAACATAGCTGCGTTGAGGGTAAACAGAACTTGACGGCCCTGCAGCGAGGCCATAATCCATTTTATGAGCATCCTGCTCACTCCTCTTCTCCCTAGACTAAGTTCTATGGAGCCCAAAGATGTGTAGTTAAAGGCCCCTTCTATATCTAGGAATACAACCATAGCAAGTTGCTGCTGATCCAAGGCACTCTCCAGCCTAGAAACTAGCTGGTGTTGTGCCGTCTCAACCGACTTCCCTGGTTGATATGCATCCTGATGAGGATGCAGGGGACAGTCTCTTAAAACTTTCTCCCTGATATGTCTATCCACTAGTCTTTCCAAGGTCTTAAGAAGAAAAGACGTTAGACTGATGGGTCTATAATCCTTAGGTCTAGTATATGAAGACCTTCCGGGTTTAGGTATATATACTACCTTCGCCTGACGCCACAAGGAGTACACGTACCCCATAGTGAGACAGGCTCTAAAAATTCTGACCAGGTATGGTATAAGGACCTCACCCGCTTCCTGAAGAAGCGCCGGTAAGATCCCATCCATTCCTGGGCTTTTGTAAGGGGCAAAAGATTCTAATGCCCACTTCACCCTTCTGTGGGTAACAATCTCTGCGGCTTCCTTCCAGCCACTTCTATCGGGTCTGAAGGATCCGCTCGATTCTACTTCACTATTCGTGACTACTGAACCTGGAAAGTGGGCATCAAGCAGTAGGTTCAGGGTCTCCCTCTCTGTGGATGTGTATCCGCCCGAAGGTGACTCCAGTGAGCCCAGCCTTGCCCTTCCATCCAAGGTTAGAATTTTATGAAGCCTTGCCGCTTCATGTTGACTCTGGATGGAGTCACAAAACTGTCTCCAAGATTTCCTAGAAGCCTTTTTGACTTCTGACTTATACCTTCTTTGTGATTCTTTATAAGAATCTAGGCTTTCTTGATCCTGAAGTTCCCTGTATTTATTCCAGAGCCTTCGTGTGTTTCTCCTCAGGTGTTCAAGATAACTATTCCACTTGAAACTTCTTGTTGCTCTTTTTGCCTTAACAACTGGGCAGTTTAAATTCATAAGAGGTAACCAGTATTTGTGTGAGAAAGCTCACACTAAGCTCCAGCTCCTCTTTGTTCTTAATTATATTTGAGGGTCCTCCTTCCAGTCCCCTCCTCACGTCCTCCCTAAAAGACGTCCAGTTGGTTCGTCTAGGGTTTCTATAAGGTGGGATCTCGAAGGAGCCCTCTATATGAAACACAATGTGTCTATGGTCTGACAAGGAAGGTTCTAAAGAAACTTTCCAGTCTTTAAATTCCTGTATGATTCTCATGGAACCCAGGGTAAGATCTATGATCCCCTCACTCCTATTATTGATGAAGGTAGGGGTATCACCTATGTTCATGATCTCAAGATCAGTTGTACATAGAAATTCTATGAAATGCTCTCCCCTTCGGTTTGTGTGTTTGCTTCCCCAAATGCTGTGATGAGCATTGGCGTCGCATCCTACTATAAGGTTTAGACCTTGTTTCTTACAATATATCACCAGTCTCTTGAACTCCTCCGGCGGGGGTGGAGATTCAGAGTCTCCTGGGAAATATGCAGAACAGACAACCAGATCTCTTGGCTGTCCGCCCTCTTCATATCTCACTAGAACTGCTACAAGGTCTCTAGTAATGAAGCCTGGTATAGCCCAAGCGTTATGATCCTTAACTAGTATACATGCTCTAGGCTTTTCCTCTGCTATTCCACTGAATAGAGTGAAGCCTGCACATCTTAGTCCCATGATATGACCCTGTCTAAGCCAGGGTTCTTGTATCAGGGCGACCGAAAACCTGCCTTTCTGGATACTTCTAATAAGTACCCTGGAGGCCGCTATACAATGTTGTATGTTTGCCTGTATGAAAGTAATCATTCTTTACTTTCATGCAATACTTTACCTTATGCGGTCTCCGGAACATGCTGCTCCGTCTCCCGCGATGAATCTTGAGGCTTGGCTGGCCCCGGTTCCTGTCCGGGCTCCCGCTCTTCGCCCCTGCTAGTCTCAGTGTTGTCTGTGGTGGGGTTGGTCCTCTGCTTGTCACGCTTGCCCTCCACCAAGGTGAAGGTAGCAACATGCACCCCGCAGAAGATCTTCTTCCCCACCACTTTCTCCACATCTCTGGAGTCCATGCTGACCACAAGTCGGACACCTCTCTTCTCCTCCTTGCGGTCATAGACCCTCCAGCTGTTGGGATTTAAGCCATGGTTCTGGCGTGCCATTCTTCCCAAAAGGACGTTATTGTCCTTTGGTTGTCCTGGTATCCAGACCATGACTCTCTTATAGAAAAGGAGTTTATCCATGCCCACAATTGTGAGCCTGGCTCCTTCCCACGGTTGTAGATCTGTAACAAGACTAGAAAGCCATGCTACAGTCTCATCATTCTCTGCGATAATGACGGCCGCACCTCTCGACAGATAGCAATCCAGGAACTGAGGCTTAATGGGCCCCTGCTCTGGAAGCCCGTCTATCAGATCGGTGATAGCCTCCTCCACAGATTCTACCTGTTTCTCGGTTAGCTGCTGGTCAGGATATCCTACAGGTACAATGGCCATCCTGATCCCAGCTTTAGCTATCCTAGCATACTCCACCTTGGGTTTTTTGTGGATCGGCCGATCTTCTTCTGGGGTTGCCCCCGACAGAAGTCGTTTCCCCACTGGTGTCTTGGTGGGTGGAGTCCTCTGTGCCCTAGAAGCAGAGCCCTTTTCAGGGTCCCACCTCTTGTGCCCATTGGATCCCCCCACAGTCGTCGCTGTCATGGCAGTAGAAGGCCTCTCAGCTCCAGGAGTTTGGCCATCTTTGGCCTGCTCCCGGGCCTTTAAGGCCTTCTTATACCTCCTCTTCTCAGCGCCGGAGCGCTGTTTCTTCTTCTTCTTCTTCTTCTGGACTAGTAGATTGCCCACCTCTAGAGTGAGCTCTCTTACTGTCGAGGTCGTACTATCCGAGGGTATCTCCGAAGAGTCCCCTTCTCAATACATATCAATCATGCAGTGTTTACAATAACATTACAATGTTATAAGGTACTAGTTTCTGTCCTACAAGGACCATCATCAGCCTAGCCAAGACAGGTGTAAACTATATTACTAAAACGGAGTGATGCGGTGAGATGAAAGATGAAATGATGGCCTGAGAATGTGGTGAAATGATATACATATAAAATGGTAATATATGAACAGTTGTATGTGACAAAATTATGTTAAATAGTGACAATAAAATCTTTAAAATTACAGTATTAAACAACTGTTGTCTCGAAATAGAATAGATCATCTCTAGTTGACGAAGTTGCACATTTAAGATTGGTTAAGTCGGTTTATAAACAAAGTTCAGAGTTTCTGTTGAGTGAGGAGCCTTTTAAGTTACCTATCTTGCGTTCCGGAAGACATGAATCGACATTAGGGCAGAGGGAGTTGTTGTTCAAAAACTCCACAGCGAAGGTTAAGTGTTATCAGAGCTGTAGAACATATCTTGAGGTAAATTGAATCTTGCTGTATTACAAGGGAGCAATCCCAATTCAATAGGAACCAAATGAACCTAAAAAAGAGAGAGTTTGAGTTAATGCGAGAAAAATTAAATGATGGGAAGAGGCTGGCGAAAAAAGGAACAGACATTGAGGCCTCACCTTGTGCTATGTGAAAATGAGCTTGCCGGTTTGAGTGCAACTGCCAGAGTGAGAATGGCTTAAAGCAGAAGGGGAGCAAGCAGAGATTGAAAGGGAGGAGGTTAATAAGGGGAGGAGCATAGAGAAACGTGAGTGGGAAGGGGTGGGGAAATGGGAGTTGACTTAAGGCGAGGTAAGCGGGAGGGAAGATGGCGGTGTTTGTTTTGGCGGGGGACCTTTAATTGACTTGAAGAAAGAATTTTGGTCAAACGACTTGCTTTTTCTGAAATAAGTGATAAAAAGATCAAACAAAATATTAGGTTTCTCGGTTATTTCATTGAGATTGTAATTAGCGTTGAACTATTGGTACAAATGTATGTAAAAATTCTCGATTATATTAAGAAGAGGGCCTTTATTAGCTATTTCGAGGATATCCATGTGTGATTGGATGTTCGTAAATTTGTGATTATAGTCGACCCTATGTTGGCCGATAGCCGAAAATTTGTTATATTTAACTGCGTTAAAGTGTTCCGAGTATCTTATATTAAAGCTTCTACCGGTCTGCCCTACATAAGAAATATTAGAACAGGAGTTGCATTTAAGCCTGTATATGCCTGATTTTGTGTACTTGTTAACTTATTGTGTGATGTATTATGTAGAATGTGTGAATTGTTGTTATTGGTTTTAAAAGCTATTTTTACGCCTTTTTTCCTTAAAATATTAGTAATCTTATGAATTTCGTTGGTGTAGGTGAAAGTAGAAAAGGATTCGTGTTTAGGTACTTCTTTTTTAAGTGTTGTTTTGGGACGGAATTTATGTTTATTGATAATGCCTTCTATGAAATGGTTGCTGAAGCCATTGAATCTTGCTATGCTACGGATAGTATTCAGTTCAATATGAAGATCTTTCTTAGTCATAGGTACATTGAATGCTCTGTGAACAAGGCTGTTATATGTTGCTTTTTTGTGATGGTGAGGGTGAGATGAATCTTGTCGAATTGTAACAGCTGATTGGGTGGGTTTTCTATAAATTTTATAGGTTAAAGATTTCGGGTGTCTAGTAATGGTAAGGTCTAGAAAATTGATTTTTTGATCTGTTTCTGACTCCAAGGTAAATTTAATATGTCTGTCTGTCTGTTAGGTCATCAGCCCAGAGGCTGGTTGGATCCTCAAATAGCACCACCAAAGGTTATGCGGTTATAAGGAAACCGCAAAAACCAATGGCAGCACCAAAATGAGGCGTACTAGGCAAGACGAGGAGTGAGGTAGTTTGCCATTGCTTTCCTCACTGGGTCAGAAAGTGCTATTGCAGCACGACTGACCCTATGAGCAACACCTTTCATAACACTCATGCACCAGTCGTGCTCTGAATGTCATTACTCAGCACCACCCATACCCCAGCAGCTTCCATATTGTCACAGCCATGGATGAGACTGGGACTTCGGTGGAAGCTACACTTTACTCTGGCCTGTGCCAAGAGATGGATACGAGAGTCAATAAATTTATGAACATCGAGTCAGACATGGATATCCTCGAAATAGCTAATAAAGGCCCTCTTCTTAATATAATCGAGAATTTTTACATACATTTGGACCAATACTTCAACGCTAATTACAATATCAATGAAATAACCAAGAAACCTAATATTTTGTTTGATCTTTTTATCACTTATTTCAGAAAAAGCAAGTCATTTGACCTAAATTCTTTCTTCAAGTCAATTAAAGGTCCCCCGCCAACACAAACACCGCCATCTTCCCTCCCGCTTAACTCGCCTTAAGTCAACTCCCATTTCCCCACCCCTTCCCACTCACGTCTCTGTATGCTCCTCCCCTTATTAACCTCCTCCCTTCCGCTCTCCTTGTTCCCCTTCTGTTTTAAGCCATTCTCACTTTGGTAGTTGCACTCAAACCAGCAATCTTGTTTTCACATAGCGCAAGGTGAGTCCTCAATGTTTGTTCCTTTTTTCACCAGCCTCGTTCCTTCATTTAATTTTTCTCATGTTAACTCAAACTCTCTCTTTCTTAGGTTCAATTTGGTTCCAATTGAATTGGGATTGCTGTCTTGTAATACAGCAAGATTCACTTTACCTCAAGATATGTTCTGCAACTCTGACAACACTTAACCTTCGCTGTGGATTTTCTGAACAACAACTCCCTCTGCGCTAATGTCGATTCATGTCTTCTGGAACTCAACAGAAACTCTGAACTTTGTTTATACAACCGACTTAACCAATCTTAAATGTGCAACTTCGTCAACTAGAAAGTAAGTAAGTAATTCGTCTTTATTCGTGGCAAAGTTAGGGCTCAAGGCCCTCTCTTACACTTAACCACAATATTTAAATAATTAACATACATACAATATCAAATGGCACGCCTGGACGAAACTCTGCATAATGCACACGGCCTAACCACCCAAAAGCTGGTTCTATTCCTGTGATTATAACATACATACAGTATAATATTTAAATACAACAAATGTTTAAAAATTAATATAGTGCTAATAGAAAATGTGGAGATTGTAATAAAAACCATTGTAGAATGTACAACACGACAATGTAAATGTACATGATAATAAATATAAAACTAACACTAGTGATAACAAGGGACGTAAATCCAGTAAAAACCTATAACTAGCGAATATAATTCTACTTTTTATGAAAATATGCTCATTCACGCACTCATTCACACTACACACATCGAAAAGTCAGCTAGAAGTATTCAGAAAGTGATTCCGGCAATCCATCTTAAATCTCCTACGAGAACGCAAATCCCTAATGGTAGCAGGTAGGGTATTCCATAGCCTTGCGGCAGTGACTACAAAGTAGCGGTTGTAGGTCCTGGAGTGACTGAGAGATATTGTTAAACAGGAGCCAGATCGTGTATCGTGGTTATGATAGGAGGAGAGGTAATTAAATTTTGAAGAGAGAGAATTCGGTACACCTGTGTTTAGAACTCCATGCAGAAGGGACAACATGTGGAGACTGCGACGCTCATGAACACGAAGCCATGACAACTCCCTGTAATAAGGTGAAATGTGAGAACCATATCGCAGCTTAAATACGAATCGAATACAGGTGTTTAAACTCCGTTCAAGCATCTTGTTACTGTCATGAGATATGTCCGTAAGTACAGTGTCGCAGTAGTCTAGGATTGGTAAGATTAGGGATTTTACCAGTTGTATTTTGGGATGTTGTGGAAATATAGTAGAGTAGCGTTTGAGAGGAAAAAGGGATTTCTGCACTTTAGGGCATGTATTTGTCACTTGTTCAGTCCAATTTAGTGTCTCAGTCATTATAACGCCTAAGTTTCTTACTGACGTACAATAGGGCACGACAATATTATTTAAAATAATTGGGGGTACATGTCTACAATATACAATATACTCAGGTCGCAGGGGGTGGCTTGGGTCTGAGGTGCAGATAATCTTACATTTTAAATCATTCCTGTAGTAAAAGGCTACTCCACCACCTCGTCTGTCAGTACGGTCATGTCGTAAGAGCGAGTATCCGTCGATATTTACAGCACATGACGGCAAATCTCCACGTAACCAGCTTTCTGATATGCCAATACAATGCACCTTATTATTTTCGAAAATTGCCTGTAGTTCTTCTAGGTGAGCTGCAATGGATAGTGAATTTAGGTGACAACACGAGAGAGAGCTCTCGGGTGATTCATCAGCTGTCTCCTTTGAATGGATCCCGTTGCCTCAGGGTATGGGAGGGGTGAGGGTTGAGTTAAGAAGGGAGGCGAGGAATGCGGGTCGTTGACACAAGGGATAGATTCGTCTACCAACATAACAGGAAAACTAATAGTAGGTACATGAAATAAGATGAGCTTACCTGAGAACAGCACTGAATACATCCACTGACTATTACATGCACACACTCACTCACACACAAATGTAAACTACTGAAAACACACATAATAAAACTGAACAGTCCACTCGTTCATCCTACACAGCTAAGGCATTTAGTTGCGCAATCGTGCATATTTGAAACTTTGTGTTATCTTTCAAAACACATATTTTCCCGTCCTGAGTCCAACAGTTTCTTGGTCCCCAAAAGTCCCTAGCACGATTTAATATACTTTTCCTCACACTTGTGAGGGACTCTGTGAGAAGAAGTCCACTCCCCTTGAGTGCACGCTTGGCTCGCCACACACGACCTCGATCGTGATAGCGCAGGAATTTAATTATAATTGGGCAATTTCCTTGCGCAACCACTTGTGCAGATGATTTATTCTATTTCAAGACAATAGTTGTTTAATACTGTAATTTTAAAGATTTTATTGTCACTATTTAACATAATTTTGTCACATACAACTGTTCATATATTACTATTTTATATGTATATCATTTCACCACATTCTCAGGCCATCATTTCATCTTTCATCTCACTGCATCACCCTGTTTTAGTAATGTAGTTTACACCTGTCTTGGCTAGGCTGATTATGATCCTTATAGGACCGAAACTAGTACCTTATAACATTGTAATGTTATTGTAAACATTGCATGATTGATATGTATTGAGAAGGTGGATAAAACAAGATTTTGTACTTATTTTACGTGTAAATGAGGTTTGCCGGATTCTTCCGGACATAATTTACCCACTATGAAGTTCGCAATGTATCAACCACACGAATCGGTTGTTTCATCTACCGATATCCTGACACAGTTCCCTCCTATGTCTGATCGTATCGAATCGACAGAAGCGTGCAGTGAAAGTAAATATTTTCCTAAGGGTAGATTCATCTAGTATCCTTTGATTAGCACAATACTTTTCGAGAAACAAGCGTAGATGTGGATTATTCCATTTATACAGTGGAATGTTGCTGCATGCAAAAGCTTTACATATATCAACTGAAACTGTACTAACTTCATTCCGTGTGTTCATGTCAGTTAAAAGTAGCTGTTGCGTATTCTTACTCTGGTCTTTTGATCTGAGATGTGAAGTTGTTTTCGAATGCTGTTCAGTTAGAAATTTTTTATCACATTTTAGACTCTTGTTGCACACTTGACAGTATACTACATCGCCATCACTTGTATAGTCACTATTGCCTGATATCAACTGTTTAATTAAAAAAGACCTAGAGCTCTTATCTTTAGGCATTTTTACAGTTTAATCTGATAAAACACTGCAATAGACGACCAGTAAGTTAACAGATGAACGCACTTGTTTAAGCAAACATTGGTAGTCTACTGTAAGGAGAAAAGAACGTCAGAAAGAAGGAAATAGCTGTTGTGGAATGGGTTATTATCCATCTACCTGCTTGTATTGTGACACTGAAAGCCCTTTCCTTGATCAGGGGAAGGCTTCTCGTGTTGTCAAAGGATGTACAACATACAGAGTTCATTAGATTTTTCATTTCATTCAGAAATTTTAAATAATCAATCTCACATAAGAGAAAAATATACCTGTGTATGCTGCTTCTTCTCTTCTTAATGTGCCATCTTCTAGCGAAGGTTGGCGGTCAACATGGCGATCTTGAATTTGGATGCAGCGACACGGAACAGAGACATCCTGTCCAACCCATGCCAGTCTACGAGGTTCCCTGTATGTGCACTAACGTTCAAAATATGCATTTGTAATGGCGCATATCCATTTTAAAAATATCCGGGCCCTACTAATGATTCAGGTATGCCCGATATCTTTACACCAGAAAACTAGTTTACCGCCATTGCATCAGCAAAAAAAAAAAAAAAAAAAAAAAAACAACCTCATTTCCATGTTACTTACATGGACAACAGCATGTTCTATTCCTACAAACAACTCCAGAATGAGAACAATAACAAGGAAACATCTATCGCAGGACAAAATGTGCAGTGGTTTCAGATTCAACATATTGTTCTTGATAAAGACTGTCCACTTAAGTTCACAGCTTTCTACAACTTTCAAGAACTTGTTCCAGTGACTGTTGATCTGAGTAAGAGAACAGTTGGTCGCCCAAGTGGATTTAGGGGCACAACCCCACTCTTTTATCCTCACGGGCAAGGATAACGACTACAAAAATAATGACCTATTGGAGGCGTTGAAGTTTATCCCTCCCATTCATCGTCAGTTCTACAGAACTCTGGCAACAATGGAGGCAACAGCAGATCAGGATGAAGAGGGCATGTTATAGTTTAATTTCTGTGATAGTATATGTACAATTATCCTAAGAGCAAATAAAATCTCTCCATTGTCTTTACACCCTAAAACATGCTGTCAGAGCACATATTATAGTTATTTCTTTGAGGGCATAATTTGTAGAATTTGTGGTTCAAATACGCATACTAGCGTAAGAGTAACTTTAGAATACTTTTCATTATTAAAGCGGATACTTTTCTCATTGTTCAGGTACTTCAATAAATGATTTTGAAAGCTGCTATAATTTTAAATTCCTTGTTGACTTTATCCTTCATTTACTAAAAATGTGGCAGATGGTGTTTAGTCACCTCTGACACTGAACCCTCCATTTGAAGGATGGAGCACATAATCATAGAAGACAGAGAAACCAGTGAGAGGAAATTTTCAAGCATATATGAAGTAGTGCCAGTGCGACTTTGGCAAGTGGGAGAATGTGGTGTCGGATCGGCCAATGTGGTAATATTTTTTCCACAACAATCTTCAACATTTTGAACACAGTGATGAACAAGAGATCATACTAAAGAACAAGAAAATCAGAGAAGATATGACCAACTTGTTCCACAATAACCAGGAGCTTTGGCAGATTTGATGTGGCAGAATTGGCTTCTTCAGCCATCTAAGAACCAACAGTCGTCGACTTTGATGTACTCGGAAGGCACCTTATTCACCAGTGACTGAAGGCCTATTATGATCCCTGACGGCATCTTACACGTCATGTTGACGGCACTGACATAAGGCCCATAGGAGGGAAATTACAAGAGGAATAAATAGACTTGATCAGTTGTAGCAACAGACATTACAGTCTGTAATTTCAGTAGGCACCTTTATAACAACATAAGCCTGTATAGGACAAGAATTATGTTTTTAAACATAAAACTATTTTTGCAATTTTTGAGTACAGCTGGATTGGGAGTGTTTTTGGAACAGATTACTTGTTATTGTTACTAAAAATTTAGCCACCATTGCAGTTACGGAGTATTATGTGTCATTGATTTTTATTTGCAATACAACGGGGTTAAAATAGAATTTTCATCGTTGGAGCATCATAAAGAATGCAGTCTCAATCTGTATGGAATGGCACAAAGCTCTCCAAACAAGGCACGACCTCACACTTTGAGCAGACAGGATTTGGAGTGCTTTACAGTCTTTTATGTGCTACAATGATCACAGAGCCTGTTACCATCTCTCATAGGCATATGCTCGCCCACATTGTTGAAACTTGAGTGCGAAAGGCAAAAATACTGCAAAAAGCAAATGTGAGATTATGTTCAGAGTAGTGGTATTATTACTGCAGGTATTATCTAGGTGGTTCAAATTCAATTTCAGAAATGCAATAAGTTTGATTCACAATTCAGTGCCTTATTTGTGAATTCACAAAAATTCTGAAGTTACCACTTTGCACAATAAAGTAAATGAAAATATTATTGCAAGGATAACTGAATGTTTCATTTAAAAAAATATGCTGTAGATCAGTGTATTTGTGTCTTTTGATGTAGGATGATCATAAACACGTGAATACAACTCAACATTAATTTGCATCCAGCAATGAAACGGATTTACCGGGTGAGTTGGCCGTGCACTTAGGAGCGCACTGCTGTGAGCTTGCATCCGGGAGATAGTGAGTTCGAACCCCACTGTCGGCTGCACTGAAGATAGTTTTCCGTGGTTTCCCATTTTCACACCAGGCATATGCTGGGGCTGTACCTTAATAAAGGCCATGGCCGCTTCCTTCCCACTCCTAGGCCTTTCCTATCGCTTCATCGCCATAAGACCTATCTGTGTCGGTGTGACGTCAAGCCAATTATAAAAAGAAAGAGATTCTTAACAATTGTAGTGAAAAAAGTACTATTAACAATAGGCCCTAAGCGGATAGTGGCTAAATCCTTTGCCATCTTGATCATCATACTCTCCTACTGATTCATCACAACTTTCTAAATCTCGTTACCGGTATGTCTTCTAACATTGTCACTACACATTCAGTGCCTTCATTCATGCCTACAGGTGCGTCATTCAGCATAATCTGTAACCAATAAAAGCTAGACATTTACAATAAGATACAAAAGATGAAAACTAAAAAAAGCAGCTGGAATTGATAAGATTTCTGGGGATATACTAAAGACAGTGGGTTGGGATATAGTACCATATCTGAAGTACTTATTTGATTATTGTTTGCATGAAGGAGCTATGCCAAATGAATGGAGAGTTGCTATAGTAGCTCTTGTGTACAAAGGAAAGGGTGATAGACATAAAGTTGAAAATTACAGGCCAGTCAGTTTGACATGCGTTGCATGTAAGCTTTGGGAAGGTATTCTTTCTGATTATATTAGACATGTTTGAAAAATTAATAACTGGTTCAATAGAAGACAGTTCAGGTTTAGGAAAGGTTATTCCACTGAAGCTCAACTTGTAGGATTCCAGCAAGGTATATCAGATATCTTGGATTCAGGAAGTCCAATGGACTGTATTGCAATTGACCTGTCTAAGGCATTTGATAGGGTGGATCACGGGAGACTACTGGCAAAAATGACTGCAATTGGACTAGACAAGAGTGAGTGAATGGGTTGCTATATTCCTAGAAAATAGATCTCGGAGAATTAGAGTAGGCGAAGCTTTATTTGATATTGTAATAATTAAGAGGGGAATTCCTCAAGGCAGTATTATTGGACATTTATGTTTTCTTATAGAGGCTATATAAATTATATGAATAAAGAAGTGGAATCAGAGAAGGCTTTTTGCAGATGATGTTATTCTGTATAGAATAATAAATAAGATACAAGATTGTGAGCAACGTTAAAATGACCTTGATAAAGTTGTGAGATGGAGAGTAGGCAATAGTATGATGATAAACGGTGTTAAGTCAGGTTGTGAGTTTCACAAATAGGAAAAGCCTTTTGTTTTAATTACTGTGTTGATGGGGTGAAAGTTCCTTATGGGGGATCACTGTAAGTGCCTAGGTGTTAATATAAGGAAAGATCTTCATTGGTGTAATCACATAAATGGGATTGTAAATAAAGGGTACAGATCTCTGCGTGTGGTTGTGAGGGTGTTCAGGGGTTGTAGTAAGGATGTAAAGGAGAGGACGTACAAGTCTGTAGTAAAACCCCAGATAGAGTATGGTTCCAGTGTATGGGACCCTCACCAGGATTACTTTATTCAAGAACTGGAAAAAAAACCAAAGAAAAGCAGCTTGATTTGCTCTGGGCAATTTCTGACAAAAGAGTAGCATTACAAAAATGTTGCAAAGTTTGGGCTGGGAAGACTTGGGAGAAAGGAGACGAGCTGCTTGACTAAGTGGTATGTTACAATTTACAAACTTCATCATATAGATCTGTATTGATACAGCTCAAATTAAAAACTAATGCTATGTTTAATGGTCCATGCAATCCATACACGTCACTTTACAAGTGAGAACACATTCAATATTAAAACATATTATACGTTCTTTGGTACATGTTTAGTCTAATTTAAGACTTCTTAAGCCATAGCGTCTCGTAACAGATTAAGATACATCATTATTACTGTCTAATAATTTAAAAAAAATGGATGAATCCATGTCTTTTACGAAATGTTTGAAAATACACCAAAAACAATGCACACTATTTTTTCCATAAAAATGTCCGTAACTTTCTTGAAATATGACATGCGGTGCTGGTAGCCTGTAGCTTCAGTGTGCTGACTGAGGGAGATTTGAACACTGACCTCGGAATAGGGAAATGGGACCTTACCCACTTCAGAATACTAAAAGCTTTAGTTTTAATGAAGATTCCTTTCAATATGCAAGGTCTGGAAAGAAAGAGATATATCTAATTCTGAAGTGGATAAGGTCCCATTTTCTTATTCCGACGCCAGTGTTCAAATCTCCCTCAGTCAACATACTGAAGCGACCGGCTACCAGCACCGCATGTCATATTTCAAGAAATATCATTTAGATTCAAATTTTAACATTTTAAGAATTTTTACAAGAAAGTGATGGACGATTTTATGAGACCTGTGCAGAATCTCTTTAGGGAATGTTTACTGTATGATGTGGAATGTTGTTGTAGAATATTTTATATGTAAATATTTTTTAAGAAGTGTTTACTGTATGATGTGGAATGTTGTGGGAGAATATTTTATTCGTATTCCATTTAGCTACCTAACCTGTATGGTATAAAAGATTATTGTAGTATATTTTAATTGTATTCCTTTTATTTACTAGAATATTTTATTCGTATTCCATTTAGCTATCTAACCTGTATGGTGTAAAAGATTATTGTATATTTTAATTGTATTCCCTTTATCTACTTAAGTAACCACCAGATTGTTCTGTGATATTTGGTAGGACTTTTGAAACCGGGTGTGTTGGCCCCTGTCGATTCTAAAAGTATGTCCTTACTAATTCTGGAAGATGGAAAGTTTGCGATTAGTGTCTATGTTCTGGAACAAAGTGAAAACATCGCGACTGGATAAAGGGTTATGATTGGTGGATCTGGGTGGCGTTAGGCAAGCTCCTGTGCTCTGATTGGTCACTCGGTAATCACACCAAGGCCAGACTTTCCTTTTTAAGTGAACAAGCCAGGATTTCGTGGTCTTTCGTTCTCTTGTCAGTCCAGTGATCAGACGCATGTCGGCGAATCCTCGCTCCCGAGATGGGCTACCTTGGGGTAAGCACTGTCGATTTCAGTTCCACTTTAATTCACTTTTGATGTTCGCTTGTATTTTCACTGAGGGGTTTGCCCTACTTGCACACACTCGGCACTCAATTTCTCAGATGTCTTAGAAAGCACGTTAAATTTCATTTAATATTGTATTTTGTATCTTGTGTTTCCTCTTACCCTCAACATTGTATTGTAGAATTCTGATTATGCTAAGATATATTTAGTTAACATCTTGATCTAATAGTAAAGCTCTTGGCAAGTACATCTAATTTGTATTTTGTAAATTGTGTAACTGGATTGTTGAGATAGGTGGATTTTGCTCCGAATTTCTTTGTAATGTTCATTTTGGAAATAATATCTTGAATCAAAGATCACCGTTGATTTTTCTGAAAACGCGCAACTTTCGTATCTCTATGGTCCTGATAGGTTTGCCCAGACCCAATCCATGTTCCTTTATTAGTCGTCACATTGCCCAACCTGATATTTATTTATTTATTGGCGCAGTTCATCTGATGTTTGTTCTCTGTTAAGTTTTTTAAGTGCCGTTTAATTTGATTTATTTTCCTCTTAACTATGTACTGTGTAACCGCTGGAAACAGGTTTCAATTTTTAGTGTATATTCAAACATTTTGTTAAGGACATGGATTCATCCATTTTTTTAAATTATTAGACAGTAATAATGATGTATCATCTGTTATAAGACACTATGGCTGAAGAAGTCTTAAATTAGACTAAACATGTACCAAAGAATGTACCAAAGAATGTATAATATGTTTTTATGTTGAATGTGTTCTCACTGGGAAAGTGAAGTGTATTGATTGGTTGGACCATTGAACCTAACACTAGTTCTTAATTTAAGCGGTATGTTCCGAGCATCAGTGGAGAGATGGCGTGGAATGACATTGGTAGACCAATAAGTTTGAGTGTTGTCTTTAAAAGTAGGAAAGATACAATATGAAGATAAAGTTGGAATTCAAGAGGACAAATTGGGGCAAATATTTGTTTATAGGAAGTGGTGTTTCACAATGGAATAACTTACCAAGGGAGATGTTCAATAAATTTCCAATTCCTTTGAAATCATTCAAGGCGCTTTTGACATGTGACATTAAACCGAGAACTGGCGAAGGGATCAAAAAAGAAGAGTGGCTAAATCCGAGAAGAGAACAATGTGACAAAGTTTGTGCAAGGGAAGATTGATAGACACAGCTTGAGACACCCAGGACTTGCACAGTCAACATAGCTATGGGATGGGATTCTTTGACAGAATACCTCTTTAAATTATTTTTTGATGTTAGAGACGTACAAGTGTGTCATTAAAAACTTAAATCGATGTAAAAATTAGTGAAAAAAAATGATGTTATCTTTCAAATGCGCAATATCCTTCAAAATATTTATAATGTGTAATATTTATCAAAATATTTTTTATGGATTGAAATATGTAAAACTATGTAACTTTAAACTCCTGGAATAATGGTCCTGTTAGTGTGATTCACTGACATTTTAGCTTTTCTTGTAGCTGCAAATGTGGGAAAAGAATATGTAATTACATATAATCCAGGGTTCAATAATACCACTAAAATAGTTTTGCAGTTAATTTTTACCTGTCTGATATTAGTGTTAATACCCTGAGGGGAATAAATAGAAATTTTAGCATATCCATTTTTAACGTAATATTCCCGTAACCCGTTAGTGGAGAGATCCTCAGTTGGACTATATGTAAATAGGGTAGCATCCTGCTTCATTAATTTACCGAGCTCAGAACATTTTAAGCAAGCCTCAGACGTATGGGAGTAACGGAGTCCCACTCCCGTTTGGCTGGCGAGGGACTCCTTGGAAACAACTTGGCGAATGAAATGGAATTCAATGGGGAGCTATCAATATTAATGGGGCTTATGGAAGAAAGAAAGTAGAACTGGCTGAGTCAGCTAAGAGCATGCATCTGGATGTGCTAGGAGTAAGTGATATTCGGGTAAAGGGAGATAACGAGGAAGAGATAGGAGGTTATAAAGTGTACTTGACGGGCGTTAGAAAAGGAAGGGCAGAATATGGGGTAGGGCTGTTTATCAGGAATACCATTGCATGCAACATAGAGTCTGG
Source organism: Anabrus simplex (assembly GCF_040414725.1). Classification (NCBI taxonomy): domain Eukaryota; kingdom Metazoa; phylum Arthropoda; class Insecta; order Orthoptera; family Tettigoniidae; genus Anabrus; species Anabrus simplex. Next base: position 269,155,192 of record NC_090270.1, read on the forward strand.
TAGGCACGTAAATGAGTGAATGATGTGGGTAAATTTATCAATTGGGGGAATTAGGACGAGAATTGTCTCAGTTTATTCACCATGTGAGGGTGCAGATGAGGATGAAGTTGACAGGTTTTGTGAAGCATTGAGACACATCGTGGTCAGGGTCAACAGCAAGGATAGAATAGTGCTAATGGGCGATTTCAATGCGAGAGTTGGAAATAGAACTGAAGGATACGAAAGGGTGATTGGTAAATGTGGGGAAGATATGGAAGCTAATGGGAATGGGAAGCATTTGCTGGACTTCTGTGCTAGTATGGGTTTAGTAGTTAAGAATACATTCTTCAGGCATAAGGCTATTCACCGCTACGCATGGGAGGCTAGGGGTACCAGATCCATAATAGACTATATTTTAACAGACTTCGAATTCAGGAAATCTGTTAGGAATGTACGAGTTTTCCAATTTTTCTATGATACAGACCACTATCTGATCTGTAGTGAACTAAGTATCTCTAGACCTATGATAGAGAACGTGAAATCTGTCTGCAAACGTATAAGGGTAAAAAATCTCCAGTACGAAATTAGACAGTACATGGATATGATTAGTGAGAAGTTTTGAACAGTAGACAGTAAGCAGGTTCAGGATATAGAAAGAGAATGGCTGTCATACAGGGATGCTGTAGTAGAAACAGCAAAGGAATGCCTAGGAACAACTGAGTGTAAAGATGGGAAAAGGTGAATATCTTGGTGGAATGATGAAGTGAGAGCAGCTTGTAAACGTAAAAAGAAGGCTTATCAGAAATGACTCCAAACAAGGGCCGGGGCAGAAAGGGATTTTTGAGGCGCGCGGCTGTGAGCTTGCATCCGGGAGATAGTAGGTTCGAATCCCACTATCGGCAGCCCTGAAGATGGTTTTCCGTGGTTTCCCATTTTCACACCAGGCAAATGCTGGGGCTGTACCTTAATTAAGGCCACGGCCGCTTCCTTCCAACTCCTAGGCCTTTCCTATCCCATCGTCGCCATAAGACCTATCAGTGTCGGTGCGACGTAAAGCAACTAGAAAAAAAAAAAAAAGAAAGGGATTTGTACGTAGATGAAAGAAACAGAATGAAACAGTTGTTGAATCCAAAAAGAATTTGTGGAAAGATTTTGGTCATAACCTGGAAGCTGCAGGGAAACCTTTCTGGGCAGTAATAAAGAATCTTAGGAAGGGAGGGGGAAAGAGGAAATGAGCAGTGTTTTGAGTAATTTAGGTGAACTCATAGTAGATCACAGGGAATCACTGGAGAGGTGGAGGGAATATTTTGAACATCTTCTCAATGTAAAAGGAAATCTTCCTGGTGGTGTTGCGAACAACCAAGCTCATAGGGAGGAGGAAAATGATGATGGTGAAATTACGCTTGAGGAAGTGGAAAGGATGGTAAATAAACTCCATTGTCATAAAGCGGCAGGAATAGATTAAATTAGACCTGAAATGGTGAAGTGTAGTGGGAAGGCAGGGTTAAAATGGCTCCATAGAGTAGTAAGATTAGCATGGAGTGTTGGTAAGGTACCTTCAGATTGGACAAAAGCAGTACTTGCACCTATCTAAAATCAACGGAACAGGAAGGATTGCAACAACTATCGACGTATCCCATTGATTAGTATACCAGGCAAAGTATTCACTGGCATCTTGGAAGAGAGGGTGCGATCAGTGGTTGAGAGGAAGTTGGATGAAAACCAGTGTGGTTTCAGACCACAGAGAGGCTGTTAGGATCAGATTTTTAGTATGCGCCAGGTAATTGAAAAATGCTACGAGAGGAGTAGGCAGTTGTGTTTGTGTGTCGTAGATCTAGAGAAAGCATATGACAGGGTACTGAGGAAAAAATGTTTGCCATAATGGGGGACTATGGAATTAAAGGTAGATTATTAAAATCAATCAAAGGCATTTATATTGACAATTGGGCTTCAGTGAAAATTGATGGTAGAATGAGATGTTGGTTCAGGGTACTTAAAGGCTGTAATCTTTCACCTTTGCTGTTCGTAATTTACATGGATCATCTGCTGAAAGGTATAAAGTGTCACGGAGGGATACAGTTAGGTGGAAATGTAGTAAGCAGTCTGGCCTATGCTGACGACTTGGTCTTAATGGCAGATTGTGCCGAAAGCCTGCAGTCTAATATTTTGGAACTTGAAAATAGGTGCAATGAGTATGGAATATGCTATTAGTAAACTCCCCACACAGCAACAGGAAGAAATTAGATTTGAAGCCAAAGAAGATTAACCAAACTAATTAACAACCAGAAAAACAAAGCTAACAATAATTCTAGCCAATGCCAACTAATCAACCAATTAAAAAAGAAAATAAAAACTAACAATCTCATAGTTACACAAGCAGACAAAGGACATACTACTGTCATCCTAGACAAGGAAGACTATTGAAAAAAAACACCAACTTTTTCCCAGAAGGAAATTACAGAATAATAAAAAACGGCCCCACCCAAAGAATACAGAAAAATTTGAAACTTTTTCTTAAGGGAACTTCATTTATACTCAGCGAACAAGACTCCAGTAAATTAGTAAGTATGAATCCCAAGCTTCCAACAGCAAGGACACTCCCTAAAATCCATAAAGAAAACACCCCACTGAGATGAATAATTAATTTTAGACCTAGCCCTACCAACAAATTAGCTCAATTCATCCAAAATTTCCTCAAGAAACACTATGTCCTTCAAGCAAAAACTTCCGTAAAAACACGTTAGAATTTTGAAACAACACCAAAACCTCACAATTCAATCTTATCATTCATTAGCATCCTTCGACATCAAGAATATGTACTCGAGTATTCCTTTAGACGAGACCATTTTCATTATACACGGAAACTTGCGACAGCACAGTAAACCAAATAGACTTGAAATAGAAGAATTTATTAGTTGGGTTAAATATACGTTCAATAATAATTTTGTTTTTAACGGGCTAATATATCAACAAAACGGCCTTCCAATGGGATCTCCGGCATCGGGGATCATGGCGGACATTTATTTAGACCATCTGGAGCATACACACATCAGCAAAATGGAGCACATTTTCTTCTGGACTAGATTTGTCGATGACACCTTCACAATTTTAGATGGAAGACATACCAACAGCCTAACCATACTAGATGAGTTAAACAAGTTGAGTCCCCATATACAGTTCACATTGGAAACAGAATCCAACCATTCTCTAAATTTTCTTGACTTAGTCACGTTATATATACACGTTCTTTCTTATGACATATACAGGAAGCCTACACAAACCAACAGTACTATCAAACAACTTTCAGTCCATCCGAATTCCCATTTAAAAAAGCTGCTTTTTATAGCTTGGTCCACAGGACATTCAATGTACCATTATCTCATCCCAACCTAAGAAAAGAAGTGTATACCATCGGGGTAATAGCTTATTCTAATGGGTATAACAGGAGGTTCATTGACCAGATAATATCTAAAATTAAAAATAAACCAAAATCTACTCTTATTAAAGAAAAGTAGCAGGACATTTATTCAGTTTTCACCTTCAACGACGATTCTGTATACCAAATAACAAACTTGTTTAAAAAACACAGGGTAAAAATAGTGTTCAGGACAACCAACAACAATCTATCTCACTTCCACAATCCAGGGACAGTGAATAAATCTGAAAAATTTGGTAAATCAGGTATTTACAGGTTACAGTGGCAGTCTTGTATAGCAAGCTATATCAGACAGACAGGTAGAAGCTTTAACACCAGGTACAACAAACATTAATAATGCAGTCAAGCATAACAGGCATTCTGCCATGGGAATACATATGCACAAATCCAATCACAATTTTTCTGGTATAGACAAGGACTTACAAATTATTGAAATTATGGAAAAGGGACCTCTGCTCAATATTGTAGAAATTTATATATCGTTGGATCAACGAGTCAATTTTAATCACAATCTGAATGAATCCGTCGAGAAAACAAACATGCTTTACGAGGCCATCCACCCCCTCATTCTCAAGTCGTATCTAGGTAGAACAGTGCGACAACGGATCACTTCCCCACTCTCTCACATCCCCTCCACATCACAGCCAATCCAAAGCAAGTCTCCACCCTCCCCCTCTCAAATTCAGCGATAAACTCCACGCAGACGCAGACGAGTTGTACACCTTCTACATTTCTGGCGGCAGGTTAACGAGTGCGAGGAATAAGGGAGCAAGTACTATGAAACCACTTTCCAATAATTAAATATGAACACATACATTAGTACTCCTTTCTTTCTTTCTTCCTTCTTTTTCCTCAGACATCCACCTTTTACGATACTGTGCCATACAACCTAGGCCATACCATCGTTTACTTTTACTTCAACAACAATAACGACAGTTTCAACAACCAAGCAGATGTTACAAAACAACGAAGGATGTTCCTCCAACTCCTCAGCTAATCGTTTTAACTGCAAATTGTATTAACATAGGCACTTTACTAGATCATCAAGTTTGATGCCTGTTTTTACTCTCCATCGACAATTCAACTACAAATATTTGAACATTTTAACATATGTTTTTTATTATCCATAGCAACAAATCAGAACCTCACAGTATTCCTCAACTTCAAGTTTTTATGCATTATCTTAAAGCTCTGTTCAACATCATTCAAACGCACTGCAGTGATCTGTGACCTGGATCATAGGATGTTATTTAAATATTAATGTGTTTTATGCCACTTAACCCATGTCAACTATTGTAAATATATTTAAAGTTAGATTTCATATTAATTGTTGTTAAGATCCTTTGTTTTATTTATTTAATGTGAACTGATGATTACAAGGGAGTCGAAACCGGTATTATAGATTGTGTTGAATGGTGGAACATCCCTCAATTAATTCCTATTATATAAGTTATACGTCAACACGGAAATGAAAATTATAATTTATGATATGTTGGATGATAAGATTTTTAAAATTATCAGTCGTGGAATATATACATCCTTGACTGTACTCCAGAGCTTCTGCCATAAACATCCTTCCACTCCCCACTTCTTACTCATGGCTGCCCCGTTCTAGGCTATTTCTTTCATAGTTGATTTCATAAACTCATGTGTTGTCTTCACTATTACAGATTGTTAATAATGGATATCGAGTCCGAGGGCGATAACAGTGATGTACTGTCTCCGGGCAACTCCTCTTCTGGTGATGAGGATTGCATTGTGGTAGATGGTACTGAAGAAGAAGGAACTGCTGACATCGATAATGTGATTTTGGAATTAGAAGCAGAATTGAAGGTAAAGTAAGATTTTGTTATTGATCGTAGATTCATTTTTTAGTGATATGTTTGTTTTGAAAAACTGCATTATTTAGAAGTTCATGGTTGTTATTGTTTTACTTGGTAGGTTATGTTTGAAAATGGGCAGTTGATGGTAGAAGATTGTATGTTTTGTTTTGGCCAAAATATCCACCTAACCATCTGCTTTGTTAGTCACATGGATTCAATTGTGCAGGCCTGAAAAACACAAGTCAGTGTGTTTTAGCCCGCTTCCCTTCTACTGTACTACATTTTGTATTTCATATTTTTCTTCCCAGCAATGTTACTCCTAATTAAAAACTGCATAAAATATGTACATATATCCACTTAAAGTACAGTATTCATGAAAATTAAATTAGCTTTGTTTCGAGTCTAGCAACACGACACAACTTAAAATTACTGTACAAAATATGGCATACATTTTATGACTGAACATGGCATAAGCTTGGCCAGTGTCACTTCTTCCCGATAGGAACTTATTTCTGTCATTGCAATTTATTTAAGACAATACTGTTTAGTCTATGAACCACAGATCTGTTTGAACCCTGAACATTCAACTTACTGAATTCTCTATCTTTTCAGGAGGTGGGTTCTCACAATACTTATAATCACTGAAAAAACACCTGCACCCTATCAAACTTACCTAATATAATCAGCACTGTATAACCCTGTATGCAATATCTTATCCTATCTCATAAGAAGTAGTACCAGTTTTGGTCACTGTGTGACCGTCTTCAGCTACATATATAAAAAATTACTTAAAAACTAAATAATTAACATACACAAACAATAATGTCATAAAAAATCTAAAACCTTTTGTGAACATTCTTTACAATGTCATCTTTGATATAGTCTGTTGATTTAGATTAAGAAAAATATCCACATGTGCTGTCATTGAAGCTTCTTGGAATATTTGTCCTATAAATTATGCATACACTTTAAAACATCTAAGAAGTTCTGATTGTCTGGATGGGCAAGTAATCTGACAGTTTTTTCGAACATTTTCAGTCACTAAAAAGTGGCACATTCATGATTTAAATTCAAACATTTCTACTATTAAGTCGTCGGTGAATAACCAAATGATGTATTACACTATGTCAATCAAATTTACTTTGAAAAAACTACTGTTAAGGTACATTCTAGATTAATAGCAACTTCTCCAGCATTCTGAAGAAGGATCACTTTCTAGGATCCCATACATACAGATTTTATCACAGACTTGAACATTGACTTGTTGAGTGTTTTAGCTCAACATGAAGGAACATTTTATCTCATCATCATCATTATCATCAGTGTTTTTTATTTCATACATGCCAGTTTTAAACCTTTACACACTTTTTTAGCTGAAGATTTTCCAAATCAGGAATGAAACATGTACTTTTTTAATCATTTACCTAGATTTTATGTTGGAATATGTTTTATGTTTACATAGACTAGCAGTAAAAAGCAAATAAGTATTGAAAGGTGGTATTCTCCCTTCAACCTAACCTCAGTCAAACTTGACAGTACACAAAACTACCATCTGCTGAAAACTTTTTATTACCTGACACTGACCGATTTAATAAATATCTCCTGCTGCTCATTTCTTTGTGCATTTTCAGCAAATGCACACTTAAAATATGGTTCCGACTGCTCAAAAAAGAAAAGAAAAAGTAACACATTAACTGAAGACACCATTTACAAGCTTGACCCTTTTACGTGGTGAAAGGAATTAAGGAAAGTCCCACACTCTCCCTTTTTCCCCAAGCTGTGTGCTTGTTTTGTAAGTGGTAAATGGAAAGGAAAGTGTTGTTCCTCTGGGTTGAAAATAGTGTGGTTTTTTTTACCTTGAGACATCTATGAAACACAGGCAGAACTAATCTCGTAATCTCCTTAAGTACAGACATACCATATGTGCCAAAATGTGCCATTATGTTTAGGATATCCTATAACGCTAGTAACCCTCTATGTATACATTTTCAAAGTTCAGGTTTTGATCATAAGAGAACACTCTGGTTCCTCCTTTCTTGTTTTAATTTTTCTATTTTTGTTTTTTTGTTTTGTTTTTAGGTGGAAGAGAATGTGAAGTTAACTCCAGGAGTACAGTGGAATGAAGGGGAGCTCCTTCTTTACTACCAGAACCTGTTTGAAGTCTTTGCTGTTGTTCGGTATGAAGACATCACAGATCTCATCGTTGATGGGAACGTGTCCCTTGTATGTGGCGACTCACTCCTGCTGAGTTGTATGAGGAATGACTATTGTACACAAAATGGTGGGCAGTTATTACATCTCGTATATTTATGTGAACGCTTGATTCAGTTGCTTCAGAGGAAAAGTGGTGCCTTTGAGTTTGTGTTTTTTGATATTTGGAGGCAAATACTGGTGGATGAGTCTTTGTCTCTCGCTCAGTCTGTGCTCGAAACTCACTTGAAGAAAAATACCAATATCAGAGTCCATCACTTTGCTGCTACATGGGACCCTGCATTTAAGGAGTTCATCAATTTGCGCAAGCCAAGCTTTCTTCTTGTAGATATAGATTTGCCTAGTGTTCTTTCAAATTTTCAGGACAGTGTTAATGTCATAGTAGCTGAAATGTTTGTCTACTGCCAAGTACTGTTTGCCCTCAGTTTAGATCTGCCTTGTGTCAGCCTGGAGAAGGTGGAACTAGATATTTCTGTTATCAGTGCATTTACCGTGGGTAGAAGGTTGTACAAAAGGAAGTGTAGATTTCGAGCGCTAGACTATTTTACCCAGTTAACTGCTGGAAGTAGTGAGAATATGACATTGCCCACACTACCCCTGAATTCTGTAGAATTTGGGGTTGGAGTGGACATCAGGCACGTTGTGACTGTTATGGCAGCATCGTGGTACCTCCTGGAATGTAAAGACACCTACTCAGAAGACTGGATTCGTGTATTCTTGCTTTATTCAGCTATGATAGAAATATTACCTCTTGAGAACAGAGGCTGTCCTGTTCCTAGAGAAACACCATCAGCTTGTCTCCTTGCTTTTATTAGAAAGATCCAATTCTATATGAAATGTGCTCTTGCTCGGTTTGAGAGAAGTGAGTTCACTTACGACAGTGTGTCAGATCTTTGGCATGGAAACTTGTTCATCAACATTCTTCAGCACATGAATTCTGTTCTCAGAAATCCAGATGATCTTGGAATTCGCTCTGCAGAGGTCTACATGAGACTTGCAGAAGGGGTCTACACTGTTTCAGGAAAAACATTTGAGGCATTTCCCATTGTTACAGAGAACCTTAAATGGAACAAGCCCAGTACAGTCAGCAAGGAAGAAGAGGCACACCCTGAAACTCCTCCTCTGGGTATGTCATTGGAAAAGCTTTTACCCACATCATGTCGGCTTAGTTGGGAATTTTGTGGTGACCTATTGAATGAGGTGCGCCAACAAGTTTCAGAATATGATGCTAGAATAGATGCATTTATCACTAAAGAGGCAAGTTACACTGAAGTGCATCATTGGCATTCTCATTTACCACTCACTGATGAACAAGATCGCATCAGAAATACAGTACTACAACCCACGAATGATTATGAAAGGCGGTGGTATGAAAGACACCGCAATAAGTTGGCCAAGTTTATGGATACGTATGGTGCCAGCATAGAAGGAAGACAGAATATTTCTAAAACAATTATCTGCAAGAGTAGAATTAATTCTAAGAAAGTGTCAAAGGAGAAGAAATTGAGTAAAAATGCTTTGAAAATCATACAAGCCAATATAGAAGGGAAGGAAAAAGATGCTAAGAAAGTTGAAGATGAAATGCTTGATAATTTCAAAGACAATTTTAAGAAATGGAAGCAGAAGGGAGAATATGCAGTAGCTTTAGAAAGTGCAAAAATCCTAAGGAAGAAGATAACCAATGAAGAGGGTATTAGGAGAATCTTAATGTACATAGCACAGTGCTGTAACTTGCTCTGGTGCGACGAGTGTCGAATGAAGAAGAAAACGGCAGAAAGAGATCTTACTTACGCAAAGGAATTGTTTCTTGTTGTGGGACAGATCCTTACAAGATCAAAAGAAACTGGGATTCCCCTCTCTGATACTCAAAAGACAGACCTTGGAAAATGGCTTTGGCGCCTAGGCTTTGGAGAAGTAGCTAACCTCTGGAAACTGCCGAGACCCGTAAGAGATGATGCCACTTTTGAAGTGGGTTTGTCTTGGGTGCGATTCCAATTGATACACCTTGGAGCTGATCTAAAGAGGGAGAGTACAGGTAAAAAAGATCCTCGAGTGGACTTTGTTCCTGATCCTTGGCAAAAAGAATTGTTTGATATAATAGACCAGCGCAAGTCTGCCTTGATAGTTGCTCCGACGTCATCGGGAAAGACGTATGCCTGTTATTACTGCATGGAGACTATATTGACTGAAGATGACGAAGGTGTGGTGGTGTATGTTTCGCCTACCAAAGCTCTAGTGAATCAGGTGGCAGCCACTGTTTATTCTCGCTTTAAAGGTAAGCGTATGCCAGAAGGTAAATCTGTTTTCGGTGTGTTCACTCGTGACTATCGCACAGACGATATGAACTGTCAAATCTTAGTTACAGTTCCCCAGTGTCTGGAATTGCTTCTGCTTTCTCCTCGGAGACAAGCTTGGGTCAGAAAGCTAAGGTATGTTATTTTTGATGAAATACATTGCCTTGCTGGACAGGCAGGAGGAATTTCTTGGGAGACATGTATCCTAATGATGAGATGCCCATTCCTTGCATTGTCTGCTACTGTTGGAAATCCTGAACGGTTTCATGCATGGTTGCAAGACGCAGAGAACTTTAAGAGAGAGAGAGATCGACTGGATAAATGTGAGAGATCATCGTACAAAGTTCACTTGGTTGTACACTCTGAACGACACAGCGATCTCAAGAAGTACATTTACACTTCTGAAGGGGATATGATTCACATTCACCCATATGCCTACATAGATGATACAGTTATCAGGGAACACAATGGTATTCCAAATCACATCTCATTAGCCGCAGAAGAGACTCTTCAACTTTATACGGCTATGGAGGAAGCATCTAAGGGAAGCGATGCAGTTCTTCCATACAAACCTGAAACTTACTTCAGCCACAGAAGTTTTTTGACTAGAAATGAAGTTAGGGTGTATGAAAACTGTTTAAGGTCTCTTTTGCAGAATTGGGTTGTTGAAAATATGGAGACATACAGTGCAGTTATTGCCAAGTTGAAATTGCCACTGGAACAGGCAAATATTTATGAAATTGGTTTTTATTTTGTAGCATCAAATTTTTTGAAGTTTATTCAGAAACTAAAAGAAAAACATATGCTTCCAACCATTTTTTTCCGGTATGATAAAGGTGATCTTGATTACCTTTTTGCAAATTTTGTTGCATACTGTTCTTCCTTGGAAACTGATAGTAATGTTTCAAGTAACTCTAGTAAGAGCAATGATATTAATGAAGAAAACAAGAAACAGATTAAATCCTTGTGCAGAACTGCTGGTCGAGCATCGGATGTAATGGAGATCTCATCTCGAGCTGGTGATTTCTCCCTGAGAAGGAGGCAACCATTCAGGGATAACAGATCTTTGGGTTTACTGGAAGACTCTTCAAGTGGTTCAATAAGAAATGTGGGATTTGCAGATAAAAATGATGTGGCATTTGTTGAACGCAGGCTCATCCAGTCAGGATATAAATGGAATGACCAATTTCCCAGTGGCCTGAGAGTTGGTATGGGTAAACATCATGCTGCCATGAATACTAAGGAAAGGAGTGCTGTGGAAATGCTATTTAGGATGAAAGTCCTGAATGGTGTACTTGCCACATCTACACTGGCCCTTGGTATTCACATGCCTTGCAAGACTGTAGTTATTGGTGGTGATAGCTTGTTTCTCAACACTTTGAGTTACCATCAGATGTCTGGAAGAGCTGGGCGCAGAGGATTTGATACAGAGGGTAACGTTGTGTTCTTTGGCATGGGAGAAAGGAAGATCAGAACACTTCTCACTGGCAAGTTGCCAATGATGATTGGCAACTTTCCTTTGACTGTGACTCTCATACTGCGTTTGCTGCTGATGGTAAACGATGTGTCCGAGAAAGGTGTTTCTGAGGAGGATTCCAAGAGGGAAGCTATGTCTAGGTATGTATACCTTCTGTGCTAAATCTTAGCTGTTATCATCATTCCTTAGAAAAAATAAATTGTTCTGTTTCATGAAATGCATGTTTTGTCATCTTCTCTCTGAGTACAACACTGAAACATGTGAATATATAATAAGATAAACACAATGATGGGTTGCCATCACTAGAAAGAGCAATAGGTGAGAAGACAAGTACAAACTTGAAATCACATAAGTACAAGGACAATGTCCGCATCTTTACACACTGTTGTCTTCATATATATGTTGGCTGTGTCCTCATCAATCGCAGTTCTTCTCCATCCAGTCCTTCTCTTCCACTGATGAGCTTGTTTCTGCTTCTCAGCTTCATTAGAAGGGTGGGCTTAAACATTTATGGAGGGGTGATCTTGAGGGATCTTCAGTCTTAATGTGAGAAATTTGGGATAACAAGAAATGTGGAGCGGCATCGGAAAGTGAAACATACAAAAAGTAGTTGTCAAAGAGGTTCAGCATCATCACAAACGTTTTTTAGCCTTCAGAGCATTTTCCTTCATGATATTACCACCTCATTGGAGGTTCATAACTGTCATAAAAGCCGTCAGTGCAGTGTTCACTGAAGCCATATACTGTATTTACGCTAATAATTGCCGCACCCTAATTTTTGGAAGGAAGTGATATTTTTGTCTACAAAGAAGAACTAAGTTTCTTTTGTGGTCTCTAGTGTAATTGTACAAAATTTCAACCCCATGTCAAATCAGTTTTGTATTTATGTCTATATTAACGGCAAGTTATAGGTTAGGTATTCATTTTGTATTGTCAGTATCGCATATTACATTGTAGGAATACTATGTGTATTTGTTGATGTATGGGAATCATTGTTTGGATGGTGTAAGAACTCTGTATTAAACTGGTGGCATTCTAGAAGTGAAAGCAGGAATTCTTGTTAAGCAAGGAAACTAAATATAGAGAGAGTTGTGTAAGATGTTTTTCGTGCCCAAAAAAACAGCGTGTGTCTCTGGACAGTTTCAAGGCGTCAGTGCGCCAGACTTGTCACAATTTAAAACGGTGTGCCACCTGTGATAAATATGGAAGATCGGGATTAGCTAGTACAGAGAATATCATGTGAATATCTATTTTATGGCTGATTTGTTGGAAGAGAGGTATTGTTGGTGTTGAGTTGTGGAAGTATTGAGATCGGGTTGTCCTGCTTGAACTGTGCGTTGTTAAGCCATATTGTATGCCGGTGTCTAACCGTTGGAGATTGGTCTCGTCTATGGATGTCCGGTTGGGACGCACTGCAGGGTTAGAGATCATTATATGATATCTACACTAAATGTTATATACCCTATGAGGTGCTATGCCAATGCACTTGGCGTAATACAACGTGAGTATGATTTCAATATAAAACAATTAACCAAGAACTTGTCACCTAAGTTATTGGAGAGTATGGCCGAGGTATGGTGGCATTTAACATCATCCTCGAACTACAATCAGTCAACCACTACAGATCAGTTTGGTATGGTGTAGCGAGTTATACTGCATAGATTTGTGATCCCATTATTCAGACTAGCCAGATTACATTCAAATTCTAGATAAGGTTTTGTGTATATATGTACCGTGAGTTTGGCGTGTGACAAAGGACAGAGAAAGTCTGAATATAGTGTTGATAGAAATGGTCGTCATACCAGCTAATTTATTAAGCTTGATATTATGACATGTAAATTCTGTGCGGGTTGAGAATAAGAGATACACAGTGTATGTCACATGTTGAAATTTATGTTATGCGATATTGAGGTGGTATGCCATATATTGCATTAATGTGGTCAGATTTTTCATGTTTATTTCCTGCATTGTCGTTTGATATCTGCTGTAAAGGATATTGAGGTTGTTAAATTTGTAAGTATATTTATATATTTCAATGGACAATGTGTCATTTCAAAAGAATATAACCTAGTCAGTACATCCTCAACCTTCAGTTCAACAAATCGTCAGGTTAGGTCAGCAAGTCAGGATATCGTCAGCTTATGACCCTACCCTGAATGATAATTTATTCTCATGCTTATTTTATATTGTGTAACACCAAGTACACAGGCGCCCAATCAGTTTTCTTTTGATGGTTGATAGTTGTGTTCCAGAACAGTAAATTAAGTGTAAATGTATTGAGGAGTCGAGAAAGCTGTAGATGCTACTTGGGTGTTAAAGCAGTTTAGTTTACATAATGAAAATCATAATCATAATAAAGATAATGGATGTATGAGCATTACCCTGTGTAATGCAAGTTTAATGTGGATGTTTTAAGTTTGAGTCCTAGTTAGCTTGTGATCAGGTTGTGGAGTTTCTGTTTAGTTTGTACGAGTACACTGGGGAGTATTTCTGTCTTCATTTTGTATGCTAAGTGTGTGACAGTGTTATCCAGTGTACCCATGGTCGTTTAATAGTGTTTTAGGGCCATATTTATTCTTTAATTTTATGCCCTAAGTGTCTTTCATCTTGCTTACTGCCACAATCGATCCATAGATATTATTATTTATAGGGTACCAAGCTCTATAGCTGCAGATTCACATTTAAGTATTTTATTATTTTCCACCTAGTCGATACAATGATTGCTTAAGGCAATTTAATTGTTAAAAGTGGTACATGTTTCGTATTTTATCAACATCTTCAGCCACATAACACTGTTTAGATGAAAAATATATAAAATTGACAAAGCAATGCTTAAGAGGAAGTGTCCTTAAAATTAACATAAGATTGACAACATTAAAAACAAACAAAAACTCTATAGCTGCAGTCGCTTAAGTGCGGCCAGTATCCGGTAATCAGGAGATAGTAGGTTCGAGCCCTACTGTCGGCAGCCCTGAAGATGGTTTTCCGTGGTTTCCCATTTTCACACCAGGCAAATGCCGGGGCTGTACCTTAATTAAAGCCACGGCTGTTTCCTTCCAATTCCTAGTCTTTCCTATCCCATCGTCACCGTAAGACATGTGTCGGTGCGACGTAAAGCAAATAGCAAAAAAAAAAATATATATATACATTTAGAGGGTAACTCGTTTATATTTGATCATTATCTTTGCCCTAACTGGCACCCATTTTGTTTCAATAGACAATAGAAAGGCGAGAGTATATAAATGGAGATGATTTTTAGCGTTTCCTGCGGAGAATGCAAAAAGGCAGTAACAGAAACTACGCCAGCAGTAGGGTGTGATGGTAGCTGCAAACGATGGTTCCACAAGGAATGTTCAGGGGATTTCACAACACTAAAGAAACCAAGCTGCACGTTACTCTGGCTATGCAAGGAATGTAAGGAGGACTTTCTAATAATGAAAAATGGCAGAGGAATTAAAGGAACTAAGGACTGAAATAAAAAAACATAAAGGGAGAAATTGAAGAAATAGTATTGCAAGAAAGAAGCAAGTATCTGAAATACAGCAGGAAAGGTTGACAGCAGTCGAGAACCCCAGTATTTATGTGATTAGGAACTGGAAAGAGAAACTTGAGAAAGACAGCCCTGCAACCGCCAAAGGTGGAGCAAGGCCGTGCAAGAAATGAACACAACACCATGGCAATTTTGAGGCAGGGAAGTGATAGACAATGACGAGCCAGCGAAAGAGACTCTTGCTCATCAAACTTTATAACACCCACAACAACACCTACAATGGAAAGACAGGATCAGTCTGACTTGAGAAAAATGATGCAGAACCAAGAAGAAAGTCATACTTGGTTCTCTGTCATATCACGTAAAGATATAAGGAAAACTCAACAATCTAATGATATAATAGGAAATAAAGATGACACCAGCAACAATAACCTAAGAGCAGCCGTGCGTAGGGCCTGGCTATACGTTGGGCATTTACACAATGAAACAACTATTAGAGGACATGAGGATCTATATGAAAGACAACGGCATTGCAGACATAGAATGCGATCCAATAAATCAAAGGTGGCATAAAAGGCTTTCCTTATTGTTATTGGAATTCCATTTTGTGAGGTTGAAAGAGTAAATGTCCCAGGTTTCTGGCCCACAGGACTGCTAGTAAGGAGTTTTCTTCATCGACGACACGAAGAGGGCACCAGGTTACAAACACCAGGATTCTGCAGCGAATCAACCACAGGAGCAAATACTACTATGGAATATAGAAGGGATGAAGAATGCAATCGCTATACAGCCCAATAACTACTTTCAAAAGTTTGACATTGCTGTATTAACAGAAACAATGCTGATAAATGGAGATGTCTTACATGCGCTTCCAGGACTCTACAGTGTACACTCACTTGCCACTCCAGCATTAGGTAGGCTGTCAGGAGGGGTCTCAATACTCCTCAAACCAACAGTGGGGAAGATCGGAGAAATAAGAAAAGAATACAACATAGTAACGGTGAAAACGGAAAGCCTGGCTATTATTGGAATGTACATAAAACCAGACACCTCTATAGGGGATGGGTTGGAATCAGTCGTGAAGGCAATAATAGAGGTAGAAACCGAAAGAAATGTAATATTACTAACACACTCCCATCTATTGAAAGGAGAACCCTTCCCCTTTCCTGTGTGTACTTGCAGCGATCCTTATAGAGTGCGTGGACCTGGTCAATCTGCACCGTAGGCTAACATTCCCGAGTACCATCTCCCTCATCCTGCGAGATGACGAGCAGTCAGCAGACCTCGTCATCCATTTTATGAGGGATAGTGGTCTTTTTTACTGCATATAATAATGTCCTTTGTCTTGGTGTATTTGTGTTAACTGTGCTTTTATCCCTTTGACTCTATTTTAGTTTGTGTTTGCGTATTTGAATGTGTTATTTTAACTTCTGACATGAATCAATCAATCACTACTGATCTGCATTTAGGGTAGTTGCCCAGGTGGCAGATTCCCTATCTGTTGTTTTCCTAGCCTTTTCTTAAATGATTGCAAAGAAATTGGAAATTTATTGAACATCTCCCTTGGTAAGTTATTCCAATCCTTAACTCCCCTTCCTATAAACGAATATTTGCCCCAATTTGTCCTCTTGAATTCCAACTTTATCTTCATATTGTGATCTTTCCTACTTTTAAAGACACCATCCAAATTTATTCGTCTACTTATGTCCTCCCACGCCATCTCTCCACTGACAGCTCGGAACATACCACTTACAAGTAACAACTCTCATTATTGTTCCGTATTGAAGATGACGTTAGGCATAGATATCAAGGATAATTTAATAAAAAACCACCTATTCAATACTTTCCACGTTTAATGTGGTTATTATCTACATGATTTTATGTAGACTTATTTGGTCAGGTACATGTTTCACCCATTATTTTGGGCATCTTCAGCCTGTAAACAACCTTTAGGTCAAGGTTTGGGACCTTTTTAACCAACATAAACATACCTATATATACAATATATACAACATATACATTATATACAAAATATACAAACATAAGTTAATACAGTTAAGTAACTTAACTGTTAAGTCCTTAGTCCTACCTGTTCGATTATGTTTATTTCATATCCTCCATACAAAACCAGGTCTATTGCGCATGTACCTGACCAAATAAGTCTACATAAAATCATGTAGATAATAACCACATTAAACGTGGAAAGTATTGAATAGGTGGTTTTTTATTAATGGGTAACTTAACTGTATTAACTTATGTTTGTATATTTTGTATATAATGTATATGTTGTATATAGTGTATATATAGGTATGTTTATATTGGTTAAAAAGGTCCCAAACCTTGACCTAAAGGTTGTTTACAGGCTGAAGATGCCCAAAATAATGGGTGAAACATGTACCTGACCAAATAAGTCTACATAAAATCATGTAGATAATAACCACATTAAACGTGGAAAGTATTGAATAGGTGGTTTTTTATTAAATTATCCTTGATATCTATGCCTAACATACCACTTACACGTAATATTATTTCAATCACATACCACTTAGTTGAGCAGCTCGTCTCCTTTCTCCCAAGTCTTCCCAGCCCAAATTTTGCAACATTTTTGTAACGCTACTCTTTTGTCGGAAATAGCCCAGAACAAATCGCGCTGCTTTTCTTTGGATTTTTTCCAGTTCCTGAATCAAATAATCCTGGTAAGGGTCCCATACACTGGAACCATACTCTAGTTGGGGTCTCACCAGAGACAAGTATGCTCTCTCCTTTACATCCTTACTACAACTCCTAAATACTCTCATAACCATGTGCAGAGATCTGTACCCTTTATTTACAATCATATTTATGTGATTACCCCAATGAAGATCTTTCCTTATATTAATACCTAGGTATTTACAATGATCCCCAAAGGTAACTTTCACCCCATCAACGCAGTAATTAAAACTGAGAGGACTTTTCCTATTTGTGAAACTCACAACCTGACTTTTATCCCCAGTTTATCATACCATTGCCTACTGTCCATCTCTCAACATTATTGAGGTCATTTTGCAGTTGCTCACAATCTTGTAACTTTACTCTGTACAGAATAACTTCATCTGCGAAAAGCTTTATCTCTGATTCCACTTCTTTACACATATCATTGATATATATATAAGAAAACATAAAGGTCCAATAATACTGCCTTGAGGAATTCCCCTCTTAATTTTTACAGGGACAGATAAAACTGCACCTACTCTAATTCTCTGAGTTCTATTTTCTAGAAACAGAACCACCCATTCAGTCACTCTTTTGTCAAGTCCAATTGCACTCATTTTTGCCAGTAGTCTTCCATGATCTACCCTATCAAATGCCTTAGATAAGTCATCGCAATACAGTCCAATTGACCTCCTGAATCCAGGATATCTGCTATATCTTGCTGGAATCCTACAAGTTGGGCTTCAGTGGAATAACCTTTCCTAAACCCAAACTGCCTTCTATCAAACCAGTTATTAATTTTGCAAACATGTCTAATATAATCAGAAAGAATGCTTTCCCAAAGCTTACATACAATGCATGTCAAACTGACTGGCCTGTAATTTTCAGCTTTATGTTTATCACCCTTCCCTTTATATATAGGGGCTACTATAGCATCTCTCCATTCATTTGGCAAAGTTCCTCCATGCAAACAATAATCAAACAAGTACTTCAGATATGGTACTATATCCCAACCCATCGTCTTTAGTATATCCCCCGAAACTTTATCAATTACAGCTGCTTTTCTAGTTTTCAACTTTTGTATCTTACTGTGAATGTCATTGCTGTCATAGGTAAATTTTAATACTTCTTCAGTACTAGTCACCTCCTCTATCTGGAAATTGTTACAAGTGAAATATGTAATGCGAGTGGAATGTATTTTTTTTTTTTTTGAAGTCTTTGTTTGTAAAATGCAATATGATGTTTTATTTTTATTGACCTAACCTGTACTGTATAATGTTGTAACATAGGCATTTGTAAATAGTAGAATTCTGTCTATAGTTCCTGGAAAGATCTAGAGAGTTACATAACTTTTGTACAGGGTGTGTTACTTTGTTGGTATGTGTTCTAGAAAGTGTGTTCTGTCTATTCTGGAAAAATACGACTTTCGCGATCATGCGTATTCTAGAATGTTAGTCAAAGTTCTCGATCGAAAGTAAGGTTGTGATTGGTGAGTCTAGGTGGCGATAGGGAACACGTGCACGCTGATTGGTTGCCTCCAAGGCCAGTAATTCCTATATATAGTGAGCGAGGCAGTGTTCGAATGAATTCGGTATCCTGATATCTGTCGGTCTTGGTCTACCCGTCTGCGAGCAGCCTATCTGGTTGACGTCCCCCGGTTTTCGGGATGGCACTCTCCTCGGGTAAGCACTCTTGAATTCCGTTCCTGCTAAAATTTCCGTAATGTTCCGATTTGCTTTTCATACAGGAGTCTGCCCTAACCTCGCCTAGATTCACCAAATTAGCTACTTATGACGCCTTAGTTTTTGAGCTAGACTTACCTGTTCGTTTCCGAGGCATTCCCGTTTTGTTTCACTAAAATATGTATATTGTAGGTTAATAGTATTTTCCTTGGGGTTTGCCTCTGATAGTTCTGTATCACTTTAGGTACACTAGATTTTGGATAACCTGTAAATTGCATTGTACTACTGCATTGGTAACTAGATGTACAGTTCATTTGTAATTTGAATTTACACTGCTACGAATAACCTATGTATATCACTGAACTTATAGCTCATAACTTGGAATGTATATGTAGAATTATCTTGTAAATAATATTTTAAAAACTAAGGATCACGGTGATTCATTTCGGAATCCGCTATCTAAGCCATGTCCATGCCTTTGGTAGGTTCCCAGCCCTTCCATCTTCCCGTTTTGTCGTTCACTAGTTGGCCCTACTGATAGTTACGTACTTGTTTTGTTGGAGATCCGCGTAAAGGCTAGTTACTGTTTTTCCAAGTGTGTAGTGTTTTCTTATATTGTGTATTGTACTCTTACCTTCCCCTTTTAACTGTGTTTGTGCCTTGTTTGGTGTTACCACTGTAGTAGAGGTAACAGAAATTATCCTTATAACCAACAATCTTTACATACTGCTGACTGAATACTTCTGCCTTTTGAAGATCCTCGCATACACACTCCCCTTGTTCATTAATTATTCCTGGAATGTCCTTCTTTGAACCTGTTTCTGCCTTAAAGTACCTAAAGGTGACATGTATATACTTCCAGGCAATGCCTTATTCCATTATCACCTCTATATACTTTTATTAGAAAATAAGGAATTGTGAATTAGATCCACTGATTGTTTAAATCTCATAATCAGTTTTCATCACCATTTATTTTAAACTCTAGTCAGTGGATACATTTTAATATTTTAATTATCATCTCATGTCGTCCATTTCATACCATTAGGGGCCAAGGACTTTAGATGTTAGGCCCCTTTAAACAACAAGCATCATCATCATCATCTTTTAAACTTTAGTCAGTGGATACATTTTAAAATTTTAATTATCATGTTGTTTTGTTCCATCTCGTACCATTAGGGGCTGATGATCTTAGATGTTAGACCCCTTTAAACAACAATCGTCGTCGTCATCATCATCATCATCATCATCATGAAAATTAATATTTGCAGGAGATTTTAACGTGAGGATAGATCAACCAGATCAGGAAAAAGAAATCATACTGGATATTATGAATAAGGAAGGATTCACTCCTATAAACAAACCACAGCTCGTAACTTATATAGCATCAAGCTGATCTAGCGCAATAGACCTGGTTTTGTATGGAGGATATGAAATAAACATAATCGAACAGGTAGGACTAAGGACGTCAGCAGCTGCTACAATAAGGAAGCATGTACCGTTGACAACAATCATATGGAGGGAGCCGGCTAGGAACAGGAAGACAGAAATCCCACACAGGTACACCAGAAAATTAGATGTAGAGAAATTAAAATAAAATTACAACAAGGTCGAAGAGGCAAAACAGCACATTGGAGAGGGAAAATTAAATGAAGCCGCAAACATTGCTACAAGCCTGCTGCAATCAGCCTGCGTGGAACATAAGGAGAGATATGCACAGTTATGGTTCAATAACAAAAGCTACAGAGCAAGAAAGGTAGTTTTGGAGGCTCTATGCATAGCCAAAAACATCCAATAAAAAGGAAAGTCTGCCACAATATGCGCAGAGGAGAAGACGATATAAAATTGTACTGGAAATGAAGAGAAAGGAGTATCTAGAAAAAGAGGCAAAAAAGCAAGTACAAGAGGCCTTAACAAATCCTTACCTGGCATTAAAAAAGAAAACTGCAATTACATCTTGCAAATTTTCTATCAAAGCATGGGAGACGCATTTAATTGAAATTTTAAATCAAATTAACTCAGACGAGGCATACAGTATTGAGCCCAAAAGAGATGAGTTCATTGACACAGTAATTACTAAAGAGGAAATAATGTGGGTAATACAACAAACCAAGATTAAAAAATGGCAGGACCGGATGGAATTTTTCTGGAACACCTGAAAGAATCTGCAGATATCCTGATAGACCTATGGGTGTCCCTCTGCAACGAATGTTTTCAAACAGGAGAAATACCAGAAAAATGGAGGATAGCAACCATGAAAATTCTTTACAAAGGAAAAGGTTCGTTCGGCAACCCAGATTCCTACTGAGGAATTGTGCTGGAGGATGTCCTTTTTAAGGTATTCACATGTATCATTAACGAAAGGTGTAATATACTAATTGATCCTTATCCACCAGACTCCTAGGAAACAGAGGAGCACAATACATGCCGTGAAACTTCCAATGCAGGGCAGGATATAGAAGAAGTATTACGACTTCCCAAGGAAAAGTACTATGAGTATTCGTAGATTACAGAAAAGCCTTTGACCTAGTGAACATAAGAAAGCTAATGGAAAAATTGGGAGACATTATACGGGAAAGCCACCCACTCACCTTGATAATACAAAACATCATGAAATACAATTACATTGAAATTGGTAACAACGATATAAGATCAAGGAAAATAAGGCAAACCAATGGTGTCGTGCAGGATGATTTTACCAAAATGTTCAGTTTATTATTAACGCATAAACACACAAACAGCATAATTTACTGGAATTATCCAAGGTCAGTGAAGTGGAGGAATCTTCTGAGCTTTCAAATCGAAAACGAGATATGACTGAAACAAATATAGGAGTATCTAGTATCTGGATTTTTTGCTAAATAAGATCTCAGTACAGTTTTCTGTACTAGGCTCATTAACATACACAATGCAAAAACTACATACATTTCCTCGAGAATAACCGGTACACATTCATTTCCCCTTGATCGGAGTGGAAGTAACATACCATGTGTTCGCATGCGACGTTGAGCATAAATATCAGCCTATTCTACTATCATCTTTACGAACTCGACAGTAGAAAACTGAAAATTTTCACAGAGGATATAAGCAGTTCGTTGCAGCATTCTGAGACCCATAATTTGCCGTAAATTTTTCCCTTTGCCCTCTATAATTATCCATGTCTTCTCACACAAACTTGCCATCAATAACAATAACATTATGGCCGATATTTTCCCGTGTATCAAAAGCAACATCAATGTCATGATCACTACTTTCACTCCCAAATTCTATATCATCGTTTTTGCTTAATGAGACTAAACTTTCCGTATCATCATTCGGTAAAACATTGTTAATTTTCGAATTGACGATGACAAAACGTTCAGCTGCCATGATGTCAACAACAGAACTTGTTGGTTTTTCAGACGTGATATATCGTATGTAATTGATAAAAACTCGATAGATGTATGTATCAAATGAAAGATCAATGCTTCGTCTGCAGATATATATTACTACATTTGTAATAGTTCAAGAAATTTTCGCTAGAAGCTGCTACGCACGTGCAGTGCACGTCACTCCGCGACAGAGCGTTGGAGAGTCTGCGTGCAGTGTACGGCACTCCACATTGAGTGGTTAATATAATAACGGCAGATGTCAAATTAATTATAAACGATAATTCAAAGGCTACTTTGATCATGTATGCAGGTGACATGATGATTGGATCATCAGTCAAAGAAGTGCAAACAGCAATAGCTGAACTAGAGAAGTGGTCTGAGGTGAATCATCGTAATATAAATAAGGAGAAAACTGAGTAAATGGTGTTCAGAAAAGGAGGGAAACAAGCAGCAAAATACAATATCATGTTAGAAGGTGTACCGCTTCAAGTTGTTAAGAAGTACAAGTACTTGACAGGAAGTTCCTTCAGGATACATATTCAGGAAAAATCTACAACGGCCATCAGAGACACTTTTAAAATAAGAAATATAACTCAGCTGTCAACTGATACGGCAATGACACTCTTTCACAGTGCAATAGAGCCATTAGTCACCTATGGTATTGAAATAATTTGGGAAAAGCTGTCATGTAGTGACTTAACGGAAATTGAAAAGGTGAAGGCGTATTTCAAGAAGAGAGTTTTGAGTGTGAGCAGGTTATCCCCTTCAAGGCTAGTTTATGTTCTTATGAGGGAAACCTTCTTCATAGAAGACATACAATTAAAATACTCTTTGCCAGCTACTAGATCAAGCCGGAAGCTTCAACGACTGAGAGAGGTGAAGAGAGAAGAGATAGAAGAGGAGTTCTACAGCACAAGCGCTATATGTGACAGAAACTGGACTAAAGGTCAACAGGTTGTGAGTTTCACAAATAGGAAAAGTCCTCTGAGTTTTAATTACTGCGTTGACGGGCTGAAAGTTCTTTTTGGGGATCATTGTAAGTATCTAGGTGTTAATATAAGGAAAGATCTTCATTGGGGTAAACACATAAATGAGATTGTAAATAAAGGATACAGATCTCTGCACATGGTTATAAGGGTGTTTAGGGGTTGTAGTAAGGATGTAAAGGAGAGGGCTTATAAGTCTCTGGTAAGACCCCAACTAGAGTATGGTTCCAGTGTATGGGACCCGCACCAGGATTACTTGATTCAAGAACTGGAAAAAATGCAGAGAAAAGCAGCTTGATTTGTTCTGGGTGATTTCCGACAAATGAGTAGTGTTACAAAAATGTTGCAACGTTTGGGCTAGGAAGAACTGGGAGAAAGGAGACGAGCTGCTCGACTGAGTGGTATGCTATACTAACAATTTGTTGGTTATTTTGATCCACCTTTTCAATACAAATTACAGTTTGTGTTGCTAAGTTGTAATGTTACAACACTAATTTACTGGGACATGTTTCGCTTTTATTCACAAGCATCATCAGCCTATACAATTGCCTCAAGGTTTGTCATATTTGGGTTGTTGTTACAAATTTCATTACATTGAATGTAAATCTAATTTCAGTGATAACAATATTTAAAACAAGAATAATATACACATTAAAAATTATGACAATATGATTTGCAATGTTAAAATGGATTAACTCTTAATTCTAAAACATATTGACGTCCAAAACACAGTTTTTACAATTTGAAAATTTGGCTAAAAATTGTTTGCAAGGTTAAAATAAAATTGATTCAACTATAATTTGGCATTAAAATTTGAGTCATAAATATAAATATTGGATGTCAATATATAGGAGCCATAGTTTCTGAAGTTTCTGAACTCCTCAATTAAAAACTCAATTGAATTTTGCGAAAGATTAAAAAACTTCAACTTACAACCCCACCATAGAATGAGCTCGTTTGACATTCCCAATATGTATTCAAATATCCCCATTAAAGAAACGATCGAAATTATTAACTCAAACCTTTCCAAATATAGCAACTTAAGTAAGCTAGAAGTAGATGAATTTATTACACTACTTAAATTCGTACTAAATAATAACTATTTCACCTTTAACAATAAAATTTACCACCAATTAAGTTTAGCCATGGGTGACCCCAGCTCGGGAATATTAGCGGATATTTATATGGATAACATAGAACATAGCATTATAAAACTAAAAATAGAAGGAATCTGTCTTTGGCTGAGATTTGTTGACGATACATTTGTAATAACAGACAACCGAAAAAATAATAGCGAAAAAATCCTTGAATTTTTAAACAACATCGATAGATACGTAAAATTTAACAAAGAAGGCGAAAAAAACAACTCATCGAATTATCTAGATGTTACTGTAACACGCTTAAAATCCAAATTTGATTATCAGATATACAGAAAACCAACACACACGCCAATAACAATAAGAAATGACTCGCTCCACCCCAAATCCCACAAACAAACAACCTTTTTCAGTATGGTCTACAGAGCCTACAAAATAGCCTAATCACCCGCGAATTTTACAAAAGAAATAAATTTTATAAAAGAACTAGCACTAGCCAATGGATATAAAGCAGACATAGTAAATCAAATCATCAACAAAGTAAAGCTCAAAAGAGCCACAAATCTCACACCGGAAAAGACTAAAAAATCCAAATACGCAACCTTCACTTACACCAGTTCAAAGATTCACCAAATAGCAAACCCACTCAAAAAACGAGATATGCAAATAGCCTTTAAAACATATAACACTAACAAAAACTTATTTTTTAACCATAACACAGTAAATGCCTACAATAACAAATTTCAAGGCTCCGGAATATACAGACTAACATGTGCACAGTGTAAATCTTCATATGTTGGCCAAACTGGATGCAGTTTCCTAACCAGATACATGGAACACTTTAATGCCTTAAAACACAATAAATACTCCGCAATGAGTAATCATATGAAAGAAACCGGTCATCATTACACCTCAATAGACAAAGACCTTACAATAATCAAAAGAATCGAAAAGGGGAAGCTAATGACAGAATTCGAAAACATATATATTTATTTGGATCAATACTTTAATAAAGGAAAAAACTTGAATGACGCAGTCGAAATAAAAAGTCCGTTAATAGAGCAGTTGCCAACATTATTACGAAATATCAAATCAGATAAAAGCAAATTCTTTAAAATATTCAATCTAAATACACTCACAACTTAAGTGAGTAAGTGATAATGCAACATCAACACTCATATTACAAGCAAAAAACACACACACGCACACATGCACACACGCACACAAAAAATGTTACTTAAGTTCATTTCCATTTGTTCCAGATGCTTCTTCCATTCCATAAATCGAAAGAAACATAATCAGATACTCAAAATTTGGATTGAAGCCCCCTTTTAACCATAACTTACATCAAAACAATCAACTTCCAACGGAGAGTCTGGTTGCTACAAACAAGAATTAAATATGTCAATACTTCCTCTGATCAACTTGCCAAACTGCAGCAGCAAGCCTCATCAAATTTAGAAGCCATTTTCCAACGAACTCAAGACTTCAATTCTAGATTATCATCATGACTAATCACGCATAATGCAAAAAAAAAAAATTAGTCTTTTTAAATAACATTATTTAGAGAGCACAATTCTTAACTAAAATTCTCAATACTGAAATCTTACTGTATTCTAGAAACCAACGCACTTCAGAAACTATGGCTCCTATATATTAACATCCAATATTTATATTTATGACTCAAATTTTAATGCCAAATTATAGTTGAATCAATTTTATTTTAACATTGCAAACAATTTTTAGCCAAATTTTCAAATTGTAAAAACTGTGTTTTGGACGTCAATATGTTTTAAAATTAAGAGTTAATCCATTGTAACATTGCAAATCATATTGTCATAATTTTTAATGTGTATATTATTCTTGTTTTAAATATGGTTATCACTGAAATTAGATTTACATTCAATGTAATGAAATTTGTAACAACAACCCAAATATGACAAACCTTGAGGCAATTGTATAGGCTGATGATGCTTGTGAATAAAAGCGAAACATGTCCCAGTAAATTAGTGTTGTAACATTACAACTTAGCAACACAAACTGTAATTTGTATTGAAAAGGTGGATCAAAATAACCAACAAATTGTTAGTATATCATAGCATAGTTCAATATGGGTCTAATAATGAGATTAGTTACATGTAATGAGTGGTATGTTCTGAGCTGTCAGCAGAGAAATGCCGTGGAATGACATTAGTAGATGAATAAGTTTGAGTGGCATCTTTAAAAGTAGGAAGGATCACAATATGAAGATAAAGTTGGAATGGCTGTGCGCGTAGAGGCGCGCGGCTGTGAGCTTGCATCCGTGAGATAGTAGGTTCGAATTCCACTATCGGCAGCCCTGAAAATGGTTTTCCGTGGTTTCCCATTTTCACACCAGGCAAATGCTGGGGCTGTACCTTAATTAAGGCCACGGCCGCTTCCTTCCAACTCCTAGGCCTTTCCTATCCCATCGTCGCCATAAGACCTATCTGTGTCGGCGTGACGTAAAGCCCCTAGCAAAAAAAAATTGGAATGCAAGAGGACAAATTGGGGCAAATATTCATTTAAAGGAAGGGGAGTTGGGGATTGGAATAACTTAACAAGGGACATGTTCAATAAATTTCCATTGTCATTGAAATCATTTAAGAAAAGGCTAGGAAAACAACAGATAGGGAATCTGCCACCTGGGCGACTGCCCTAAATGCAGATCAATATTGATTGTCAAGAACAAAGGCATGTTGTTACCAGGCGAGCCATACATGGCTTTCACCATTGTATTGGCAGAAATACAATCTTTCATAAACCAAACAATGAGTGCGTTTGCTCCCTCTGTGATCAAAAGTCCAATCTATATCATATAACGGAATGTCCGGAAAGGGAGAAATCAGTTAGCGAATATAGTAGGGAATGCTCTAAAGTTATGAATTTAGAATATAAAAAATTGCCAATAGGTTAAGTAATGCTCTTTTGAGCGCACCTTAATAAATGATTTTTTTTTTTTGAAAGAAATGAAATGAACTAAAATTCCTTCCATTGAAAGAGTAAAGTAGGCATAAACAAACATTTCATATCACTCTGTGAGATCCATGTGATCTTTGCGCAAATGCGAATGTGTAAATTTACGGATATAGCTGCTTGGTCTGAACATATTTGAGATGATAAAAATACATTATCGCTGCTATAAAATATGTTTGCCATGAACATAAGCAAATAGGCCTTCTTACGTGACAGGTATTCATTAATCTGAACTTGCAACAGGCTCGATTCCCAGCAGATTGGAAGATTCGTTGTCTCTGGCATCAGTAGAATCCTCTCCTAATTTACTTACAAATATGTCACACTCCATATTTAAAACACTTTTCACACGCGGTCTCGGTTTACTCAGACATTAACACGACTGGTGGTGGATAATTCTTTTCGTGAAATGTAAACACTTGAAACGAGACACACCAGCAAACACTGATGTTAGTTTTGTGATACAGTAAGTGCTCATTAATTCCAACTCTTTGGGACGCAAAAATCTGACTTTGAATTTCGTGATTTTGAATTAACTGCCAACTCGTGCTTCCGAAATGCCCACCGTTGCCACATCACAAAATGTTCAAGACCCGTTACTGCATTCAACTAACATTGATTCACAGTTTAAGCCTTTCAAACGCCATGGGGAAAAAAAAATTCCAAAATGTATTCAACAAGGTGCATTGAAAGAAGAGGACAAATTATGCTGGCTCCCCTCTGCAAGTGCTTTATTATTTTTTGGATTACTGTACTGTTTGCATTTTTAGATGCCTTGTACTTGCACGGAGAGTACCTGGCACCATTAAAACATCGTGACTTATCGAGCTTACCTATGATGAGGGGAGGAAGTCTTTTGCTTCCATCTGCATTGCAACACAGTCCGTTTTGGCTGGGCAAAAAAACAAAACAAAACAGTGCGGTTTCATTGGCATCGACTGTATTGTTCAATGCATACGAATGGATTATAATTATAAGCCACGCTTTTTTTTTTTCGCTAACTATTGGCATCACCAGCATTCGCAGATTCTGCTTCTCCGCACACTGCCTGTTACGTGACATTGTGGTTTTCCTTAAAATGCTTAACGTATCCACGAAGATGCACACGAGATGCTGTCAGTTGATACAATTATATTTTCACATAAATTTACAAATTAATACACACATAACCTTAATCACCGTATCACAAAACAAAAACACTTCACTTGTAAAAATATCAACAGGTCGCCATCATTAAACGGTTGATAAATGACGTCGAATACCACAGAGGTTACACTTTGTTACACAGTTGAAAACTGATGACTATTGATCAGTTCAACATGGAGACTGCATAACTTGGCATGTCAGCCACATGCTACAATAACTCTCTTCCAAGGACTTCCAAACAACAACTCAACAGTAACTGTTCACCGTCAAGATCTCTTTGTATAGGTGCCTGGCCTGTAGTCAACAATGTCTGCCAACGTAATGGTTAGCACAATTAGCTGCCGTTCTCGGGGCCCTGAGTTCGATTCTCATTAGCGTACTGCCAGAGATTTAAGAATGGCAGGAAGGTTGATATGCGGTAAGAGCGGTACATTGGGGGCATGCCTAAAAAGAGCTGCACCACCACGAGTTCACTTCATTTAAGAAATATTAATGTAGCAGGCTAGATCATTAATAAAGTTATCATTTAATATCTCGTAACTTGGGCAGTATAGGTAATTCTTGGAGGAAAGTAGGTTTAAAACATGATAAAAACCGTCCAATCATAAATATTGTCTCACCCACCAACATACCTAACAAATAATAATAATAATAATAATAATAATGTAATTGATTTTACATCCTCGCTAACTACTTTTACGATTTTTGGAGATGCCAAACAAATCATAATATCCTTTATTAAAAGAATGGAGACGACTAATGTACGAAATTGAACATTATGATAATATAATGCATTACCGCAACACCTGCGGCAAGCTTTCCTGTTACTTATTTTTATTCATTCCATCGTGGAACTTCTAGCACTATTCGGACACAGGATAGCGTACCTAACTTAACAATGCGGTCTCTCTTATCTCGATTACATTTGTTTAGGTCAATCCTGATGTATTAAATGTAGAGAGCAAGCATGAAATATACTTTAAAATAAAGGTCTGGCTTTCAACAGCCCCAGTTATCCAAAGAATGCTTCCAGTCACTATGTATTACATTCGGAAGTACAACTCGTAACACACGCTAGTTATCAGCTGATGGGTTGTTATGCTTCCTACAGTACGGCTTCTGCTACATAAACACCAGCTGGGAATAACAGAGACAATCTCCAGAAATCATATGCGAATAGATTCTCACTGTTTGGACTCTCTAATCGGGATCAAAACTATTTTCAAAAGTTTCAAAAAGACGGTATGTCGAATCCTTTTGATAGCAGTGCATGGCTGATGAGATGGCAGTGAACATGTCGTCATTTGGAATGACAACACACCGGTAGCAGGGAAGTTGGCAGCACAAGACGATAATAATTCAAATGAAAGCAGTGATCAGGTTTACTGTGTAGTAGGCATACTGCTCAACTGACAGAGACAAATGACTGGCCATTAAGTTCTTTTAATATTGCATAATATATCATTATCCCTTTTCTCTATGGGGTCAAGTTGAAGTGAGATGAATCATCTTAGCAATTTTTACGAGCGGACGCCCTTCATGTCAACCTTATTAAAGGAGTTAATGAGATGAAACGAATGACGTAATATAAGAGTAACTAAATATGTCTGTATTTACTTTATATGTAGGCCTGAAAGTCATGTGTTCACCATTTATTGTCTTTGAATTTAGAAATATTGCCTTCCAACGAAATAGTAAAACTCAGAATACATTCATAAGTTTGTTAAAGAATGGTGTAGAATGTTTAGATGAACAATTTATAGTGAGGTTATTGCATATTGGACCTCCCTTACTTGTTTTGGCTATAAAAGTGGAAAAAAACACCATGGGTTTGTGTTGCCTGTGGGCATTACCATAATTTGTAATACACCATGGGTCTACATTGCCTATGATTAGTTCTACTATGTGAGCGACACCACGAGTATACATGGCCTGTGATTAGTTCAGCTAAGTGAGGAACACTATGAGAGTACTGGTGCTCGTGATTAGTCCCACTATGTGAGGAACACCATGTGTTTGCATTGCTTGTGAGTAGTGCCCTTATGTGCAAAACACCATGGGTTTGCGTTACCCGTGGGAAGTGCCATTGTGTGTGACATACCATGTGTCTACATTATCTGTGATTAGTAGATAAGTACACCGTGTGAGAAACGCCATGATTCTACATTACCTTTGATTAGTACCACTATAGGACAAACACCGTGGTTCTGCTTTACCGGTGACTAGTATCATTATGAGTGGCCGGTGACCTGGATCAGGACCCCTTTAGCCGGGCTGAGTGGCTCAGACGGTTGAGGCGCTGGCCTTCTGACCCCAACTTGGCAGGTTCGATCCGGGCTCAGTCCGGTGGTATTTGAAGGTGCTCAAATACGTCAGCCTCGTGTCAGTAGATTTACTAGCATGTAAAAATACTCTGCGGGACTAAATGATTGTTTTTGTTTCACAAGATTTTCTCATCGTCAATCGTTTTAGATTTTAGTCAGTGGATGCATTTTGAAGTTTTAATTATCGTGTCATTTTGTTGCATTGTATCATTAGGGGCTGATGACCTAGCTGTTAGGCCCCATTAAACAACAACAGCAACAATCATCATCATCATCAGTAAATAATACTTGCAAAGACTTGGCTGCACAACAAGGTATTCCAGAGAATTTACTAATTAGCTCACTTTTAAACACCTGTATGTAACGTTATTAGAATATTTGCGCTCAAATATGGAATCTTAACCATGCTGTTTCTATATCTAGGATAGATTCTATCCAACAAAAATGTTTACATATTTATTCTTGCAGAATTGGTATCCCATACTACTGCATAGAATATAAAAAATTGGAGAACTGGAGTTACAAAATCTCTTCAAGAAAGACATGAGAACTTCTTAGTTACATATTAGCAACTCTGTAACATGATTTTATAACATGAATAAATATTATTTGTATTTTTATTATTTCATTTTTGCAGGGCTTTAACTTACCTGAACTGCAACTTGGTATACCAGAACATTCCTGAGTTGAGGGATCAGATGAAGCACTTCTTTGCCTTCTGCACACAGTTGCTCATGCTACAGGTAGGCAGGTTAAAAAAAATTATGTTATTTCCAATACCTTTCTCTGTTAAACTCATGTCCTGCCTCACGAACAAACTGAATGTGTTTTTAATACAATCCATCTATCTACATACATACATACATACATACATACATACATCAGACTGTCCACCCATATGGGAAACCGGAAAGTGTCAGGGAATTCAGGAAAAAAATCTAGAAATTTGTTCTTCTGCCAGATAAAATGAACATATCGTATTTATCCACGTAATAGAAGCATTTTTTTCAGTTTTTATAACATGAATTTATGCATGTCTTTTATGCCAGGAAAGAAATTGTAAAGAAAACTTAATTAACATAAAAAAAGAATGCAATCTCAAATGTACAGTAAAGTAACCAAACATAGCCTATATCAAGCAGTAGCAGCTACAATCAAGTGATCAAATGCGTGATGTTTTGATCTCCATACTATTGAATATTCTGTGTTGTTGGGGAATGGCGAGCGTGATCCATTATATTGTCTTCACAGTTTTTGTAATCTCTTAAATGCGATACATGGCTTCCACCACAAAATAAGTGCATAAATAATATTCCACAGCCCAACGGCTGACTGCGTTTGTTATTTGTGTAATTGTGTAATGAATGTGCGATAGTTACTACCTCGTAAAATGTAAAAACAGACGCACTGACTGAATACAGTGTGAAATTCACTAAAACTTAGCGCACATTCTAGGGATTATTATTATTTATAATAAATGCACTGATGTAGGCAAGTCTTGTGTAAGTGTGTAGTGCATCTTGACACCGTTCGGGCTGCGCCATGTCGAGTTTCTAACCTATCTTTCATGTGGAGGGTTCGGAAGTTTTGAGTCATGATTAGTAGCTTGTAATATCACACGTGCATAATTTTGTGAATGCAGAACAAGATTTGAAATACAATGACATCACATTGTAAGATAAAAGTTGTTTG
The DNA here is from genome assembly GCF_040414725.1 of Anabrus simplex. Lineage (NCBI taxonomy): Eukaryota > Metazoa > Arthropoda > Insecta > Orthoptera > Tettigoniidae > Anabrus > Anabrus simplex. The sequence continues at coordinate 269,187,882 of NC_090270.1, forward strand.
TTGGTTTAGAGATTTTGCGTTTGTGAAGTATGTTTATGTGTGTTCGGTCATGATCCAGCCAATCCCATGCTGCCATTCATGTAGATTTATATCTGTTGAGCGTGATCTCGAAACCTGGCTGCTATCTGTATTGTCTGCATCACCGTGTGGTTAAGCTACCTCTTCGTTGTGCTTGGTATTACGTAAAGTTTGTGATCTTTTGAATTTTCTTCAGTAATGAGTGTTATTCATATTGTTGTTTCTAGTCTTTATATCTCTCTGCTTGCCTCATATCACTGGTCTTGTCCAGGCCATACCCTAACCCATCCAGACCAATGGAACGCGGCTTAGTTCCTAAGTAGACAGGTTGGCAGCCTTGGTCATTGCTTGATGACTTCCTACGCGAGAGGGCCGCGAGAAGTAAACAAACAACAGTTGTTCCGCACGTATGCGTTTCGAAAGTGGGTATTGAGGGCTGCACTATTGATCTTTTCTTCCAATTCTTTCAGCAACAAAGCGGCCTTAATCTTCTTTTTTTTGCGAAGAATCTTCAGCTTCCGATGCTTCACGTTTCTCAGATTTTGAACATACAAAGCATGAGCATTCCTTGCAGCATGGAGCATGTTTTCTTTACTGTCTAAATTAATTTTGAGGATGTTTCCTGAAGACTGCAATGGCTCGGATTTAACAAACCTTGTCATTACATTTTTCATTCTTGCTATGAGATTTATACTGGAGTGGTGAAAATGGGAAATCTGTCTGAAACTGTTTTAGGAATGGTTCCTAATCTTAAACAAGTGATAATAAAAATTACAACCTGGCCTTAAGAAGCTCATCTTTCAGTGAAATTGATACTATTTTGAAGATGTTATACTTTGGGATTTTCTTTTCTCTTTTTGCACTTTCCACATTTTTTCAACATGAGTTAGAACATCTATAGCATGTTCAATGTCTTTCAATTTTTCAAGCCATCTTATAGCACAGTATTTCAAGGAAATACGTTTGAACCTCATAAATGTGTATAATCAGCATGTCTTACAGAAACATAGCAAAACAAGAAATGAAGAGCACGAAGAAACTCTGCAATATTCCACTGGGTTTCTTTTACTGCCAGTTTATTTGAATTGTGCACAGTATGCAAGCCACAAGATCCAATATTCACCAAAATAGGATCATCTGGATCATCATTTAATAAATTAATAATCAATAAAATATATAAATAAATTAATAATAACCCTCAATGGTCGCACTGGGGTCCCTCAGACCCTGGAGATTTTTGTTTTCATTACGAATTGGATAGCACGGGAATTACGGCCTTGCCATTCTACGTAAATTAAGTTGGCATTATTGTGGAGCCAAGGCCAAACCAGCAGCTTCATTGTTTTAACTGCGTTCCGGTTAGTAGGTTGTTGAATCAAGCGTGGGGTTGGTCGGACCCCAGTGTGACTTTTGTGGGTGAGTTTATATATTATATGAGTTGGAAATTTCCTTGATTTATTCCTGTTTTGCTGGCTGTTTTCGTTACTAGCATGGAGCAAAATATTTAACGAGTGTTGTTCATTTCAGGATTAGTAAAACTGAATATTGAAGATGGTGTCTTAGGTCAGATGAAGATATCCGTACGTTGCTTTTAGAAGATAACGATGAAAATGTGAGTGATTTTGGAACAGACTATTCTGATGCTGATGATGATTTTGTAGTTGTGCAATCGAGTTCGGAGAGTGAAATGAGTGTGGTAGAAGATGAAGATGTACAAGCGAGAATAAGAAATACTTCTGTCTTGAAGGGCAAGAATGGTTATTTGTGGAGTGCAGATGAACCAGGTAGACAAGGAAGAGTTGTTGCAAGGAACATTGTCACTCATTTTCCTGGGAGCAGGGGACCTGCAAGACATGTAAAAACGCCCTTACAAGCATGGGAACTTTTGATACACGATTACATAATAAAGAATCTGGCTTTGGGACTGATTGAACCTTTCCTAAAAGAACGTCTGGATGTACCCACACTCAGCATGTCTCTTCGGTTGTCAGTTAGTGATATTTTGAAGATTAATCCCAAAACTCCACCACGTGACGAACTAGCTCATAAGCAGAGGTGCTCCTTCTGTCCACGGGTAAAAGTTCGGAAGACAAAACGCATGTGCTCGTCTTGCCGACGAGCGATATGCGACGAACATTGGGCAGTGTTGTACATTGGCTGTAGTGAATAAACGCTCAAGTTTGAACACCCCTGTAACATTATGTAATAATCTAATTACGCACATTGTTACTTTTGCTAGACCAGTGATGATTGTTAGCAAAGTGCATACAAGTGAATTGTTTATTACTGAGGAAAACTGCAAAAAATTAGAATGTTTTCAGTATTCTTCATTAGACATAAGATTATTTCAGTGTTGTTATTTTTTTATTGTAGTATCGATTTCATATTATAAAACAATGACACAAATCGCTAAGAACATTCTTAATTAGTCTCTAAATCCATCCATGCATTCTATTTTACAATATGTTGTAAATTTAGAATTCATTAAAATATTGGGGTTCATCAGACCCCAGTATGACCTTAGAGTTTCATTTAAGGAAGTGTGACCAGCGAGGGATAAATAAATTTCTATTAACATTTGGACCATCCATTTAAATTTGTAAGAGGTTTTTAGATTGAGTCCTTGCCAACGAGCTAAAATATAGTACATAGATTGGCTATAGCAGCTCGATTAGTGCTCCAGGCGGAAGCGAGCAACACTACGGCCACCATGATATAAATATACCAGCTAATGACAGCAGCTGTCTGGAGCTACTTGAGTAATCTCACATGTGTGTCAAGTTCATTGTTTGTAGAAATTATTTTGTAGTTTGGCTTTATTTATTGTAGCGTGAATATGCCTACATTCTGTTTTGCATGCTTTGTTTACGCAAAACGATCGGCGTATTTTATTTCAGGTACGGTAAATTTTTTTCTTTATTAAAGAAGGCTACGTATATTGAAAGATCATCTTAATATTCACCACTGTAAAGCACAAATTCTCATCACAGGTTCTCACTAGAAGACAAATAGCTGACTAGGCAGTGGGTGAATGATATGAAGAGAGACAAGTGGTATCCCAAGCAGCAAAGTACTCTCTGTTCAGAACAGTGAAGAGCACTCACTGTGTGTGTGTCCAACCCTTGTCCCGTTTTTCTGTGGGGTCGGATGTTCAGTTAATGTTAGGAGATGTTAGCTGCCCAAGGCATTACCAACAATTTAGAATCGCTCTTTACATGCATTCTTTATAGTGGAGAAACAGAAATATTCCCAATGCAGAGCACTTCAGTTCAGCATACAGGAAGTGTTTACCGGGACAGATTGATCCAACGACAGAAAGTGATGTTTCTCTTATATATGTACTACGGTTCCTTTTGATGACGGCACCTCTACTGATCATGATTGCTGTGCTACAAATTATGAGTCATTCACCAAGTACTCTGAAAATGTCATTGAGTACATAGCAGGAAATATCATCCGTGAAGTGAGAAAAAAAATTCAATACCACGACTGTCTGAAGGTTGTGTTAGCTCAGCATTCCAAAGAGAAGGAACTTATTGCCTAGAAAGATATAAAATATAGTCTTTATTCAGCTCATGATGTGAAATTGTCACTTGGCTGAAAAGAGTTCAGAAAAAGTCACATCGCGAAGATGTAACATAAACCTTATGTTAAAGTTACAGACTGAAGTTCTCTCGCCAGTTGCAGGGCAGTTGTTTTACAGGAACGATAATTTATTTACTGCTAACGAGTTCGTTAAGGAAACCCATTATGCCAGCATGTCAAAACTTCTCTTAAAGCAGAATTTTAAATTAGACTGCATCACAGGTACAGAGCATTTACACAAGAAGTGAAAGAGTAACCATATGGCAGATGTAAACGAAATCTTTTTTTTATTTTTATGGGACAATGAATCAGAGCTAGAAAATACGTATCTGTTCAAATGAATGAGAGCTGTTTTGAATTGAGAAATTTGACTATTAATAGATCAATATAAAGTTAAATTTTAGTGTAAATTTTATTTCTAGTGTGTTATAAAAATGGTACGTAGAAAGGTTGCTGGTGAAATGTATGATCATTCATGAAAGTTTGTTTAATTTTCTTGACTGTTTAGATACACATCCTGATCCATAATCTTGTACCGTTGGCCTACACTCTTCTCAGGGATATGGAAACACTTCATATTATTTTTTCGACATGAAGGCATTTTACTTCATATATCTGCAGGTACAGTGAAAACTATACGCCTATCTACCATTTCTAAAGTTGAGAGGAAAGTATTAAAGGGTGTGAAAAACATGAAAGAACAGATATGAAATCCATTTCTGCTGGGGATTATAAAATAACAAGTACCAGTACTGTGAAAGGTGTGAAAAATACCAGACAACAAATAACAAAACATGTGCACAGGGGCCAACAAAGATATCGAAGTAGTATTGCAAATCACGCGCTTTCTAAAACAAATGTTAGTAGGAGCCTTTTATTTCGGAGCAGTGGATTATTAATCATTATTTTCTAGTCACACTCTTAGACAGTGATTTGGATGTTACACTCAACCCTCTGCAACTGTGAGGAATGACTTTGGCTGCCATTTTTAATCAAACAAACTTCGACCAACTTGAGTGATAGAAATCAGATAAAAAATTAGATGTATGGCTTTTCAGGCGTTTGTTCTATTAACCAGCATTTCGTCTTAGGTCTGACACTAGACTCTTCAGAGTGGGATGTGTCAGACCCTACCCACTGATGCTGGGGTGTATGCAGGTGAACTTATCAGAAGCCTTTTATTCCATTTGGAATTGCTAGGCGGGCATTAATTCCATTGTGGAGTCTTATCTCCCCTATGCAGTTATCAGACTGTGCCTAATAAAAGGCTTCTGATAAGTTCACCTGCATACACCCCAGCATCAGTGGGTAGGGTCTGACACATCCCACTCTGAAGAGTCTAGTGTCAGACCTAAGACGAAATGCTGGTTAATAGAGCAAACGCCTGAAAAGCCATACATCTAATTTTTGATCTGATTTTGATATGCTCTATTGGTGGAAAAATATCTAATTCCCTCCATGGGAACTTAGAATTTCCATTTGAGTGATCGAGTCGAAACTCGAAGGTGCGAGTTTGAACAATCGTGACCTATGCATACTTATGCCAGTCCACTTTCTGACAGATTTTAATTTTTTCTTCATTTTTAAGGAATTCCACATCCATAACTAGGCTATCACAAGACAAATATGCATTAGCTAGTCAATTTCACACGATTGTCTCTAATCCAGATATAGGCTACCGTATTGCGCGACAAATATTAGCTACACTTCACTGTACCACTCGATACAAAATACATTTCTATCTTCTGAACGGAATGCAAAATACAAGCACAAACAGGCTCTCTCTCTGCACCACACAATGAGAATTATATCTGATACATTGCACTCTACTCCTATTCAATGGTTACTGTTAGTGAGCAACATTCAGCCTCCTCACATCAGGCGGCAAAGCGCCCTTGTTAGACTGTGAACCAGGATAGCGAAGAACGGTGAACCTTCCAATACATCAGGATACAGATGAAAATGCCGTAATGAGATTCAAATCACGGAAACCTGCCTGGAAAACGGCAAAGGAATTAGTTAATTCACATTTCAAGCCTGATGAAATATGGAAACATGAATGGTCTCAATCATACCCTCATGGCATTGTCAAATTCAGGGATCCAACTACAAAGTTGCCTGGGATCATACTTCCTCGCTCCACCTGGACCACACTCAACAGGATACGCTGCGGAGTCGGAAGAAGTGCTTCTGCTCTGCATCAGTGGGGCTGGAAAGACTCCAGCTTGTGACTGTGGTGCTGAAGTGCAAACCATCATGCACATTCTGAAGGACTGCCCTCTGCGAGCTTTTGCTGGTTCCATCGAGGAGATTCATAGAGTGACCCCTGAGACACACTCTTGGTTGGAAGAGCTGGACATTCATCTATAAGAGACCGAAACCCCCCCCCCCCCCCACATTAACCTTTATAATGTGGAGTTTGTATATCTAGTTTTTTTAATATGTATAGAGTCCATTTTTTTGTGCCTGTTAAGAACTTGTACCTAGCCGATTGTCAACTGTAGCATCTTACGCTAAATAAATAATCTGCTATTCAGCAATCTCTCAGCTGGTAAAAATGAGAAATAAAATTTAAATTGGGACTAGGAACATGCTACTCGCATAGAAAATGGAATACTCTGCACTGTTTCCTCTTGTAATTATTAACCATTTCACTGCCGCGTTTTGATGACTAGCCGAGCCCTGTGGGCCAGGTTTTTTTAAAGGAAGAAGCACTTTAACAGATACATATTTACTGATACTATTAATGGAATCCATATCGTTCCTTTAGCCCTGCAGCCTAATACGATGTCGGGGATGAAGTGAGAGTATATTTTACATCATATTTTACGACCGGATGCCCTTCCCGATGTAAACTTCAGTTCAGAAGATAATGAATATTAAATGAATGATGATAATGATGGTGAATGAAACTGGGTACAGAAGTAGAAGGAATCGGCTGTGGCTTATGAATAGGAACTGTCCCGGCATTTACTTGGGAGTGCGAAACGGAAACCGCAAAGAAAAGAAATTCTCAAGACAGCTGACGATGAGGTTCGAACCCACTCGCCTGCCGAGTGCAGAGCTTGGCTCCATTCCGTAGCATGTTAATATGCCCAGCTACTCCACTCGGTGATGCTATTACTGAAATATAATATAAAATTCTTTATCCAAGAACTGGTAATATCAAAATCTTTTATATTTGGGGAAAAAATAATTTATCTGAGGAAGGGATGACAATTCCGCATGAGACTCATCATTACTACTTTGTCTCGCACTTTCTTGTAGTACAATGTCACCACTTATATATTCTTCACCTTCATTATCAAAATATAGCTCTCCAGAATCATTATTTATGAGGAAACATTCAATTTCTTCGTCAACAAGAGATGAATGTGTACTTCAAGACGCCATGATGGCTACACGTAAGTGGGAAAGATGTTCCACTCCAGCGAAGCTGAAATAACACGAGATCGCTTTCAAAACACGCGAAATGGAGTGGTGTATCTGCAGTACAGAACTTCTTTGAGCATTTCCACGGAATCTCAAAGCATGACATTATATCATGTTTATTTGTGAGAACGGTGAAGTACACACGGCACCAAAACGTATATATACGGGTTTGGCAGACGTGGCACGGCATTCAAAAACTTGTATATATATATATGGGTTTGGCAGTGATTGGGTTAAACACATGTAACATACTCGAATGAGAGTTTGTTCTCCCACCTTGCTCCAACCTTATTAATTATTGTCAATGACTGCATAAATTCTGATATCAGAGAAAGCAAGACTATTTTTTATTGACGTTTTCAAAGTGACATTCAGTTTATCAATTGAGTCATTCCAGGTAGTAAGTTTGACCTGAATAACAGGTTTTTTTTTTGGTCTCGATACAAAACAGATCTGTGGAAGCTAGCACAATGTTCACAGGTACATTTTCAGAGTTGGATGTTTTTCCCATATAAAATAAGGTTTCAAACAAAGTAAATAGAGATTTCAAGCACTCTGGAGTGCAGATAGTTCTCAGTCACCACTCCGTCATGTAGTTTCCTATCCCCCAATTCTTCTTCATCCTACTCATTGAAGTTTAGTCATGAATAGAGTTTAATGGTTCCAGCTTTATGTTAATTTCTAGTGTATTCCATTTATCATGGATTAAAACTTCGAGAAATAATAATGAAAAATGATCATGGAAATTAATTAGAACAACTATTGTTGAGTTCACCCAACACAGAAATCTTTCAGACTGCAATTTCCTTTAAACAAGTCTTTGTGAAGTTTCCCCTTATTATCTGGAATGTCTTAATTCTTCTTGTCTTGTAATCACCAACAAGAGAATCCTGCAGCTTTTCTATGTCTGATTTTTATGACAGATTCAGTCATACATCATTGATACAGCCATCTGTGTGCCATGTTTACACAATCTACTTTCCCTTCTGTCATGCAATTTAATGCCCTTCTCGTTGCATTCTCGTCAACGATCCATAGGTTTTTGGCTTCTTTCTCGCTATTCCACTGAGGCCTTCTGTTGCTTGGCCAACGGCTTTTCGGGTGCATCCCTCACTCCCGCAACCTGTTTCCTAAATGATGTTCTGTTCTGTCCTGTATCTCTTCTTCCTTGACACCCACTTCTGCTAGGTCTTTCTGCACCTGTGTAAGCCACCCAGGCTTTGGTACGTGTTGGAGTTGGAGCAAGAGAGGCTAGTTGAATTCTCTTGATGAATCAAATATTTTGCGCTTTTCACTCCCATTTGCCAGATTCACAAGAGTTCCTCCCAGGTTGAGCCCCCAGACAGAGTAATAATATTAATAATACATGCTCTAAGGTAAAGGTAATATCCTTTGAAGTAGTTTCAGATCTCTTACTATCTCGAGTTATTGAAAGGAAAACTTAGAACTCCTCTCAGTAGTTAGGCAATCTGAAAGCACCTCTTGGTAAAATATAAGACAGAAATTTCATTTAAACGTTATCTCACTTCAATTTCTATCTGAATATGCATCTTCTTTGAACAAGACTATGATAAGTATAAATTACGTGTAAAACAGAAATTTAATGTGCTGAGGGCTCTTCATGGTAATTTAGCTGAAGAACATAATGTTTGATGCAGTTATTAACAGGTACTGGTACATAGATTTTGGGAAAATGTTAATTTTTGACTATATAGATTTTTTTTTGTGAATTTTCATCTGTAAGCCCTTCAGTTTTAATGGAATGTAACCATTTTGGTTCGTCCCTGAGAATAGCTACAGGCAGAGTCCCACAAGGGTTGCCGACCTTCCGTACATGCCGTGTCTGTAAACGAGAGCGTGGTTGGCATTACACCATTCTCTATGTTCGTAGAAAACCGATCAACTTAGATGAATGGCTAATCAGATTGAAAGACAGATATTAGATAAATAAAATAAAACTTACCTCATTGCAGTAAGTGTTAAAAATGCCCTCCCTCAGCCTGTAGATAAGCATTGTAGTGTGTGATGGTATTCCAGTTCACATTCTGCAATTCAGCCTTGATAATCTTGCATTTAAAAATCTACGGCACACAAAAGTAAGCTGTTCAAACACTTAATTCAGAAGCCATGAAATGTGCTAAACTGATCAATTTATGCTTTATAAGAAGCAGTAACGCTGTACAGCAGCTTATAGCAGACTGAGACCATGACATTGTCAGGCAGCAATTGCATCATCCAAGTACTCAGACTAGCAGTTCGACTGTTCATGTGATGAATGGCACAATTTTACGTGAAACGTCCAATTATGTTACAAAATATAAGGCCAGAAAATAGCTTGATTCTTTGTTTATTCATCGACAATCTGAAGCGGGAAAGTCGCAGGATTTCCTTGTATGACAATTTTATTTGCCAATAGTATATTTACCTTAATTTTACCTCATAATTATTCCCATGCTAAAAATAAAAGTTAGTAATTCTAACTTCCAACTCATGGCAATACATCTTTGGTTGCAGCTTCTTAATTTATCTACATGACTTACGTTAATTGTGCATAATCTCTAATGTGTAAGTAGTATTAGTGAAACTGTCATCTTCACAGACTTGGCTGCTTTCTGACATATTGTTAATTATTTTTACAGGGTGTGCTAGACGATGAGGGTAAGCCACAGAAGGTGTGTGGGCTTCTGACACATCTACACTACCATGAACCAGGAAACATGGTATTGGTGTATTTGTTGCGTTCAGGAGCACTGAGGCGCCTCTGCAAGACTTACAATGGGAAGATAACTAGAGAGACAGAGCTGAACCTTGTCCTCCTGTTGAGCCACCTGTTTGCTCGCCTTCTTCTTCATTCTACGTGTCAGAAACAAACGTACAAGAATTCTATTGTGATTCTGCCTCCGCTCCCTGAAACCGTGGTTGCCGTGAGTAAACCACTTCTCTAAGCTTAAGTTACTTGTAGCAGTGACATTTCTCACAATCATGGTGACATACAGAAATAAAATTTCAGTTTTGTCTGGACACTTCAAATTTTTATTCCTATTCATCTCAGATTAGGAATACAGAATTCAAAAATGGGTTAGGTTCAGTTTTTGTATGTTTGTTACCACATTATGGGAAAAATGGCTCAACAGAATTTCCCATAACTCTGCTTTTAAGTTCAGAGATAGCTGGGTCATGCCCTAGGCTGTATATTATTTGTTTAGAATGGAATGGCATACCAATGTAAAGACAGCCAAAACGGGACATATTAAATATTTACATTACCAAGAGCTGCATCGATAAACTGTTTATAATAAATGTTGTGGAAAATATAATTTCCGATCTTTTATATTTCATTAGTTTTTGCTGTACAAAGAATGGTAACAGAGATGTGCACCATTGTTATATTTTTCACAACTTTTAAATTACGCTGATTATAATCTATACCTGACAAAATGTAAAAATTTACAATGTTACATTTTGTTCATTTTTCAGGAGCAGCGACAGACGTTTCAGCAGATGTTGCTTTGTCTTCAGATTATAAGTGATAGCTCATATAAAGTGTGCAACTCTTCTGTTTATGTTGATACTCCATTTTTCTGTTATTACTGGATGTAATTAAAACAATTCCAAAATACATATTAAAACTGTGATGTTTGCCCTTTTGCCAGTAAACCTCCATACTGGAATTAATATATTGGTGCCAGGCTGAGTGGCTCAGATGGTTAAGGTGCTGGTCTTCTGACGCCTACTTGGCAGGTTCTATCCTGGCTCAGTCCAGTGGTATTTGAAGGTGCTCAAATACGTCAGCCTTATGTCGGTAGATTTACTGGCACCTAAAAGAACTCTGCGGGACTAAATTCCAGCACCTCTGTATAGGATATAAAGCCAATAACATTAATATATGGGCCTTTTTTTGGAAAACTTTGGGACATTGACCCTTTTTTTGCCGTAATTACTTGGATGTCAATTTTATTGTTCTGAATCTCAATCTCAGGTAATTATTATTCAAATAAATAACATTGCGCACAAATCACATAGAAAGCAGGTCATTGTTATAATATTTATCATATTTCAGCAATTAAAAAAATCCTACAGAGAAGCAGAAAAGTACAAACAATAGAATTTCCAAACATAAGGAAAATATCCTTCATTTACCTTTGTGAATATCACATTTATATTTCTGTACACAAAAGAAACAAAGATACTCAAGTATTAGTTAAATAAAATTGAGTTTCCATTCAGATATCCTCTTCATCTGTTTATCACAGTGTATCTGGTAAATAAGGCAAAGGTTTCAGACTGAGGTATTCATCATGGTAAGGTGGAATAACACCAAATGTGCAGAAGTTACGGAAATCTTTGTACTTCGCTGAAGGTATTAGAAGTTTCTTAGTATAAAGATCTCAAGCTTTTTGCTAGGACAGATTGGGGTTATTGGTAATGGCAATAACGAGTAAAACTCTTGTTATGACTATAGGGGAGAAAGAAGGGAAAGGTCAGATTAGACTTGCAGACAAGCCCCTGGAAGTAGTGGAAACGTTTAAATACCTGGGGAGTGAATTAATGGAGAATGCTCGATTGGATGCTGAGATTAGTAAAAGGATTCAAGCTGGAAGTTGTTTCTATCATAGTGTAAGAAATATGTTATGGGACAAAGATGTGCCAATGGAAGCAAAGGATACTATGTACAAGATGTATTACGTACCCATAACAACTTACGGAGCAGAAACTTGGACAATGACAAAGAAGGATGAGAGTCGAATACAGGCAGCCGAAATGAAATTCTTGAGGAGTATGATACAGAAGAGTAGAAGAGAGAAAATCCGGGAAGAAATTGGAGTGGAAAAAATGAATGATAGAATAGAGAAGAGCCGACTAAGATGGTTTGGGCACATAGGGCGAATGAGCGACGAAAGAATGCCAAAAAAGGTGATGGAAATGCAAATCCAAGGAAGGAGAGGCCGTGGACGACCACAATTGAGATGGAAGGATACCATCCAACGCAGCATTATAGAAAGAAACCTGGACTGGGATACAGTGTTAGAGGAGGAGTGGTGGAAAGACCGAAGAAAGTGGAGAGGAACCATATTTGCCCCTACCCGGCTACAGCTGGATAAAGGGAGATGATGATGATGATATTGGGGTTATCTCTTAGATTTTTGTTTGGTTTTAGTCTGTACAGTGAGCATTTTATTGAAACCTTACAAGAGGAAAATAAAACTTGACTTACATCCCCTCAACATTGCCTTGGTTCCATCTAGTCTTATCATGCTAAATTGTCCAGCTCCATGGCTTAATGGTTAGCAGTCAGGCCTTTGATCCAGGGTTCTCAAGTTCAATTCCCAGCCGGGTTAGGGATTTTAACCTTAATAGGTTAATTCGTCTGACTCGGGGGCTGGATGTGTTTGCCGTCTTTGTCATCAGAACTCGTCTTAGGGAGGGCCCATCCTCACAGGCATGCAGATCGCCTATAGGCCATCTACTAGAAAAAGACCTGCACCAGGCTTCTCCGGAAGCCATACGCCTTTATTATTTTTTTACATTATTATGACCAATTGAGGAGCATGCTTTAACATATTTAGCCGATGATTTTGCTTTCTTCTCTTCTCAAAATCTCGTCATCATCTCACTGAAATTCTGCTTTTGTTCTTCTGTCCACGTGTTCTGAAAGCAGATTGGTTCTTCAGTTTCCTGGTTGATGTTGATTACCTGAAGATCTGATTCTATTTCATTTAGCCAGTTGTTCTTGACTTTCAGCATGAGGGCAATATTTAGAATTTTTTGGTCAGTCTATCATTGTCCATTCTGAGAATGTGACCATAGAATTTCAACCTCCTTTTCCGGATAGTGTCTGAGATTTTTTCAGTGTGGCAATAAATTTCATGAGACTTCCTTTTCATCTATACTCCCTCCGTGTAGACAGGGCTGAAAATTTTCCGTAAAATTTTTCTTTCTTGCTTTTCTATATTTTTTATGCGTGATCTACCGCCAATGATTAAGGTTTCCGATGCGTATAATACTTCAGGTTTTATTACTGTGTTATAATGTCTTAGTTTTGTTTTCCGAGATGATTTTTTGTTATGTGTTCCAAGTGATTCGATATGCTTTCTGTAATTTAGTAATTCTCTCCTTATTTGCTTCATAATTTAATCCAGAAGGTTAATTATATCTCCAAGGAATTTGAATTTATTTACTTGGGAACTTTGTCCAAATTTAGTCTTCATAGCTTGCCCATCTAGAAATTGAGAGGCTCCTTCCATGTACTGGCTTTTTTCGTATGATATTTGAAGTCCTGTTTTGGCTGCAATTTCATGTAGGTTTTTGAGGAAGTGGATCGCTTCTTGCCTATTACTAGAAAGAATTGCCAGGGCGTCTGCAAAACCTAGACGCCGCACATGAATTCTGCTTTTCAGTTGTCTACCAAGAGTTATTCCTTTAACTTCTTTTTCCCAGGTTCTGATTACTTTTTCTAGAATAAGATTGAACAAGAGAGGTGACAGTCCATCTCCTTGTCGAACCCCTGTGTTGACATCAAAAGGCTCAGATATTTCTCTTTAAGAATTTAACTTTGGAAGTAGTGTCAGTTAATGTTTGATCAGTTCTCTTGTTTTTCTGTCTACTTTAAATTCTCCGAGTACTTTGAAAAGTGTCTGTCAGACTATGGAGTCATATGCTTTTCTAAAGTCTACGAAGGTGATCACTGTTTGTCTAGTTTTGCGCATTTGTAAGATAATTTTGAGATTGAGTATTTGTTCTGTGCATGATCTGCCCTTTCTGAAACCTGCCTGGTATTCTCCATGAGGCGATCGATGTGCATGACTGGATTAACGAGATCTACTATCTAGCAAAACCACTGCCAAAGGAACGGGCTTGGGAGAGTTAATGGAGAAGGAAGACCCTGTTGAGCTTGACTTTAGTCTGGCATTGTAAGGAGATATGAGAGCTATAGCATAAGTGGGCAACATCTCTGTGTCTTTCTAATCTTCTCAGTAGAACTGGAGAAAATTTTGTACGTAACTGATACCAAGGAGACACCTGTATAGTTGTTATTTTTATCACCTTTTTTGTGCAGTGGGTGAATTAGTGCACATTTCCAGTTATTATTATTATTATTATTATTATTATTATTATTATTATTATTATTATTAATATTGGTCATTTTGTGGTCCGGTAGTCACCTTCTCCAATTCTTTCATTTAGCAGCTTCTTCCACTGTTCAAGGTCAGATATGCAGGACCAACGATTACACTACTTACCAACGACTGATATTGTGATTCTGCAGACATACTCTCTTAAATGCTGCCCTTAAGGGCTTGGACATGACTTATTCATAGCCTGCACAAGGTTTAAAATTATTTCAATGTTTTATGTCATTTATAAAATTAAAAAAAAAAAAAAAAAAAAGACTTTTGCAAACTGTGTGTAGGTCTACTCGTAATATAAAGTAAGTATTGAGAAATGATAGAAAGCCCTCTCTTCAAGTACGGCTAAGCCAAAACATTATTTACTAAGTATAATATTACTTCAAACTGTAAATAACTGTACACATCGATACCTGAAACATACAAATGAAAAATTAAAAGAACGTAACCACAAGCCTCCTTGGCCTAAAAGCAAGTCATTTATTATTTCACCTCCTAATATTATGGATTATTTCTTTCTGCAATGAAATGCAATGGAATTCGTTCTTCTGTAACTGTTGCTACTCAGCACAGATGATATAGGCAGTCCAAGAGAAAATCCAACTTGAGATTGTGTTATTAACAGTTGTTATGGACATGAACATTACAAACAACCATGTAAACTCTCTACCTCTAGCTGATGCTGAAGCTTAATAAGGGTACATACATGATGATACATTGTAAAGCATATTATCTGTAATTGTAACAACAGTCCAAATAAGGATATCATGTACCCTATATTTGTTTGTAAAACAGGCTAAATATATGGTCAATATAGGACGTTGTCCTTATGACGGTAATGTCTGGAGAACTTTCGTCCCTGACTCAAACTTAATTTTGTACTTGGCTTACTGTGAAACTGAAATCTCTGCCTTTTGCCAGAATGTGCATTTCATAGTGCTAAATATGAACTCACAATAACTCAATTTCCCCAAAAAATGTATGTTGGCCCTTTTGGTTATCAAGAGATGTCTTTGATTCTTTTATGCCATGTACATTATTTCCATATGAGTTATGATAACAGAGATATTCACTAATTTAAATTATTATTGCAAGTCTGTCAATGGCTAGCACCATTGACATGGAAATATATTTCAGTCATCATCGCAATGAACTACATGGATGTGATGATGATCGTCATTATCGTTTTTATAAGATGCAAAACCAGGTAATCATGACTTCCTATGTATTCATAAGGAAGATAATGATGTTGACTATTGAAAAGAGAAGGAATGATCACTTGAAGAATGATGGGGTTAGGGGATTTTGAAAATTTATGCCTCGAATGCTGTAATAACGTAGAGATGGAAGAAAACAAAAGTCAGTGACCTAAACCTATAACTTAACAACATTGCACTGACTGGCTATCGTTGTTAGTTGAGAGGTGCTCTGTCTCTTCTACTGTCATTCATCTCTGCTAAATAGTATTACTATTGCAAATACAAAATCTAGCTGATCAATGATGTGTACATAACATCTCGTTTTAGATAATCGCCCATTCTAACCCAACTGTCAGCAGCCCTGAAGACACTTTTCCATGGTTTCCAATTTATATGTCAGGAAAATGCTGGGGCTGTATGTTAATTAAGGCCATGGTCACTTCCTTGCTGCTCCAAGCACTTTCCTATCCCATTGTCTTCATAAGACCTATCTGTGTTGGTGCAACATAAAGAAATTGTTAAAAACAAAAGTAATCATCACATTTGTCTTTACAAGTTACAAACTTCATAGTTGTTCCACATTGCAGAGAGATAAACTCTAGAATAAAAGACTTGAGGATTTCCACCTTTTCAGTAAAATTCTAATCACACTTGGCAATTAAATTACATTATCAAAATTAGCAGTGCATGTTTTGTCTCATGAGACATCTTCAGCTGCTTGTTAATAGTTTAGATTAAAGATTAAAGATATTAACAGATAATACAGAATAGTTAAAAACATATTGTCCAGAGCTGCTCAAGTATTAAAAATTAACTATTTTCTTTCCAATTATTATAAACAAGAACTTCAATAACTTCAAAACAAAGAACAATATTTTAATGAAAATTTCAGCAAAATGTTCCTCTAAATATGTTCTAGTTCCCTGTGAACAATTGTATGCCTGAGACTAAAAGTTTAAGGACAGGAATCATGTTCATGAAACATGCAGGTTTCCTTAAACTTTTGGTAGGACCTGTACATTCATACACCTGCATTATAGACTATTCAGGTCTATAGTCTAGTCTGTAACAGACTATTCAGTCTTCAAGGCTCTGTGAATTAGCTAAACACCTCCCTCAATCCTCTGTTTGCAACTAGCTTTGTTGCCACGTTTAGTTTCACGGCTATCATCATAAAAGCATGGAAAGAATGGAATAGAGATAATAAAAGAAGAAAGCAAAAGAAAGTGTCTTGATAATAAAAGGAAATGTAAGAAATTGGTAAGAGAAGGAAAGTTGGGAAGAATTTAGACAAAGGATGGAAATGGATGGAACTGGCAGTAAAAGAATGTTGTATGAAAGTAATTGAAAGAAAGAAGAAGGTTGGGAACTGATATGCCATCTAGAAGAAATAAAGAGAAGTTGGAAGGAGTATTTAGAAAAGTTGCTAAATATGAGAAGTTATGTAGAGGAGACAGTAGTAATTATGGTGTGATTACTCGACAGTCAATGATGATATGAAAATGTTAGAGATGGAATTAGCAGACTGTACTGGATATGGTAATTTTATTATGAGATAATTGTAAATATTAATTTTTTAGTGATGTAGCCATATGCTAAATAAATGAATAGCAGTCTGTAAAATGAAAATGGGGAAGGCACCAGGGATGGATGAAATTAGTGTGGAAATGATAAAGGCTGTTGAACCTGTTGGACTACAGTGGGTGTACAGATTGTTAAAGTGTATATGGAAATAATTGTGTGCCAGAAAACTGGGGAAATGGAATAATAGCAGTCTTTAACCCGACAGCATGGAGTGACTTGTAGCATACGTCATGCAGTAGCAGTCTGCTGGTGTGGAGTGACATGTCTGATTAACATTTTGCTGCATCTACATTATGGATATATGATTATGTGAGTAATTGCGGAATTTTTAAATTATACATCACATTAATTTGTGTAAATATACTCATAATTGGTTGGAAATTAACAGAGACATTGACATTATAAAAGAGTTTGGTGCTTAGATATGCTGGCATTTATATGCCCAGTGAAAGCTCCTCCTGCATCCAGTGAAGGTCAGATCTTTAAATGCCCCCACTCAGAGGGGTTAAGAAGGGGGACAAAAAAGTGTGTGATAACTATAGAGGAATTGCACTGTTATCCCATGCAGCAAAAATACTGGAAAGGATATTGGAGAGGAGAATGAAAAGAAATGTAGAAGGCCAGTTGTAAGAGAAACAGTATGGCTTTAGAAGTGGAAGATCTACAGTGGACCCAATCTTCAGCATGAGGCAATTAATGGAAAAGACCTGGTCATGACATTTATAGATCTAACAAAGGCATATGTAGTATAACCCAGGAACATAGTGTGGGAAATCATGGTTGAAAAGAGAGTGGGTATACAAACTGTAGAAATGGTGCAAGCAATGTAAAACTGCATCAGCAGCATACAAACTCTTGGTTTGAAAAACAGAATGGTTTAGAAATTAAACTGGACTAAGACAGAGGAAGTGTGCAGTCACGTCTTTTGTTTCTAATGGTTCTGGACAAAATTGAAACGGAGACAAAGCACAAGGGAATAGGGAGATGAAGTTATTTCTATTTGCAGACAATATGGTGGTCTGGGGAGTGAACAGCAAAGAAGTGAAGGAACAACTTCATCATTGGTTTTGTGAGAGGTAGTGGTCTGTTTTATTGTATTGACTGTTTTATATTGGAGATTTTATCTATTTTTTGTCCTTTTTATAGTAAATTAATATTAATTTTAAAAACACTTAAATTTAGTCTTTTACTTTTGAACTCTGTTTAGCCCGCCTGGTGGCCATGATCATTGCGCTGAAGTCTAAAACGGTCTAACACTGAGGTTAGCCGGTTCGAGTCCCGTTGGTCGAAAAAAATTTCACCATCAGAATGTTGGCCGGCAGGGTAGGGGAGGTGGTGGTATACAATTTCTAATCACTAGATTGCGTGCCAAAAGCTTGGATTAAATTCCAAACCTCTCCGCAGTGCTCATATGGAGTGAGGGCATATGACGCTGTTGATGGTGATTCGTCCGTCGGATGGGGACGTTAAGCCTTGAGCAGACCCCTTGGTGCTATTCGACAGGAGTAGGCTATGTGCTGGCACCAGGTTTCACCCTCTCCCTACTATCATATATCACGTCATTCATTTCATCTCTCATTAACTCCTCTGATGAGGTTGACGTAAGGAAGGGCATCCGGTCATAAAAAAACCGCCACGACAAATTCATCTCGCCTCATACCTACCCCGTAGGGAAACGGGACAAGGGTTGGACAAACAACAACACTTTTGAACTCTGTTTTTGTCTAGTAGAGATATGATTTAAATTTGCTTCCATCTTTTAATCTTTTATAATATTTTTGAGAATATTTTTAAATTATTGCTGTATTGTTTTTTGTCACATTTATCCATACTTTTAAATCTTTAAAACATCTTTTTTATGAATGATAAGACATTGTGGATCAGATCCACTGATCACATTGAACTCATGTTTATGTTTACGTTATTGCTAGTTTAAAGTGTTCTGAGCTCGGTAAATTCATGAAGCAGGATGCTGCCCTACTTGCACATAGTCCAAGTGAGGATCTCTTCTCTAACGGGTTATGGACCACCGGTGAATTGTATAGTCCTAGCCGCCTGAGCACAAGGAGGACCACGACTCAGAATATGTCCGAGATGCCCACTCCCATTCCATAGCAACTGGTATCCCGACTCTCAGGACCACTTACTAGGCCACTCAGCCGTTGCCCATGGTTCACGAACTAGGACGTGACTACAGTAACCCACTTACAGGAGTTAGACAAGGCTGTAATCTTTCACCTTTGCTGTTTGTAGTTTACATGGATCATCTGCTGAAAGGTATAAAATGGCAGGGAGGGATTCAGTTAGGTGGAAATGTAGTAAGCAGTTTGGACTATGCTGACGACTTGGTCTTAATGGCAGACTGTGCCGAAAGTCTGCAGTCTAATATCTTGGAACTTGAAAATAGGTGCAATGAGTATGGTATGAAAATTAGCCTCTCGAAGACTAAATTGATGTCAGTAGGTAAGAAATTCTACAGAATCGAATGTCAGATTGGTGATACAAAGCTAGAACAGGTCGATAATTTCAAGTATTTAGGTTGTGTGTTCTCCCAGGATGGTAATATAGTAAGAGAGATTGAATCAAGGTGTAGTAAAGCAAATGCAGTGAGCTCGCAGTTGCGATCAGCAGTATTCTGTAAGAAGGAAGTCAGCTCCCATACGAAACTATCTTTACATCGTCTGTTTTCAGACCAACTTTGCTTTACGGGAGCGAAAGGTGGGTGGACTCAGGATATCTTATTCATAAGTTAGAAGTAACAGACATGAAAGTAGTGAGAATGATTGCTGGTACAAACAGGTGGGAACAATGGCAGGAGGGTACTCGGAATGAGGAGATAAAGGCTAATTTAGGAATGAACTCGATGGATGAAGCTGTACGCATAAACCGGCTTCGGTGGTGGGGTCATGTGAGGCGAATGGAGGAGGATAGGTTACCTAGGAGAATAATGGACTCTGTTTTGGAGGGTAAGAGAAGTAAAGGGAGGCCAAGACGACGATGGTTAGACTCAGTTTCTAACGATTTAAAGATAAGAGGTATAGAACTAAATGAGGCCACAACACTAGTTACAAATCGAGGATTGTGGCGACGTTTAGTAAATTCTCAGAGGCTTGCAGACTGAACGCTGAAAGGCATAACAGTCCATAATGATAATGTATGTATGTATTGCTAGTTTATAAGTTTTAAATTGTCATGCCATCAAGGGTCAATGACCTGGATGTTTAGCCTCTCAATAATCGTCATATTCATCATATTTTCTGTATGCAGCCTTGTAAATATGTTACAGTAAAAGTCCTGTTGTTTAATGATTTGCCTCTAGCAAAATAACACAACTTGCTACAGAAAAGATAATATTATTAGGGCTCTTTCTTCATTAGTGGCAACACAGTTATATACATTAATAACGGAACAAGTGTTTTTCACATATGCACATGGTACTGTGGTGCACTACGTACTTCACAGTGCACCATCCTGAGGGGGGTTTCTTTCTTGCACCATATTAGGCAACCATTTTTAATATGTACGCCAGATTGGGCGACCTAACAATTGCTCCGGCTATTTTCTCCTCAACCATTTATCACTTCTACAGATCATTAAATGGATGAATGCATATAATAAAATTGATGCTAAGTGTCAGTAGCTATGTTCGCTTTCAATACTCATTGAATAAACAGTTATCGCATCACAGAATTTTAACGATGTCGTAACTCTCATTTTTCCTATCACATTTATTGAAATGATATCCTTAAATTGCTACGAGACACCTCTCAGGGATAATTAAATTGCATCTGCGAACCATACTTTTTTTACGTGAGATCAACTGAGACACCACATTACTTTTTAAATAAATTATTATCGATACCATTCATCATCCAGAATCAATATCAAGTTTTCCAAGTCCAATCATTCGAATAAAAGTGAAGAAAATAAATAAAATATTTTTTTAAATGAATTAATTCAAAATCATTTATATCCTAATGATATTAGCCTATCTCCTAAAATAATAACATCTAAATTGGATAATCTATAATTTATTTCATGATTCTAGAATCATAAGAGAAAATCTGATAATATTTATCAACAACTTTCTTCCTCCTCTCTATAAAAGAAAAATTAAATTTGAATCTATCTTCGATTTGTTTCAACTATTCTTCATGCATCCATTATGCGTATCACAGAAATAAAGGATAAATTCTCTTACATAATTCAAAAATAAATATCCTAACTGTTGAAAACGTAGTATAACATTTTTGGGTTAACAATAAATTTAAGTCCCTAAGCCTAATTAAACTTCATAATAAAATTGTGTAATCTGAGTCCATCAGTTCTTGTTTCTTTCTTTTATAAAAAAAATGCTTATTTTCATCACTATCACATTGATATTCTGTCACTATCATGCGTTTCTTTCGATGTTATAACGTTAGCAATCACAAGTAAGTTCCAAATATACATCAGCTTAAAATAGCTATTTCAAATATATATAGTTCATTAAATAAGTAATATTGGTCACCTTGACCATGTCATTTGGTTAAAATATTCCAATAACACCTTAAAATAAAATGTAGGTATCGTGTAAAGAATAATTATAATCGTAGTTCAAATAGAAATTATACCTAACATGTTTTATGGTTTACCAATATTCAATCAGGTATCAAGAATTCCGTAGGAATGCATTTGGTAACCTATTTTATCTAATTGTGGTAGAGATTTAAATTATGGGATTGTTCTATGAATTAAATTCATTCTCGACAACAAACTTCCAATAATATTCAGTACAACGTTGATATATATTATCTATGAAGACAACAAGTTTCCCTTCTTTTATTTCCTACTTGGATATTTCCTATGAAGACGGTTTACGGTAACCCAATACGATATCTGCGATGTATTTCATTGTATTCGTGTACCACTAACCCAATATATCTCGCATTACCATATAAATATTTTGCCGCATAAGTCAAACATCACCATTGGCCAGTAATACTCCGTATTTACCGCCAAAATTAACCATAAGCATATCTATCTCTCCATTTACCAATATTAATTATCATAATATATCATTATTTACTCCCATAAACATATCTCAGCGAATAATTATTCGTAAATCCATATCAACATGCCACTCAAATCATAACTTCCCTACGTAAACATTTATCATTTCCAACACGGCGGCAAATCATCTTATCATCTCATTAATGTATTGCAACGGTACACTTTCGGGTTAGATTTCATATATAACACACATAAACACGTTATCCTTAAAATGAAACACATATATAAGCTAAACAAGTTATTATCTACTCACATGTCATCGCGTCGTAACAGCAAACAGATATTGGTTATTCAGAAATCAACTATCTTCTTTAAAAATATTAAATTAGGGTTACGTCTCTTTATATACGAAGTTTCAATCCCATAATGGTTGAAAATCACATTCTAAATCTCTCCTTGTTCAATTATAAACATTCCTATATTATGACATTGATTGTAAACTCTGAAGAACTACCTATTCCCATATAATAAGTCAACAAGGACAATCTCATTGCAAAGATGGCAACGACTGAGATTTTATCACGAAGAACTACGTAAAAACAACATACCAATGTTCACTACAAATATAACTACTATATTTACTGCATATTAATTTCAAGAAAATAAAGTAACTCTTTGGAACTTATCTTGCAATCACTGACGTTAGATTACTGGCTTTGGCTTCGATGTTGTCATCTTAGGATTTTGTAGAACGACTCCATCCTCCGTTATGTCACCATCAGGTTGTAGTTTTGGGACCCGGGATAGTAGAAACAGCTGGGCGGTTTTCGTTGGACAGTCGGCTCCATCTCCGATTTAGCCTCTCATGTTGTAGCCGTCAGTCATATATGAAAGAAACATTTCCAAAGCGGGAATTAATTTCACGTCCATACTCCTGGGAATGAGTATCAAGTTTGTATCTAAGATTCAGGTTATTAGGACAGTAATTCAAGGTTAATTCTTTGCGGCGGTTTAACAGGTAAAATCTATCAATTTAGCTTTCTAAAAATTTCTTTTATCCAGCTAATCAACCTATACTGCGTTAAATTCGACTTGATTTCTCGTACGGCCTTCAGTCTATACTCAGACTACTGTTCGGGTATTTTCCAACTTGCTCGTCACGATATTCGTTCGAATATATGTAATATCCAAATATTCCTTCGCTTTGCAGGTTCTCCAGCCGGTAATAATTACAATATCTCCCTTCTTCTTTATGCGAAGATTAACTTTTCTTCTCGTGGATAAATTTACGTCGTTTTGCGTAACAAATTTTTTTCATTGTTCAGCTACTTCTTTTTTTTTTAACAATTTTAAAAACCTTCTATTATTTTATCACGGCCGCATGGATCCTTTATAACTTTCCGTCTCAGTCCGTGATCTAGGCATATTTAATTCATCAAATAAACAACTTTGCCGTCACGTGCATGGCCTTCTTGATTATACACGTTCGTATAATATATACACTCCGAAATCACAGCCTATTTCACTTAATATATGCGTTCTTTTCTGATGTATGGCCCAATTACGTAATCTTCACGATCTCATTACCGTGCATGGCAAACTTATGTCGTATGACAACCTTTATTCCAATATCAGGACAATGAAAACGTTACAACAGTAATAGTCTTCCATCCAAAGCTCCACGCATGCACTGTGCTGCGAAGAGTAGTATCACCTCTGAGAGAGCGGTCGAACCATTAGTTTCCAAGATGTTCTTGAACAATACAGCTGGATTAAGATTGAAAGTGCCTGTGGTCATACAGTGCAACATTGTCATGAAAATCTTAGTGAGGCGTGCTGGAATTTGGTGTTCCATTACAGAACTATGGCACAGTGGGTCAAATCCTTCAATGAGAGACAACAGTATGTGGCTGCCGTGCCTCAGCCGAGTCGCCTTGAAGTCGGTGACTAGGATATGCAGCTTATTGGTAGGTTGCAGGGGACCGATATAACCCAGACGGTTCATGAGTTAGCCCGAGAGACAGCGTTGGGTTCCTCACCATTTGACAGAATTACAGAAAATACAGTAATACAATGGTGCGGGAAGCTCACTTAAAACGATATGCAGTTGAAGGGGAGATTTTCCTGTGCAGTATCATAATGATGGAGGGGACATGGGTCCCGTCGTACGAGCCAGAAGTGAAATGCCATACCGTATGTTGAGGATTGTAAATAGACAGTGTCCTGCCATCTACAAAGGAGTTTCAGCGTACAAACATATCTGTATCGATTGTGTGTATCAACTGTTGAGTGAATAAAAAAAAAATTTATTGAGGGTGCGCTTGGTGTCGTGTTTTATCCCCCAATATTTTGATGCCGAAACAGGGGAGTGACTGTTACAATACGTGATGCGGTTGTGCAAGAAGATGGACGATGATCTCCAAGCGTTTGGACGACTTTGCAGCGAGGGAAGAGTTGAAAACAACAAATTTGTAACCAGCCACTCCAGACATCACAAACATGTCATCACAGAGCATGGACGTATATTTGAGACTTATACTTGGGAAATTAATTGGAAATAATGCACGATTGCAAATCCAAAAGAGAAATCGCTAATGCTTAATAACAAGATTTAGGAAAAGGCTAGGAAAGCAACAGATAGGGAATCTGCCACCTGGGCGGCTGCCCTAAATGCAGATCAGGATTGATTGATTGATTGATTGATTGATTGATTGATTGATTGATTGATTGATTGATTGATTGATTGAAGATAAAACTTTTACACTAAAGAAAGCATGATGCCAGCAATATCTGGTAGCAATGAGATACACTAACAAGCATGTGGATGTACATCACAACCCTAGCGCCTAAGAATCCAAGAGAAATGTTGCAGATTTAGCACTATCTGTCGCCTGTTCCCTGTACTGTAATCTCAGACTACGATCCTCATGTAACAGCTACTGAATGTACCACTGCTTCTGGCCGTCACTGTTGCTTCATCCCTCTCACAACAACTATCTTTCTTCTAGCGAGCAGGTAGTGAAAAGGATTACTGCCAGCCGGCCCTTTTCTTTACTGCTTAAAATATTCCAGCTGACCGGTACACCATGACAAAGACAAGCCTGATTTACAACTGAGGAATTTGAAAAGGAAAAAGACGACTTCCAAGGCACTGCTAACTAAACGTAGCACTGCAGTTAACGAGGCTACTTTGGACACGGTAATTGACTATGAATACAATAGAAAGGCTTTCAAGATGCGCTAGATAACCTCATTACCCTGGACTCTGCTATTCGTGACCTTTTATCCGACGAAGAATACGAAACGCCAAGTGCGAAAAGTACGTTGACAGCCAAAAGAGCAATCCTTAAGGCAAAATGCGCAGTCGAAGAGAGACTTTCCTCATCATTCGCCATTTTGAATCTTACTCCAGTCAGTCCAGCAACCCTTTACGCACACCATGAAACTACCTGTCATCAGATTAGAGCCATTTTCTGGGAGCAGTTCCAGTCATCAATAGACAGCGACCCTTCAATCTCTAGCATCGACAAGCATGTCTACCTCTGCGGGTACATAGAAGGCGAACCTAAGGATTTGGTTGATGGAATATCAATTACCTGTGATGCATACAAGGAGAAAAACGGTTCCTAATTTCATGATACGGAGACAATCATATAATCCAGGCTCATCTGGATTATCGCGAAGCCGTGAAACCGATATCATACGCTTCTCCCGATGCCTTAAATATGTAACTACTGCAGATGTTGAAATACTGAACAGATAAACGTTGACTCAAATAAGTGTAAATAACAAGGATAATGGGCGCCACCTGCCAAACAATTGCAGGAATATTTAATTATGTAGAGCAACGAGCCACTCCCTCTCCCAAGGCGACGGTCATCAGGCTGACGAGGCTCCAGACTTACTTTATAACCTTACCTGTTGCTATATAACCCCTGAAATTAAATTTAGGTAACATGCCAGGTTCAGCCTCACTCCACTGACTAAAGACTCGCTTTAAGTTTGATTCTATGACTTTACTCCCAGAATAAGAACTAATATGTGACAAACACCAACAAAAATAAACACTTATGCAACCCACTTAGTGCTGGCCAATATACACAATACTACCCAACAAAATCATCTCTTCATGAGATTTACTCGTTTGCCGTCTACAAAGGCAAATTACACATCATTAAAATCACCAATAAAAATAGAACATCGAATAAGAACTAATATGTGACAAACACCAACAAAATCAACACTAATGCAACCCACTTAGTGCTGGCCGTTTACATAGAGCTAATATACACAATACTACCCAACAAAATCATCTCTTCACGAGATTTACTCGTTTGTCGTCTACAAAGGCAAATTACACATCATTAAAATCATCACTAAAAAATAGAACATCATTATACTTTTAACATACCTCCAGGTAAGAGCCCCACTGCACTCCACTGTTACCGTGAATCCTAATCTGGTAGAGAAAAGTACGACGACTATTTCTCTACATATGGATGCAACCTTCTTTACTAACAGCATCCCTAACCTTATTTACACTTCTTCGTCGACGTCTTGAATTCTTTCCAATTGCTGGCTGGACAGAAAGCGTTACATGTCCGGAGGCAAGCAAACAGCAAAATTCTCCAACTGAAGCTGCATACTCGGGTGACAAGTTCCAAACAAACACTTTCTTTTACAGAAAGTCCACTGCAAAGCCGGCAAGTCGTTGTGATTATACCATGTTCACTCCGTAACAGATACTCACGAATAATAGCAGATCGTATAGCAAACTGCGCAAATCCGTAGCTCCCGCAGACCAGTACAAATGAGAAACACACAGTATCAGCATCAGAGTCAGAAACAGAATGAGAATCGGAATCAGAATAACTCGCCGCACACGCGTACACACTTATATATGCTTGCTACACGTGGTTATAGCGTCCTGAAAAGTTCACTGGTAGCAACGCTCACACCGGCACTTCTTCCCGCGTCACTCTGTCAACCCAAACCTCGCTGAAAACAAAGCCCTCGCATTGGCAATCGAGTATATGATGTGACATAGACCGTCCACTCATGTATGTCCACATTGATCTACTCCAATTCTTCAACCGATACAACCTGCCGTACCCCGTGTTTTCAAGCCACTTAGTTGCAACACACACAACTGACCTCAACCGTCCTTCCCGATATAGTCGCTGTTTTCCCGGTTGCACAATCCTTACGGCTAGGCCATATTTGCAAACTCTTACCCAAACGGAAATTTATACAAAATATAATGATGAACATATGCAGTATTCCCTAACTATACATTCTTCTTAAAATATTACGTTTTTACATTGTAAATAAACAAAATTACATGATTTTAACATTACAAACTATATACGAAAATTTTCTAACCTAAAAACTCGGGGATCGTACATGCGTACGGTTACAAATAGCACTTTCATTGAGTGTAACAGGCGCATACAGGCATTACGAGCATTAGGGGAAAAGGTTGAAGACTGCGGACGGATGTTAGCTCCCAAGTTATTACGTGCGTTTCCGGAGGATATCGTCCACCGATGGAACGTATGTTCTAAGGGAGAAAAGATCTCTGAAAGTCATATAATGAAACTTACGGAATTCTTGAATGACGAGGTGGAAGGAGCCATGATCTCATACAAAATTAGAGGTGACTGTACCATTTCAGACACCTTTGCACTCCTCACAGCTGCTACGCTTCATGTGAATCTGAAATCGAAAACGACGGGCAGAAGAATGAAGAGGGGACCATCGGCATTCTGCGTATTCTGCGAGTCACAAGACCACTGGACCTAATACTGTTCCAGGGGATCCAACATTAAGGAACGAATTGATAAGTTATGAGCTGTTCATCAATGCTTCTTGTGTCTCAAGTGAGGACACAATACAAAAGATTGCAGCAAAAGAAGCAAAGTATCTTGCTCCAAATGCAAGAAATCCCATCATGTGTCAATCTGCAACAAAAAACAGGAAGTTTCAGTAGGGAAGATTGACGTAGAATTGCCTCACTTCACACAGCTCCAGACTGCCCGTATTTGGATCTTGGCCCCGACTGGGTTGAGGAAACGTACACGTTGCCTATTTGACACAGGAAGCCAAACCAGTTTCATCAGCATGGAACTGGTAAATCAATTGAAGCTACACATCGTGGATAGAAGGCTATAACCATTACACGTTTTGGATCACCTCGCGCTGCATCTAGAAATAGTCCAGTTCAGTATTTACTGGAATTTCGACAAGCTACAGTAAACCTCTCAGCGTTTGAAAGCGAGAATGCATACTCACCATATCCAGCTGTTGCACACGACATCTAAGCCTTACCACAAATTAAGAAGCTGAAACTCGCAGATCCCAAGGATCCTAATAGGTGGAGATCAATATTGGAAGGTGATGAAAGATGATGAACTGTTTTGCCTTTCAAGTTCCACAGTGCTCCTTCCATTGATATTTGGTTGGGTTTTAAGTGGTAAAATATCCGGCACCACTGTAAACCACGTTGTTGGGAACCATTATGCACTTCAATGACGATTATGACATTGGACCACAAAATTCGCCACTTCTGGGACCTGGAGACCTTGGGAATTGAGGACCAACAGGAGTGATAACTAATGCTGAAAGACGCTCTCATTCTACAAGACTTTCACGAGACTACCGTACAGAAGTCTGACAGAGCATGTTTCTTTGATTAGAAAGGAAGACACATGCCAGTCTTCAAACTACTGCAACGCAGAAAAGCGTTTCCAAATGCTTCAAAGGAAACTTAATGGCAATTCCAAGTTCCTCTAAATGTACCGCTCTCTATTGATAGACTACATTGACAAAGGGCAAGGTGAGATGATCAACGCTCACGATCCTACAAACGGCATCTTCTACCTTCTTCATCACGCACTGAAGAAAGAGAGACATGGAACAACCAAACAGAGGATTGTCTTCGACGCTTCATCCCACGAGGAGGATTCACCATCCCTCAATGATTGTCTTGAGGCAGGGCTTAATCTCTCGATAGAAATACTTTCGACACTGATAAGTTTCCGTATGTTCCAGCCAACGATCATCAGGGACAGAACTCAAACATTTCTGCAATTGTCCTTGGAAGAGAGTGACAGGAACTTAACCAGGTTTTTCTGGTTTCACGCCGAGGATGAAGAAAAGGGAGCCTGGTGTAGGACAGATGACGTAATCATATACAGATTCACTTGTTTACCGTTTGGTTTCGCAGGCAGTCCCTCCTCTCTGTTATCCTGTGTGAACTGGCTATCATGTTCAGTGATAGATTCCCCACGGCCGCGGAACTGCTTAACAAGAGTACATTTGTGGACAACTTCACCGCCAGTTCCGAAGACTGCAATGAGGCTATAACCTCATATTACAAGATGACAGCACTGTTGCGGCAGATATGCATACTGATGGCAAAGTGGGTTACGAACTCCCGGCCACTCAAAGATATATGGAAGGCAGAAGGGCAGGAAATCTAATGGGAAACCACAATTCTGGGCGTCAGTTGGGACACTGAATGTGATTCACTGTTTTTCGACCATCAGGACATCACCGACAGGCTACAAGACGAACCCGCTACTAAGAGAAATGTGCTTCACGCTATATTGAGACTATGCAATCCTCTCATGATCCTCACCGAACACCCAGATACTTGGCCTCCCCACATATTCCCAGAGGATTCACTTCCAGAGATCCGAAAGACGCGCCAGCAGGTACTATTGAGTACCTGGGAACCTCCCCATTGATGCCTCAAAATACGGTTCTTACTGAAAAGTGTAACATATGATAGCATGGATTCTACGTTTCCACAATGAAAGACACTCAGAGAAACTCACCGGCCACCTGACCGCATGTGAATTGGAGGCTGCAAGACTGTGTTGGATCCAAATGTCCCAGCAAGAGAGCTTTACTGCTGAGTACAACACCGTGAGCGAGAAAAGAGAACTCCCAGGCAGATCCAAAATAGGTCGCTTCAACCCTTTCCTACAGGATGGCCTCATACGACTAGGACACCTCCAGTATGCAGAATTGTCTCAACAGGAAAAGCACCCTCTCCTTCTTGATGGTTCCCATCCATTTGTGAAATGTCTGATAAAACAAACCCATAGACGCCTTCATCATTAGGGAGTTAGGATTGTGTTATCAGAGGTATGCAAGGAACTTAGAGTTCTCAAGGCAAGACAATCCAGTGAAGAAGGTCATGCACAGATGTTTACCGTGCAAAATAGCCAAGAGCGACCGACATCGTGAAATAGAAGCTCCGTGTCAGCTGCTCATGTGCAACTCGTGCAGCCATTTGCCGTCACGGGTGTCGACTTCGCCGGCTGACTTTATATCAAGGTGGGGAGCTGGCCACAGAAATCTTACATTATCCTTTCACGTGCGCTACGACAAGAGCTCTGCACCTTGAACTAGCATCGGACATGAGCACAGACAAGTTTCTGTTGGTATTTAGACGGTTCTGCGGTAGAAGAGGAATACCACATACTATCTACTCTGACATTGTGAAGACGTTCCAGGCAGCTAATAAGGAACTGGCCTTCTCACCCAACTGTTCACTAGTCCACTCACGAGCCAACACTTCGCTCATCTTCAGGTGCCCTGGAAGTTCATTGCTGCACAGGGGGCTTGGTGGGGAGGCTGGTGGGAAAGAATGGTTGGAACAACCAAAGAATGCCTGAGAAAAGTGTTGGGACGGTCGCAGGTCGATGAAGAGACACTAACGACACTGGTGGAAATAGAAGCAGCCCTAAACTCTCGACCTATTATTCAAGATGGCACCGAGATACCGACACGAAGCCATTTTTTAAATGGTGAACAACTGGCGATGTTGCCCACTGGTCCAGAGCCCAATATCCTTAGCAGACCTCACAAGGGAGTGAGACACAGACAAAAGCAACATGAGGACTTCCTGACGAGATGGAAGAAGGGAATATCTTCTCAAACTCAGGAACTACCATGAAGTCCAGAGCCTGAAAGGAAGATTGACAGAGTGTGGAGTAGGAGACGGTGTCCAACTACATGAGACCAGGGCATGTGTGGCAGAGGGTTTGCATCATCGAGAGAAGACCTGGACTGGACAGAAAGGTGCGGACAGTCATCCTACGGACAGCTGACGGGACCACTATCAGGAGGCCCATACAACTGGTCATCCCCCTCGAGATCGACCAGGTGGGGAGCATGTTGAGGATTGTAAATAGACAGTGCGCCGCCATCTACCACGTGTAATCTACCAGGGAGTTTAAGAACTATTCATGAACAAACATATTTGTATTGATTGTATGTATAGAGTGTTGAGTGAATAACGAAATGTATTGAAAGTGTGCTTGGTGTGTCGTGCTTTGTCACCCAATACCGAACTCCAATGACAAGCAGTGACCATGCAGTATTACTGTTCATTTTTGGAACATCACCTGTGACCATCACTGAACAGGCTATGCTGCACAGCTGGTGGCCAATTTATATATTTTGTGAGGCTGGGAAATGCCGTATCATCCCTCATAATCCCTGGACTTAAGCCGCTACGATTTTGATGTGATTCAGCATTCATTCCTGATGCTCCGCAGGCAATAGATCGATCCATTCGTACCATCCAGAAAAGAGCCGTTGCTACAGGGATACAATGTCTTCCACACTGTTGAAAACAGGTTCTACACAATGCTGGGGACTATATTGTGGTATCTGTTTTGTATCTGATGTTAAGGTTATTCCAAGTGAAAGTCTCGAGTGTGACCACCGGCTTTTGGTCGCGCACATTGAGAACGTCCATGTGCAGACTGTCAAGTGCAAGAAGATGCCAAAGGTTACTAGGAGAAGATGGGAAGAAAGAAGAATAACCAAGAAAGATTTCAGTCAAATTACTAAAGAGTAGAAGAAGAGTGGCTGTCATTCAAGAACACCCTGGTTTCAGATGTCAAATCACTATGTGGGAGGAGAAGTGCAGTATGCAAGGATAAACAAACACCACGGTGGAATGAGAGGGTGAAAACTGCTGTGAAAGAAAAAAATGCTGCAAAAAGAAAAAAAGAAAAACAGAAATCAGTCCATCAACAAGATGAAATTCAGTCCCTGGTACAGGAATACCAGAACAAGAAACTATTTGTGAAGCGATGATTAAAGAAGAAAAGGAAAAAGTGTTGGGACAAGTTAATTACCAGGCTAACAAAAGACTGTAAAAGTAATAGTATCGTTCTGCGATGCAATTTTATTTTACGTAAATAAATATCGCACAAGAACACGTTCACTTCCTTGTATAAATTACTTTATTTTCACGGTAAGTCACATCACACAATTATACCTACTAGCAAGTGACACTGCAGCTCTTAATAGCGGGGTAACCTGAAGTCGACTCTGACAAGTACAGATATCAACAACACTGACTCGCGCACTATAACATACACTCTCTTGAACTCCCTGACTCCACCTCGGAGCCCAACAGTCACTCGCAGTCCATCACTTGCCTTCGAGTCCAACCTGACTCCGAGTCCAACACTTACTCAGTCCTGACTTGAATGTCTCACTAACTGACAGCTCAATATATACTATTCGATCAACCATCTATAATTATCGACTTCTGGAAGAGTTCTTACAACACTCTAATGGAACACACTCGAAACATCGATCGACCGGCTAGTCGAATGAGTACTTGAACTTTCGTTTACTGTTCACCAATACACATGGAAATCTCTACAACATTCCTAATGTCTCTACATGTATCTGGATAATAAAACCTTACAGTAAGTTTCCAGAACCCTTCATATATACCAAATTATAGTATAATAAGTCTACATACGAACATTATGGAATTTTCTACTGCTTTCGACTGTATAGATTTTGAGGTTAAACTTATACACATACGTATTTGAGGTTATACATGTACTAGTCATGTTTAATAACATTTAATAAAAGATAATTTAACATTAAATAAACTACAATTAAAATATATTAAACATAATTGAAGGTTTTACACCAGTTACGATGTTGTACCTACGACAATTATCCCCCCCTAAAACGTTCAATATCTACCCTGTACATTCCTTAATCTAGGTCTTAAATTATATCTAGGTGTCCTTATATCTATTTCTTTGTCTCTCTTAGTCCTCACTATTTAATTACACTTAGACTACCTCAGTCACACTGTCTTCTCCTTCGCGCTGTTGCAGTACACATTTCGCAGCGAGATAGTTCGATCGGTGGCTACCACCTTTCCATGAGGGATCCGCTGGGTCTGGCTGACGGTGTCCCTGTTCTCGGTAGCAATGAACCACAGGTCCTCGCGTGGCAGTAGACACTCCACTGACTTTCCCCTCGCTCATACCTTTGTGTTCTGACAGGGCCCACGCGTCATTGTAGTCCACCGATGTGATGCATGGGAGAGGCTCGCACATCGTGGACTTGGCCCTATTGAGTCTCCTCTTTTTCTGGGGTGCTGAATTCAATGTTCCTACCAATATATGGTTTCGTACCAGGACTAGTGTCCTGGTCAGGTGGCACCCTCGTTTGTTGGTTGTCGTCGCTACAATGATCCCGTCGTCCCGTGGGGTTGCCATCTTCACGACGCCGGAGCCGCCATCTCTGCTTGTAGGCTTCACCCGTGTCTTCGGAGCTGTCGTGATTTCACACAGGGTACTGTTTTTCCGCTTGGCCTTGAACTACGGATTCCACCATCGCTACAATGATCCCGTCGTCCCGTGGAGTTGCCATCTTCACAACGCCGGAGCTGCCATCACTGCTTGCAGGCTTAACCCATGTCTCCAGAGCTGTCGTACTTTTACACAGCGCACTCGCTTTTACCGCTTGAACTACAGACTCCACTGTGACTCGTACTTCGTTGCCCAAAGACTTAATTTGGTCCTTTATTTCTTGAGACTGGGCCTCAATTTTAAACTCAAGTTTTTCGGATTGGGCCTTGATTTTTCCAGGCGAGGCCTCTATTTTACACCAGAGTTTTTCGGACTGGCCCTCGATTTTTTCAGGCTGGGCCTGAATCAGCGCAGTTAGTTGTGTGAACATAATGCTTACCTGGTCGTTGGTTTCTTTCTCCGAGGTGACTTCGAAGTTGAAAAAGCCTGGGTCCTCCTCGTTGTGTATCAAATCCTGGCGCAGCCTCTTCTGTAGGTCCGCTTTGCTTCCAGCCGTCGGTAAACCTCGGGATGCCAACGCTTTCCGTAACATCGCCACGGTCATTTGTTCGATCTTCATTGCCGAGTCTTGAAGTGTCCTGTCCTGCCCTATCCTGTCACGGTCGCCATTTTTATCGTTCTGCGATGCGATTTTATTTTATGTAAATAAATATCACATAGAACACATTCACTTCCTTATATAAATTACTTTATTTACACGGTAAGTCACAACACACAATTATACCTACTAGCAAGTGACACTGCAACTCGTAATAGCGGAGTACCTTGAACTCGATTCTGACAAGTACAGATATCAACAACCCTGACTTGCGCACTATAACATACACTCTCTTAAACTCACCGCCTCACTGACTGATAGCTCGATATATATACTGTTCGGTCAACCATCTAGAATTATTGGTTTCTGGAAGAGTTCTTACAACACTCTAATGGAACACACTCAAAACATCGATTGACCATCTAGTTGAATGGGTACTCGAACTTTGGTTTACTGTTTACCAATACGCATGGAAATCTCTACAACATTCCTAATGTCTCTACATGTATCTGGATAATAAAACCTTCAATTCAAAAACAATAAAGGTGTTTTTTAATCCACCTATTCAATACTTTTATTTTCACTTATAGTGGTTACATAAACAGACTATCAGTTAAATGGGACATGTTTTGCCCTTAATTTAGGGCATCTTTAGCCTAAAAACAATCTTCAAGAGTACATCTAATATTAAATATGGAAGCTAAAAGTTTAGCTAGTTACTAAAAATTGGGACATAAAAATGTGAAAAAATGATACATTATACAAACATGTTAATGGAAATACTGTCAATGATTAAACTATAATCTTGTCGGAGACTAAAACTTCTTCCATTAAAATTCTAATTAAAAATAGTACATTTAAAATTGTTAGTGTAATAATAAAACCTTACAGTAAGTTTCCAGAATTCTTCATATATACCAAATTATGGTACAATAAGTCTAACGTATGAACATTATGGAATTTTCTACCGCTTTTGACTATATAGATTTTGAGGTTAAACTTATACACAATACGTATTTGAGGTTATACAAATTTATGCTACATAATTACAGGGAAACCATGTGCTAGTCATGTTTAACATTTAATAAAAGATAATTTAGCATTATATAAATTATAATTAAAATATATTAAACATAATAATTGAAGGTTTTACACCAGTTACGATGTCATACCTACGACAGATCAAGGCATCAGAGAAGAACTGAAGAGCTACTTCAGTACTTAATGGAGAAAGTCTTCGAGTGATACCCTTAAAGACTGCAGTTTAAATGTGAGTGACGGAACACAACACTAGCTAACATGGCTAGAAGTGGAGTCAGCTGAAGAACATGAGCAATGGTAGGTCCCGAGGGTTTGGTGACCTCACTGTTGACATGATAAAGGCAAGCTCGAAAACAAGGTATACAGAGGTTGTATAGAATCTGAAAAGAGAACAGGATACCAGAAGACTGGATGAAAGGTATCATTATCCCCCTGTATAAAAAGGAAAACAGGAAGAAATGTTGAAATTATAGAGGCATCACTACTTTCTCACTCACTTAAACTTCTGGAGAAGATAATTGAAAGAAAAATCAGTTACATATTAGAACTGTTATTGGAGGAGCAGCAACATGTGTTCATGAAGAGCCGAAGCACTACAAACCTGTTATTTGCCATCGGAATGCTAACAGAGAGTCACTGGGAATATGGTAAGAACTTACTGATGGTTTTCAGGGACATCAAGAAGGCCTACGACAGAGTACCTAGGGAGAGAGTCTGGGAATGCCTAGAAAGTATAGGTGTGCCAAACTTTCTAATTGTTAAAGTAAAGATGCTTCATCAAAGAATGCTTGAACTGTGTCCAAGTAGGGGATGGAAGATCACATTGTTTTGAAACCAAAATATGAGTCGCGCAGGGAAGTGCCTTGTCACCACTTCTGTTCACCAATGTCGTGAATTGGATCATAAAATCCTACAAAAAGAACACTGCAAAGAGCCTAACACACTAATGTTTGCAGATGTTCTGATCTGGGGAGAAATGAAGCAGAAGTACAGGAGAAACCAAATCTTTGGAATGGCACGTTTAAAGAATATGGACTAAACATCAGTTAAACGAAAACTGTTGAAATGACTATCAGCAGGAAAGGAACAGTTTCAAACATTTTCCTGGAGGGAACTCTGTCACAATCTGTTTCTAACTTGAAATACCGTGGAAGTATCATTTCAAAAGATGACATAAGAAACCAAGAAATACTTAATAGGACTCAGGAAGGTTCTCAATTTTTTCTTTCAAGTGAGAAATCTACTCTGGGATGATAGAACACTCCAGAAAGTAAAATTGACAATGTTTCATACCTGCTTCATTGCACATTTCACCTATATACTCAAAACATGCACCCTACATAACAAGGCTAATGTTAAAATACAGACAACATAAATGAAATTCATCAGAACAATGAACCAAAAGACCAGGAAAGACGAGATTAGAAATGAACCAAACAGGAAGAAGGCTGGCATCAAAATTCCTGTTTCCAAACTTTTAGGAAGACACAGGCTTCTGTGGTTTGTGCTTGTTATGAGGATGGGCAGAACGTGAACAGCAAGGAATTACTTTGACAGAGAAGTGAAAGAAGAGAGGCCTGTAGAGAGGCCAAGGAATTGTTGGATAGACTCAGTGAAATCAGAGGTCAATGATAGGAGTGTCAAATACGAAAACATAGAAGAACATAAACTATATTTTGACAAGAAGAAGCGGGAAGTGCTTGTACACCATACACAGGAAACAGGAACTGGATGGTGGTGGTGGTGGTGTGGTGGTGGTGGTGTATTAAAGTGTCCTATGATAAGGAGATAGCCCTCGTATATTCATTAATTCAATATTGCTAAGGTTCAAGCTGAGCATCAATGAAACCCCTCTTGGCACAAATTTTCTTCTGTCTCACCTCTCATGATTTGAGTTTCATTATGATCGAAATGTTGCAACTAGTAGTAAGTATTTGTGTTTCTTCCTTAATCTTTTGAACTGTATATGTATGTAATGGATCAATTTGTGTTCTTACAGGATGTGGTGCAGTATAATGAAGAAGTGGAATTTATGTACGATCACTATTTTCGATGTGTGGCCGGTCATGTAGCCAACAAGTTTGGCAGTGATGACACTTTGCCTCTGTCAGGTGTTAGATTTGGACCTTCAGAATCAGTCGTACTCCAGCCCCAAGGTATTTCCTAGAACATTGTTATTGTATAAACAAATGAAAAAGTTTAAAATGTGACCATTCTTGGCACTCAGACATATACTATCTGATTAAAAGTGTGGGAACATTCCTCTGTACGCACAAACTAGAGCCTAGATATCATTATGACCATCGCAGCTGCTATAAAAGGCAATTGAGGGTTTGATGTAGTTCAGTATTACCTTCAGAATGGGTAGAGATTTTCAATAGGGTTCAAGTCAGGTGATTTTACAGGCCAATCGAGATGTAATAGGGTGGGGGAGTATTCATAAAACCAGTCGCATATCCGTCCAGCCTGATGAACTTTGCTGTTGTCATCTTGAAAAGTCAGGGTATCATTAGCATACTCACCATGCAGATGTTGACTGAAAGGCTTTGTGTGCTTATGTGAGCAATGGCCTCTTGCGAGCTGACTGACTCCAGACTAGTGTTGTCCCTAGGACCTTTTTAATGGGCGCATCACCCAGCCGTTTTTACAGACTGCCTGGCTAACATAACCTAGTTTTGTAATGTTAATCCACATTTGCATCATTGGGTGCTCCAAATTAAAATGTAGGCCTAAATACTGTAAACTGATCATTTAAGTGATAAATCTTCATTATTGTCAGCATAATTGCATCAATTACATCTGTAGCCAGAATTGGGACAGGAGTGGGGAAATGACGGAAACCTCTTCAATTTGGTTTTGAAAAATTAATTTGTCTTAAAAAATTATTTATGTTGTGAGAAGACCAAGAACCCACTGGATGGACATCGTAAGGATGGACATTGCAGATCGAGGAACGACACTACAGGACGTCATTAAAAACAGAACATATCTCAATAAGACAGAATGGAAGAGGCTCACCAGCAGTACCCGGAAAACTGGAACTGTAAAATGATGATGATAATGATGATGTTTAATATATTGTGTTTGGATCTGTGAAGAAAATAAATTATGATTTGAACTTTAAAGAACAACTATTTTGAAAATATTGTGGTTGTAAAAAATTATTATTACTTGAATTTTTTTTTTTTTTTTTTTTTTGTATCAGGTATCTGCGAGTTTTAATATTTTACTTGTGAAACAGACTATACTGACACATGCCATTTTTAGAAGCACATTTCCAGTTTCTTCCTGTTGTGTAAAAGACTTTTCTAGATCACCGAGAAATAATCAACTTTCATTGGTTAAAATAAGGGGTATTATAATTGGTGAATGGGAAAGTCGGGAGTAAAATTCTATAGCCTGATTGGTTACTTTGTGCTTGCATCATTTCCGGCTTCTCGCTCCTTCGTTGGAGCAAAGCTTGCATCCATGTCTTTTGCTTCTGACCTACCTTGTGAGCGGTCGCGCTCCTGGATCCATCCCATTATGGGATGCCGGCTTCAGGGTAAGCACTATTTCTTTTTGTTTTTCGGACATTAACTTAATTCAAATGTAAATTTTTTTTTTTTTTTTGCTTAGGAGTTTACCCTCAGAACTCACATTCATCACTAATATCGTTACAATTACTTAGCTTCAAGCTGAGCTCATTCATTTTTTGTCCATGACGAATACACTCCATCCACCTCAGTTGGGCTTCCATGCCGCTTCCGCATCCTTCTGTTTTATGATAAATGTACGAAATTTATTTCTTTTCCACCTATTCAATACAACTCAATATGTTAAAGTTATAGTTAAATCCTCGTTAAAATAAGAATTCATACATGTTTCGCCCTTTCCTACGGGGCATTATCAGCCGTATCATTACCTCAAACCATATCAGGTGCCTGGTTAAAATTGATCTAAAATCTACTACAAAATTGAATACATTGAAAAACATCTAAAGGCCGTCGTTATTTGAGTAACTTGATTTAGGTACAAGTGAAAATTACAATATTGGTGGCCTTGAACCATGGTCAATGTTGAATATGAATGAAAGTTTAAAAATATTGTTACAAAATGATGAAAGTGAGTATAGAACAATGCAAATGATTATATACAAACTAATAAGGAAATGCATTCCAACACTGTGCCATTTTTTGTAATACATGTGTACTTAATTTAGTCTTATTCAAAAGATAGCGAATAAGTTCTCATTTTTTTAGTTTGTGACTAGCCCAGAAAGACGTTATACGGTATTTACGTCGTGGTTCTACTTGAGCACCTATGTTGAACAATTTATTACAGAACCACTTAATGAGGCTGTTGAAATGTCATTAGACCATCTTCTTCCATTGAGCAATATTCTGTGTTGATAGTGTGCCTAGCACAGAAAGGCGTTGCTTTCATGTCTAAGTTCTACTCGAGAACCTATGTTGAATAGTTAACAACTTAAATGAGGACTGCTGAAGTGTCATTGATTATCTTCTTCTGTTGAAACATATTCTATGTCGATGGTATGCTTCTGTTGTTAGTGTACAGATGTTAGTTTACTAGTTGAAAGGGGCTGTCAAACTGTGGTATAAGTTATTAATGTTAAGCTGTCCAATGTATACAAGCTCTTCAATATTGTTGGACTGTTGTCTTATTGTGTGGGAGGTTTTTGAAATACTGGCAAGCGCTAACGTTCTGCTCCTCGTATTGTAAGTGTGTCGTCTTGGTGGAGGGGGGTGAACCTGAGAAGGAAGGTTTTGATTAGTACCTGGAGATGTATGTCTTGTTCATCTTTAGTGGTAAAGAACATTTCAGAAAAAGTAAACTGACAAATACAATGTGGGAATTACAAAGGATAGCTATGAGGAAGGGTGATAGAGTACGCAAAGTGTAGCACCGGTCCTGTTCAGCAGCTAAGCAGACGGGCAGGCGCTGGGAGAAGGGAAACGTGCGGCGGGGAACCAGAAGGATGGGGGAAGAGAGGAGGTGCGAAGGTTGGGCATGAGGCAGGCTTAGCATTGGCCAGCATGTATTCATCTCTGTTCGTGCGGAACTTGAAATGTTGCAACTTTTAGGCTCCTTAGTTAACGCCCTAATGAATGTCGGCACCCGAAATTGATCAAGTTTCATCGCAATTATTGCCAATGTTCTCTCGTACAATTTTTTTTTTTCTACAACACCCTAAGAGAATGAAAATTGTTGTTAATTACTGATAACCGAAAGTACTGTAATACACAAGAATTATGCAATTCTAAACTGCAATTAAGTCTACCCTAATTACTACAACAGAATTCTAGTAAGAGAGTTACCACAGATACTACACATACAATACTACACAAATATTTTACAGTAATAGAATAAACACACTAATTTCTAACAGGATACTATGCTACACTACAGTAATTTAGTAATTTCAGACTACGTTCAGATACTACAGTACAATGCAATAATTTTAAACTACATTCAGACGTATCCTAATTACAATAGATTATTACTAAGCACAAATAGAAATGAAAATTGCAATTAGGCCTAAAGTTTGAAATTTGCAAGAACTACTCAAGGATTACCAGTGCTCCAGAGATCATGACCAAGCTATGCATAGTCAAGTGTTATGTCTGCCCTGTTCTGTTGTACTGTGTAGAGGCGTGGACACTAATGGTAACAACTGAGAGGAGAATAGGTGCATTTGAAACATGGTTCTATAGACAGCTGCTCAGAATACCTTGGATGGACCACATGAACAACATCGTAGTCCTGCTGGGGATCGGCCACAATAAAGAGCTGATGAAAATCATTAAGAGGTAGTAACTAGAACATTTCAGACACGTCATGCGCAATGAGGGAAATATATTGAATACTCCAATTCATCATGCAAGGAAAAATTTGGGAAAGGGTGTCGTGACACAGGTTTTGCCACGACGAATAGTGATGAATAATCAGATTGTTTACCCGAGCGGTAAGGATGTTTATTTCAATGGACCTGGGTTATTCGCTACGTGTGAAAGAGACGAAGTCCTCTGCTTCCCAAAACCTTCTTTAATTATAAACTGATGAATATATATATATATGTATAATTTTATACAGTATTTACAACTTCTCAAGTTCGAATATTAGAATATAGAAGACTTGGCGTGGTCGAAATACAGACGTGAATATTTTAAGTCCAAACTCGGACCCTATTATTATTATTATTATTATTATTATTATTATTATTATTATTATCATTATCATCGGAGACCTGACTGACAGAGCTTCCGCCCGCACTCCTAGTAGAATTGTTCCAAAAGGCCTCAACTAGGGTGTGTATCCCTGTTTTATACCCCCTCTACGTTACGCCCTTCTTCTAGAAAGCAATATAAGTTCTCTTCCTATGGTAACCGTCCACAGACACACCAAAACAGAATCGCCTATTTCCGTTCACTTTCCACCTACCTTTTCTAAAGACATACTACGCACCTTCAGCAGGGTGCAGCATGTGACTCAGCCTACTTCGACCAAGCCTTACGTCCAATTGCACAACCTGTTGCTTACGGCTTTTGTGTGCCTTCAAACTCTTAAGACCTATGTGGTTCTTAATTTTACCTTAAATCTTTCTTCACCGGGCGAGTTGGCCGTGCGCGTAGAGGCGCGTGGCTGTGAGCTTGCATCCGGGAGATAGTAGGTTCGAATCCCACTATCGGCAGCCCTGAAGATGGTTTTCCGTGGTTTCCCATTTTCACACCAGGCAAATGCTGGGGCTGTACCTTAATTAAGGCCACGGCCGCTTCCTTCCAACTCCTAGGCCTTTCCTATCCCATCGTCGCCATAAGACCTATCTGTGTCGGTGCGACGTAAAGCCCTTAGCAAAAAAAATCTTTCTTCCATTATTATTATAATACCTTGGCCTCACTGCCATTACATAAATATGAATATTAACTCATAATTTCCCCATAATATCAATGCATGTCTCAGCGACACCATTCCTCCTACGTTCCCGGTCACGGGTTCGATTCTTGGAAGAGTGAGTCGTGAGCTCAAACTGGGGGCGGACATGACAACGGGGGTCCTGGGTGCCATTGAATCTCATGGCTGAAAAACCTCATTCATTGGTTTGAACTGTCATCCACCAAGTTCTTCCGAAGATTTATGAACAAAACTACAATAGTCCTGATGGCTGCCATATCCAGACCGATTAAGGCAGAGAAGAATAAGAATTCTGCATAAATCACTTTCAAGTTTCTGTTGCCATGTGATGAGTAGACTTCGGATTTTTAGGTGGTAATAGGTTAGAATGCAAACTGATTTGGTTAATAGGAAGTGTCTCACAACCCGCTCTTTCATACTGTAGCAAGAGTAACATACATTTTAGGAGTTCTATAGGCCGTACTCCTAATGTCTATGCAAACCTCATAGCATAACTGTTGTACACGGTAGGGTACACTTCTTATTGGCTTAAATAAGTTTGCAGTCTAACCTATCAGCACCTAAAAATCCGGGCTCTAGTGATGAGCATTAAAGCAAGAACTACAGTAGTCTCGCTAATCCATTACTTGATTTTTTTTTTTTTTTTTTTTCCCCTCCTGAATTTAAAACTAGTTTTCCAC
Organism: Anabrus simplex; assembly: GCF_040414725.1. Taxonomy (NCBI): domain Eukaryota; kingdom Metazoa; phylum Arthropoda; class Insecta; order Orthoptera; family Tettigoniidae; genus Anabrus; species Anabrus simplex. The sequence goes on from NC_090270.1 coordinate 269,230,635, forward strand.
AGCATTTCATTCCCTGTTTATTCCTGCCGTGGTATCATACTGTGCCTCCCCTCTACTGAGGTCACACTTTTGCTTGTTGTCACATGTTCTAACCTCTCTTGCCAGTAGAGTATGTGCCTGCTTTTACCAGTGCTTGTGTGTCAGACTTGCTGCATAGAACAGTGTACATTACATAGTGGTTGGTGGTTGTGAGTAGTGCTGTTGTACATTGTTTCATTATGAACAGTAAAAGCAAAAGGAAGTTTGTGCCATTAAAAATGAAATGAAAAACTTTAAACTCTTTAAAAGGGAGACAATTAAAAAGCTGGCAGTTGAATGTGGAGTTGGAGAACTGACTGTTTGTGATTGGCAACGAAACAGACATAACCCAGAAATGTGTTCTGGTGAGTGCTCAGAAAATGCATGAGGAAATCTGAATATGAATAAAAAACACCCTCAGTGAAGCATTGTTTTTGTGGTTTAGTCAATAACAGCAGAAGGGAAGTCCAACATCAGGTCCAATATTACACTAAAAACTGTAGGCAGGAGAGGACTGTTGGAAAAACAGATATGGTGTTCAACAACTTGAAATATGGGAGGGGGGAACTTTCTAATGATTCCAGAGGTGCTAGAAAGTTCTTTTAAAATCTTGAACATTTCATAACAACTGAAAATATTTGTGATGATCACTAATACAATTACAATGAAACAACTGTTGTTTTTTAAATGTTGCCTTCTAATACACTTGCTTCACGTGAAGCAGCTCATGCCCATGGTCACAGGAAAAGTAAAGAAAGAGCGACTGTTCTTGCTATATTAAATGCATCTAGTAGTCATAAATTAAAGCTAGTCATAGGAAGATCTACTCAACCAAGAGCTTTTAAAGATATTTCACTGTCAGCACTGCATGTCTTACAGAAACCAAAAGAACTCGTGGATTGGTAGACAAATATCTAAGAAGTGGTTCTTTTAAGAATATGTGCCTGAAACTAAAATATTTTTAGAAAGAAGGGTCTGCCTATTAAACAGTTTTATTGTTGGACAACACAGGGTCATATCATATGAACAGGAAGTATGTGATGGAATTCATGCTTTGTTTTTGCCCCGTAACATAAGTCTTGACACAACCTATGGATCAGGGCATTTTGGAAGGTCTACATAAAATAGTTTCAGCACCACCTACTACATTCATTCCTGAAAGCAGCAGAACTTGAGGATAACATCATGAACTTCCTCAAACAGGTAACCATGAGTGACGTAGTGAATTGGTTAGCAGAATCATGGGACGAAGTTTAGCCAGAGGCACTTACGAAATTGTGGAAAAAGATTTTATGAAGTGCTGTGTCTGCTGACAGTAACTCCGACAACAACAATAATGACGACATACCAAAGTTGCCAGGTCTAATCTTGCAGATTCCAGGATGTAAAGATGCTAATGAAATGGAAGTTGCAGAATGGATGAAGATTGATGAACGGTATGAATTTAGACACATGAATCATCAAAATGTTGCATGAACCAACAGAAGATAGTGAGGAAGAAGATTTAGAAGAGACGGTGCCAAAGATGTCACAGCAAGGGTCTCGCTGCATTGAAGGCGGCAGTACACTATGTAGAACAACTACCAGAGGCTACTCCCGCAGGCACACTGCATGGCATTGCTGCGCAGAAACGATGCTTTAGAAACAGAAGTCATTTAAGGACTTTTCAGAAATTAACTTTAACCCAAACTGCAACACTGTAAGAAATGACAATCGGACCTTAGAGCTTCAATAGTCGATTTTATTCCTGTTTCACAATTTTCCCTGTATCGCTCGATGTAGTCAGAGTTATTCCAAATCTAACGTACCCTCCTCCATTACCTCAGATCATAGAGACTCTACTGTATGCTCAGAGCTATGCCACAGTCGTCAGAAATGTATTATCTTCTCCTCATCTTCCTCTTTGAACTGTAACGGTTCTGAAAACTCGATAAATAGAAGTGAAGTTATATGCTTTCTTGTGGCTACTTAAATAATTAGCTGCACGAAACATTTGCACTGAATGATAATGTTTCTAATAAGGTGTTAGTCCCCCTTTGCTGGTAATGACAACTTGCAAATATCGGGGGACAGATTCCACAAGAGGACGCATGTCGTCCTTGTCCAATTCAAGCCGTGCTTGCTGTGGCATCTTATGTACTTGGTGGCGCAGATTTTATGAAGGCATAACAGCAGCCCTCACAGTATGTTCCTGCATATCTCAGACATATTCGATGGGGTTATAAGCTAAGGAATTTAGGGCCATGCAGAGTGGAGAATTCATTATTATGTTCCTTTACCCAGCGACGTGGTGCACTGTCCTGGTGAATTATGGCATTGTTGTCAGGAAAGACTGCCTGGGGATGTGGGTGAAGATTGTTGGCTAATAGGTTCCTGTAGTCTTCACTATTCAAAGTGCGTGGTAAAATGACTAATGGTCATAGGCATGCCAGGAGAATGCTCCCCAGACCATAACAACAACACCAACACCACCACCACCACCACTGGCCTGTTGGTAACGCACAGTACAGGTGGAAGGGGCCTGTCTCATGCTGTTCATGGCAGCTGCAGGCTCGGCTATCAGCACAACAGGAAACAGAACTCCATGTGTCGAAGGTCCACTGACACATTTCTTGGTCCATGTGATGTGTGTCTGCGGTGAAGTGAGAATAGAGAATAGTGGTGCGAGAATAGACAAGATGAGTGGCTGCTGTTGAGATACTGGCACCTCATCTCCGGGCCCCAGTTATCTGTCCGTGGTCACAGTCGTAAAGTTGCCACGTTTCCCCATCACTGACAAATGTTATAGTCTGACGTGTAGAAGATAGGCCAGCATGTTATCTGTTAGCCACTTGTGATATCCCACGGTAGTACATCATTGGTCACGAAGTGTCATGCCCCAGGTGTTCCTATTATAAGATGATTGTTTTAGTGTACATTTGGGTTTTAATTTTAGTTACCAAATACATTTGTGCAGTTTTAATGTTTCATAAAATTTTAATTCCTGGGATTGTTAAGTATATCCTCATACATACTAGTCTTCTCTTCGTGTCATAAATATGGCATATGCTGACCTTAAGTAATAATACTTAAGTAAAAGACTGTGTCCTTTACAGCCAGTTCTAAATTTAAAAATTTGGGCATTACATTGAAGTAATTTATTATTTCTATTTATGTTTTGATTGGGATGTTCATTTCAGCCAGCACCTTAGAAGCTGCCATCATAGCTGAGAACGTGCCCCGTTCCATATGCTCTCAGTTTGCTGCACTATCTGGCCACACCGATAGGAGTCTTTATTCACGAACAAATGTGATATCTAACATTCGACATCAGGTGAGTTGTTACAAGCTTCTACATGACTGTGTTCATAATTATGAAGCCAACAAGATAAACACTCCGCAGGTTTTAAAATACAAGAATTATCTTTATAAATAACATTATTTTGTCCGTACTCTCTATATTTTGGGCTCGTAATTCTCATTTATCTTGGATTACGTATATGAAAGTCAAAAATAGATTCAAATGCATATAAATGGCCTATAGACCCATTGTAGACCAATGGGTCCTGCTTCTATTATAATTTACACACCCAATTCATCCAGTCCCACTGCTTTTCCCACTTTCATTCATGTGACAACAGTTTCTACCTTTTTCGTTGTGATTTCACTCTCAGATTCTGCTCTCCTCACACTCTACCTCAATTATCTTGCCTACACCCTTGTCACATTCAGGAGTTCATCAAAGTAATCCATCTTTTCCTTATTATTATTATTATTATTATTATTATTATTATTATTATTATTATTATTGTCATCATCATCCATGTATTCGCACTTTATTTTGCACACAGGTGTTGCTCTCACTGATGCACAAAACAGACTGTTTTGCATGACCAGAACATATAGTCTCCACAGGCTCCCCTCCCTCCTGCACGGCTGTGAGCTTGGTCACACTCAGCTACTGCTCCAATTCCAAGATAATGGGATGACCCAGTACTTCCTCAACTTCCCCTATCCTTCCACTATTATTGTGGTGTATTTCGTTCCATTCTAGGTTCCTTCTGATATAGGTTGTGTTGAAGTCCATCCATGTCGTTCTGGGTCTTCCTCTGGGTGTTTTTTCCTCAAATTTGCCTCCATAATCTGTTTCGGTATCCATTCCACCTCCATTCATTTTACTTGTCCGAACCATCATAGTCTAGTCTAAGTGCTGTCTTTCCTTGTGTTTCCTGTTACATTTTTTATGAATTTCATTTTACCAGCTTAGAATTATACACTCTTCTTGTCACTGCTCAGGTCTCCTCTGCATATGATAACATGGCTACATGGCTGTATAGTACACCATATGCATTACTTCCTTACACTTTCTCAGTACCTCCTGCCAAACTACCTTCCTTATTTTCTTGTAGAATGGATTTGCACTTTAAAACTTTTATCCTTCATAAAATTAGATCGGACCTTGCAGGTGTTGCACATGTCCAGCACAGTGTCCTTGAATAAAAAAGACATAACAACCAGATTCCAGCCCTTTTGACTAATTGCTCTCAACCAGCATATCACATCCGAGAAATTCATCTTGCTCATAAATCTTAAGCACTGTACACGTTTTCCTTAATTTTGTATTCCAAGTATTCTGTAAGGTACAAAACAACAAAAATCCCTAAGTGAATTGAATGTTGTTGCAGGTTTTCACAGATGTAAAAGTCATTCCACTTCTGGATTACTCCGTTCAGCTCAATGCATATGCATGGGATTTCTACAATCATGGTATTCTGTCATCCATAATCATGGATAATGGTATCAGGTCAGGCGAAGCCTACAGTCTGCTCAATGACTTCAGATTAATGCTGTGTACTGTATGTACATGTTTGGAGGAATTTGGTATTGCCCCTGAAGATCCTGTCCTCTCAACATTTCATATTGTCTCCAACAAATTTGACCAATTGTTCAAACGAGAATTTAAAATTAAAGATAAATTTTAAATTGTCACTTATTAAGTACTTTCGAGTTTCTGTGATAAGAATTGTGACTGAATCGTTTTTATAAACTTTCATTTTTTTGTACTTTTTATGGTAGTTTTAGAATTTTACAAATGTGGTTCACATCTTTTAGTACTACTACTAACACAAAGCTATGAGAAATTTTGCTCTGGATGTGTGATTTATCTGCTCTGAGGTGTAGTTTACAGGAGTTTTATATTTTACTTGTATCTGGAACCAAATCTGTAAGGCCAAGTTCTTCTAGAATGAAGTCATCATATGAGTTTATTTCTCAGTTTAAAGATTTCATATCTGTGTGTACATTATTTGTGATATAGATACATTTGCAGATTTTAAGGATGATAATTTCAACCAGGGCTACAATTTCTCAGTTTGAGTTTGAAGTAGTTTTAACAAAATAATAAAATTGCCTTTTAAATATAGATCTTGTTTATATTTATTTATCAACCCAACCCCTCCAGTATCTGACAATCCATTCTAAAATACACTGTTACGAGTCTGTTTTCCTGTAATTTAGCATCCATCTTTCTTCCCAACTGCTCCATAATTATGTTCAAGGGTGTAACCATTGTCTTTTATTATTATTATTATTATTATTACTACGGTATTTTAGTAGGTTGCAGAGGTGTAAGAAGGTACGGGCTGAATGAGTGGCCAGAGAAAAGATGAGAGCATAATTTAAAACACTAATATTTGAAATGTTATTTTTTTTTTTCCCCGACTTTAAATTTGATAAATAATCTGAATGAACAGTAACAAATGACAGTTACATTGGATTACGATGAGCCCGTCTGCTCTGATAACAGGAAAGGTTTAAGTTAACTTCAGATACACAGTAATTTCCAAAATGAGCTTGTAGCTCCTAAGTTACAATATTTCAAAGAACACTTTTGCTCCACACAATTACATTAGAAGACTGAGCTCCAAAATTTACAATAGTCCAGCCTCTCAAGGCACAAGTTTCTAATCCAAATTTTACATTAGATCACTTATTATTATTAAAACTTCCCCCTCAGGCTGCCACAAGGGCAAAGTATGTCGATTACACAGTATTTTGTCTTCTAAGTTACTGGTGAGTTTGCTAGTGTGCCAGATAGAAATAACCACCACAAGGCTCAGGAATAAATTTGCAGTGAATTTGGGATATGGCATGATGTATGGTTCTTCAAATTTTATATAGATGATTGCAGAGTATGGTTACTGAACCTCGTATTGTGGCTATAGCGATGTGGTGAAGTCGTGTCCGGTTGAGACCGAGAGAATCCCATAGCTGTAGAAGAAATTTAGGGATTGTGCCTCGAGCTCCGATCACGAGTCCATGGACGGAAATATTGTCTAGGTGATATTTATCTTTATAGTAGTTTACGGTTGGCTGGTAAATCGACTTCTTTTCGACATCCACCTCTTTGGCCTGGCCAACGTGCGACTTGGAACTGTATAGTGGGAACTAAGATTAGTCCTTACTTGCTAGCTGGTCTAAAGGCTATCATGTCAATACGCCTGTTACTCCCACCAGTAGCTAGGCCAGAGACCTCTTCGTGCACCGTGAAACCGTGGTCCCTCAGCGAGGTCGCAATCATGTCTCGTATTGTATGATGGGAATTTGTCAATACCTCCCCGTAAGGACAGGCACCCAGAACGTGGGCAAGAGTTTCGTGGTCTCTGTGGCATCGCCGACAGAGGGTGCTGTCCTGGGACCTTTCCGGCACGGAGAGAATGGCGCACGCATTCGCTGTCATCTTGATGGCCTCTCTCCATTCCACACAGGATAAGCCTCGGTGATCTCTTATCCATTTGTTCCCTGGTGTGTATTCCTTGAAGAGTCCAACGCCCCTTCCTTTGTGCAGCAGCTTCGTCCATGACTGAACTTCTCTGTCTCGTATCTGTCGGACCTTCCTTATGTTGGGAAGATGACTGCTTTTGGACATAACTTGATCATTCATTTCTATGCCTAGATCTTGCAAACAAATTGTATGTTCTTGCTCCAAGTTCCTAGTTGCATTAATGTAGCCGTTATTTGCAAGTGATAATTTATTGCAGATGTTAATATGCTGTATTTTGGCTTCCCAAGTGGCGCGAAACAAACCGAGGCCTTTATACTTTCAGTGTACACCATGTGATCCGGAACATCTGAAACAGTATATGCTGTCTTTCCTGCTCAACAGTCTGATTCACAATTGACTATGAATAGTTAGAAATTAAACAGGGGCAATAAGTGCCCATACTAAATAGCCTACAAGTACAGAAAGAAAAATTTTAAGAAAATCGGCCATGATCAAAATGCTAGGAGGCAAAGCATTTGCACTCCTTTTGACATACTCTTCGAAAAACGGCTAAAATCCTATATGGGCTTATGGCCCACAGTTACACAGGCTAAGCCTATACTACAGAGGAAGCCTATACTACAGAGGGTGACTAGATGGCAAAAATATTAAATTCCAAAAATGTTTTGAAGAAATTTAGAGTTTTAGAAAATCATATTCGCCCCATACCAAGTTGAATGGGAATTAAAAGAGGGTGAACACTCTTTATTCCCCAAGTTACATCTTTCCCAGCAGCGATTTGAATAGTCCTTAGACTTGCCTGAAAATTACATTTAAATGATGATGTTAAACTTAAATTTACATTAAACAGTTTTGAAACCTTCCCCTCAAGTCAGCTATCTGGAGCTATCACATATTTAAAAGATGTCTGCCATTACCTTGAGCTGGTGGGCCTTCTGATGATGGGCAAGGCTTTTCCCTGCCTCCACTTAACACTTTATGCACTGTAGACTGGAGCGAAGAAGACAACATGGCCCAAAAGCTCCCAGCTTTTATAGTAGAGGGGAAAGTTCCAGAACTCTCTAGGCCAATGGCCTGTACATACATATCCTATGACGTTCTATCTATATGATGGTTCGGTGAATGAAGCTCCTCCACCAACTTATGTCTTTGTACTTTTCTCCTTCTTCAATGCTGTCCCAGTCCCCTCCTCATTGCTGAATGTCATTTTTCACCATGTCTGTATATTGCATTCTTGGCTGCCCTCTTGGTCTTGAATATTTTAACTGCAGATCATAAATTTTTCTGGATACGCAATCTGGATCCAACCTTTGCATGTGACCATACCATTTGAGTCTACTCGGGTTATGTTATCCTGCATTCTGCCAACCTGAGCCATGTCCCTGATGTTCTCGTTATGAATTTTATCTTGTCTTGTTTTGCCAACCGTCGCTTGGACATATCTCGTTTAAGGTGCCTGAATCCTTGCTTCATCCTTTTTCTTCGTGGTCCAGGTCTCACTCCCATATGTCAAAATTGGCATGTAATAAGTCAGATAAATTGCTCGCTTTCATTTCAATGGTACTTCCATAATAGGCCTCAGACAACTCTATAGAATGTTCCTCCAGCTAGAATCCTGCTGGTAAGTTCCTCTTCAATGGAGTCTGTTTCTGATATCATGTTTCCTAGATATTTGAATTTGTTGGACACCTTGAGTTGTATACCCTCTATTTCAATGTAACCTTCAGGTTGACCATTTCTCTGCATAACCAACACTTCGCTTTTTTCCTGACTGAATCTTAGGCCATACCCTTTAGCTGTTTCTGTCCATGCATTGATCTGATCCTGAAGTTCCTCCTTGGAATCTCCCCATACACACGTCATCAGCAAATAGCATGACTTTCATTTTGTTTTCACCAACATTTTGGCATAGTTGTTGTTGAATCTCATTCATCACAGTAATGAAGAGAAGAGGTGACAGAAGTCCACCTTGTCTTAGGCCTGTACTTATTCTAAAGGGTTCCGTCATTCCTGATGGTGTTTTGACATGACTGCTGATGTCTTCGTATAAATTCTCAATTCTTTTTTTAAATGTCATTATTGATTCCACTGTTTCTCAACACTTTGCCCCTGCTTACAGCATCAAAGGCCTTTTTGATATCCAGGAAGGCCAGCCAAAGGACCTTATTATGTTCATAATAATTCTCCATTAGCTGACGCAGTCCAAATATTAGATCAACTGTTAATCCGCCTTTCTGGAATTCGTATTGTTCCTCTGATAACTTTAATTCTATCAATGGTCTTGTTTTTCTTTCTAAAATCCTTTCATACAGCTTTCCCACTTGGGAAGTTAATGTAATTCCTCTGTAATTGGAATATTTCTTTCTGTCACCTTTCTTAAAGAGTGGAATGATGATGCCTTTTTTCCAATCTGCTGGTATCTGGCCATCCTTCCATATCTTGTGAAAAAGCCTATACATCCACTGCTTTCCTGCATCTCTCATAGACCTGATCATTTCACCACACATTTCATCAATGCCTGGAGATTTTCCTGTTTTGATGTACTTCCATGCCTATTCTATATCATTCCATGTCAGATCTGTTATAGTGCCTTCCATCCTTCCATCATTAACTAATCTATCTAATGGAATGTTTGTGATATTCACATTTAACAGCTTATCAAAATAATTCTTCCATTCCTCTTTGATCTCTCTGTCATCTGTAATGAGATACCCACTATTGCTAGTCAGATAATTAGTCTGTCTCTCCTCCTATTCTTCATCATTCCATACATTTTTCTGTTGCCATCTACATCTTCATTTATTTTATCACTCCATTCATTCAACCATTTTTCTCTTCCTGCTCTTACAACCTGCTTAGATTATTTTTTTGCCAACTTATAGAGTTCTTTGTCTTCATCTGTTCGACTTTTGAAATATTTTCTGTAGGCATTGTTCTTTTTAAGGACTGTGTCTCTTGTTTTATCATTCCACCATGATGTCTCTTTCCATTTCCTTTTGCCATTTGTTCTTCCGCATGTCTCCTCTGTTGTTTTGACCAAGCATACCTTGAAATTTTTCCATTCTTCTTCAACTGTTCCAGTGTCTGTTTTTGGTATTCGCTGCTGGATATTTTCTTGATATTCTGTAGCCTCTTTATCCTTCAATTTCCATACCTTTAATTTCTTGTCCTGGATGGTTCTTATTTCCTTCAACTTTTTAAACCTGAAACCACTAACAAGAACCCTATGATCACTGTCAAGAGACTCACTTGGGATCACTCCATCAACATTTCTTGTATATGTTTATCTACCATAATATAATCAATGATGGACTCCTGTTACCCATTCCATCCATATCTGGTGATTTTGTGACTTTTCTATTTGTGATACCAGGTATTAACAATAACTATGTTATTTCTCAGACAGAAATCTAGGAGTCTGCTTCCCTCAGCATTCCTTGGTCCCCATCCATGTGTGCCCATGATTCTCTCATAACCTTGCCTAACAGACCCAACTTGGGCATTCATGTTACCAATAACAATGGTTCTTTCACCTCGAACTTGCTCTTCCAAGGATTCTTCAAATAGGTCTTCCTCTGAACTATCACAACCTACTTGCGGGGCATAGCACTGAATGGTACTAATGATCTGGGTAGGTTTCAATTTTAGATTGGCTTGGATAATCCTGTCAGATTTGAAGTTGGTCTATTACATGCTGTTTCATTGAATGGTTCATTATAACACATACTCCATTCTTAGTTGAACTTCCTCCCGATTAATATAGATGGTAACCTTCTCTGAGTTTTTTTGACCCTTGTCCCATCCACTTGGTTTTACTCAGTCCTAGTACATTAACATTCCTCATTTTCATCAAGTCAACACACTCTTCTATTATCCCTGTCATAGTAATGATATTCAGAGTTGCTACTCTGATTGTGGTCGTTGTATTGTAGACTAGCTGATGTACCTGTGCTTCGCTATGGAATTCTACATTGTATACAGAATTCTAGGCTAGGTAGTGTACACGTTGTGAGCAAGATTGTATTAAATTGCATAGCTCTTAACGTTACCCTAGAAACGTGACGGGGAAGTCACCAAATGTCTTTTCTCATATGAAGACTGTGTTATTGAATTTTCATTGTAATGATAGGCCTGCTTGCCTACCATCAGTCACCACCAGGTTGGGGAGTTTTCATTATAATGGCAGACACTCACTCTTCACCAGCCATTTTACATCCTCAGAAAGACTGTCTTAGTGGTTTTTCCAACTGAAATGAACATAGGTCATTGCAATGACGTCAGTAGGAATGGCGTGATTAAAAGCAATACTTTCATATGAAATACTCCATCAAATGAAAGACCACACACTTTCTCACTTTTAGCAAACAGTACTATGCTGGAATTCCAGAGCTGGAATGACCATGTCGCAGACAGTTCTGATCCGTGAACACTCTTCGTCTTTTTTCTGCGGTGCGCGGGGGAGTGGGGGGGAAGGCGAATAGTGGAGAGTCCCAGGGCAAAAACTATGCCTTTTTACTAATCTGTTTCCGAGGAGTACCTGATGAGTCGGAAAATCTCAATTCACTACAATGGCAATGGAAAAACCTATCTGATTTGGAGGCAATTTTTTCCTCCAAGCCAGAGGAGAAGCCCTCTCTTCACTGCTAATTTGGAATTAAATGAATGTAGAATTTAATACAAGTGAAGAGGAAGAAGCTTTTCTTAAGAAACGGCTCTTTTCAGGGTTGCCTTTTGAGTTATTTAGTGAATTGTGGTGCTATAATTTGAAATAGGCTTAAATAGTAATTCTAGACCAGGTCATACTACTACTACTACTACTACTACTACTACTACTACTACTACTACTACTACTGAGCCTCTGCCGTAAGTGTGCATACAGCTCATTCAAAACAACGCGTCAGAGTAGGGATCGAATAATTGGAATACTATGATGAACTAGTGTGTTACATACCTGCAGTATCAGAAAATGTATGAACCAGAGGAAAATGAAAATGAAAACTAAAACCTACAACCTGTTTTCCAGTCATTGGCCGGGTCAGGGATTTAATAAATGAAGCATATATATAGGCTGTTAGTACGATGGGGTCGCTACTCCCAGTGATACATTAATGACTGGTAGATGCTATGAAATGAGAATGGAGAGTGTTGCTGGAATGAAAGATGACAGGGAAAACCGGAGTACCCGGAGAAAAACATGTCCTACAGTTTTCCAACTCCCCAGCTATTTCCCGCCAATGTTCAGTCGGGCTGTTATACTCGGTGCGCAGTAGTAATCCCATCTATCGGAGTTGAGCGGGACCATAAGAAATGAAGAACATCACAACAAACAATGGTCAATGTAAAGTTATTGTTGATCAGTAACAAATAATGGTCAATGTAAAGTTATTGTTGATCATTGTTATGCGCTTTCAATATTGTAGGCCTTCTGAAATACCACTCTTATCATAGTTGGTACAGTAAAACTGAATGAAACATAAATGATCGGAAATTGTATTGTCTATAACTTTTGTTATATAGTACTTTTCGATAGCACCAATAACATAGGTACCGGTATTTAAAAATTATATTTTAGGCGCCTTCCCCTAAACTACCATTTCATCTCGGGCGAATAAAATTATTTACAGCCTAGACTGTAGTTTCTTATTCCCCGACTCTATATAGCGGTTTTCATTAAATTCTGTTAACCCATTTTCTCGTGGCTAGGTGTTGATATGGACTTAGCAACAAAACTACAAATTCATTAATATCTGTGTTATCAGAGCCGATACGGTAAAAATGTGTAAGACATAATTGATTGTCTAAAACTTTAGTTATATAGTATTTATCGATAGGATCGCTAATAATATAAATATTCGAGAATTAAATTTAAGGCCTTCCCCTAAACTACCATTTCACTCGGTGTGAATAAAATTATTTATAGCCTAGATTGTAGCGGCTTATCTCCCAACTTTACATACCGATTTTCATTAAATTCTCTTCAGCCACTTTCTCGTTATGCGTGTACATACATACAGACAGACAGAAATTACGGAAAAGTAAAAAGTACATTTTCTTGTTACTATGGACATGACCAATACAGAAATACCATTCTTTTCAAATTCTGAGCAATGTACAGACAAAACTCTTATTTTATATATATAGATTTTAGTTCTCTTGCTGGATCTTGATGGAGCATCGAGCTGTCATTAATATCAATACCAGGAGAACTTGCGTCCTTATTGGGTTTGTTTAACAATCCAAGGCTTCTTTTTGTTTTGAAAGCAGTTAAAATTTCTCTTCCACTGACTTTCTAGGCTTAACATTTCAGAGGATTTTCTATCAGGGGTTGTCTCCCTTAGCCTTTGGCAGTCCCCTGCCTAACTGCAAGGCAACAGCTGATGAGTTTGTGTCATTTCCTACGCCTCAATTAAATTAAAAATTAAGAGTAAAATATTTCCACTTTTTCAATACAAAATCAAGTAATATGGGTTACATTACACTTAGCAACGCAAGATGAGTCACATATTACATATTTTCTTTTTTAAAAAATTTCCATTGCCATTTTACTAATTTGGCTTTTGTTACTATTTATAACTTTATTCATTTCCTTTATTTCTGCATTGAACTGCGAATCTTCTCCACCATTTATAATTTTTTTTTTTTTTAACTTTCAAGCGCTACTTTCACGTTCGCTTTTTTAAGGACTTGAATCTCTGAATGACTTCTATTTACCATCTTTTTACATTGTTCACTGCGTGTGCATGGATTGTTTTCTCAGCACTGTTACTACTGTTGATGATTTGCAGCTTTTAGAACTCGTGATATGTAATTCTCAAGAATCTTCGTTATCCTGCATTTTTAAACATACTCTGAAACTTTGATTAAAAAAAATGAGACCTTACCTGCAATACATCCAACACACCACAGCGCAACTATTAGAACTCCATAAGGAGTGATATATACAAACCTCAAGAATCTTCAATGCCCAAATTATTATTCTTGAATTTTCCTTCAACAGCTAAGTGCATTAATTTATGCATTTTATGCATTATCCGAAACTCTTACAACAATTTTGACTTTTTCACATTTATACTGTTAAACCGCAGTGTTTTCACGACTTTTTTACAATTTCTATGAACTATTAGATACATTGTGCAGCTCGCAATTTGGCTGATGATGACCTTAAAAAAGTAGGTCGAAACTAGTTCCAATAAATGTTTCTTCCGTAATGTAACCCACATTACTTGATTTTGTATTGAAAAGGGGGAAATATTTTACTCTTAATTTTTAATTTAATTGTGATCACAGTTCAATACGGACCATTCAAAATGAAATTCATATCTCATAATAATACACGAAGGTCTCATCTAACCTTCTAAGGGAAAACTCCTCCACCCATAGCTGTTGGTTTTCCCCTAGTTTGTCGGGTTTTGTATCGGCCGCCCAACCCGGCCAGACGGTCGCAGGTAGTACCGTCTACTGTCAGATACGGTAGCAGAGTCTTTCCTGACCTGACCTGACGGATGGCCTGTACACACCCTCAGTTTTGATTGGCTACAAAAATATATACCAACATTTTTGATTGGCTAAAAATTTCATGAAGAAAGAAGTGATAGAAATGCTAGTAACCTTAGCGCACAAAAACAATCTACAAACCCTTCAGTTTTACACACTTAGAAAATACAAAATACTTTTGAAAATTGTCCGTCCTCCCACCAGAGGGGCACATAAGTCGACAGTAGAGACATTTGAAGATTCAAGTTCTAAATTTCTTCCAATACACAGTTCAGGGTTTACATCACAGATGGCCTTCTAAAAGGCGCTTAGTTCAAATGCACGGAGAAGGTGTAGTATTAAATAATTTTATTTATTTACAGAGTTTACGCCCACATTGGAGCACTTAAATCAGACTACAACAAATTTGTCTTCCTTTTCTTCTCCCAAAAAGTCTTGAGTCTGGTTGACCTGGCTGCCCTCTCCGCATCCGTTATAACATATTGTTTCCTCTGTACAGTGGTCAGAGGAAGCCTGATGCATTTATTCTTCAAAATACTTTCCTCGCCTCTGTTTTCTATGGTTTGCATGGTAATATGCAACTCCTCCAAATCACTTTGAACTTCTTTAAACCAATTGTTTTTTGATTTACTATTCCAAAAGTAATTAAATAATTGTTTTAAAACTCTGTTATCACTTGGTCGAAATATATGACAAAAAACAGCAATTCTTCCTTTTCTCATCGTGTCTGTGATGGACTCACTTTCCCGATAGATAACCTCATTCGGCAACAATCTCCACTGTCCACCCACCTGATGTTTCTTGTTTATGATCGTCCTGAGTATCCTTCAATCAACTCGTTGTAAGCGTTCTGTTGTTGATCTAGTATTGAGTTTAAATAATGTTTCACAAGCATAAGTTGCTTCTGGTTTAATAACAGAGTTATAATGCCTAAATTTAGCATTAATCGAAAGACATTTCTTTTTGTATGTAGGCCAAGTTATCCGTTGTGCCTGCTTCAGTATATATATTCTGCTCTCTATTGATGGTTTTTTTATTGCAATTCCAAGTGAGATTTTCACCCAAATATTTAAATGTACCTTACAGTTTCAATTCGTTTATTATTATTTAATAATAGCTCTGAATTTATAGAGTTCTGAAAGTAGGCATTATTTTTCTTTTATCATACGAAATTTGTAATCCAACTTTTTTTGCTACATTTGCAAGTTCTTCCAATCGAACTTTAGCCTCTTCGAAACCATTTGCCAGTGTTGTTTATAAGTTTCATTTCCGTATTGATAGATATTACTTTACAAAAACAATATAAATATAAGTCACCACCTTATCAATACAAAATTTATTCACATTCAGCTAGTAAATATGGTCAAGACTGGTTTCAACCCCTAGGGGTCATCTTCAGTTGACATGCATAAAAGATATATTTTATAAAAAGATCACATATAATGATTAAAACTTAAATTAAGTCTAACTGATCATAAATGTTGGTATGTATGTCTTGGTACATTTGAGCTATTGTATGTGTCAATCCTAAGTTTCCCAGCATACAGTGTCAAGGTAAGTAGTTAACTAATATACATCATCCATGAAATTACATGCTATTTTTCATGTTATCACTATCTAATTTGGGTTGTACAATGTGGAATGAGATATACATACATTTGTGTAAATTAATAGTAGTAAGTTCAGTAATATACATTAAAAATTGGTTCTTAAATTACATTAATTGATTATTGATCAGTCATATGAAAATCAATAATTCTACATTTTCATTGATTATTGATCAGTCATATGAAAACCAATAATTCTACATTTTCATATGACTGATCAATAATCAATTAATGTAATTTAAGAACCAATTTTTAATGTATATTACTGAACTTACTACTATTAATTTACACAAACGTATGTATATCTCATTCCACATTGTACAACCCAAATTAGATAGTGATAACATGAAAAATAGCATGTAATTTCATGGATGATGTATATTAGTTAACTACTTACCTTGACACTGTATGCTGGGAAACTTAGGATTGACACATACAATAGCTCAAATGTACCAAGACATACATACCAACATTTATGATCAGTTAGACTTAATTTAAGTTTTAATCATTATATGTGATCTTTTTATAAAATATATCTTTTATGCATGTCAACTGAAGATGACCCCTAGGGGTCGAAACCGGTCTTGACCATATTTACTAGCTGAATGTGAATAAATTTTGTATTGATAAGGTGGTGACTTATATTTATATTGTTTTTGTAAACCATTTGCCAGTATCGCAAGATCATCCGTGAATGCCAAGCATTTTAGTTTGATATTTTTTCCAATTTTGACTTTTGGAGGACATACCTTAGTCCACTCTCGCATGACCTTTTCCAATACACAATTGAACAATAATGGCGAAAGTCCATCTCCCTGGCGGAGGCCTGTTGTAATTGCAAATGATTTAGATAACTCATTTCTGAATCTAACTTTAGATTGAGTATTCTTAAGAGTCATACCAATCAGGCTAATAAGTATTCAATAATAATAATAATAATAATAATAATAATAATTATTATTATTATTATTATTATTATTATTATTATTATTATTATTATTATTATTATTATTATTATTATTATTATCAGCATTATTATTAAAAGATTCTTTGCAACAGAAAGATTTCCCCATACCAATGCCTGCTGACAGTAGTATAGCAGGAAAATTGAATGATAACATTATTATGTGACAATAATTGCATAAAAATAAAATATGACAAGGAATTATTTCAAATCTAGAAATGTCTTGATAATGAAAGAAGAATGAATGAATGAATGAAACTCATTCAAACAAGACAAAAAGTACAGGACAATTAACAATGTGAATTGCATGCCAATTTTGACTCTTGGCTGAATCTTGGTCCGTATGAAGAGATGAGATTTGCCAGAGCTATGGTCGGAAGGACAAGATAAGATAAAATTAATTATGACTCTACATAGACTTGGGCAGTATGGCCACATATGAAGGGTGGATGCTGGTAGAATACCAAGAGAAATGTATGTATTCCAGCTGGAAGACTGAAGACAAAAAGGATGGCCAGGAAAGAGACGGTGAGAAACAACATCCAGCAAATGAGACAAGACTGGGACAGCATTGCAGAGGAAAAAGGAGTAGTATTATCTGCGCACCTTTTCTGGATAGATTTACACCCTAGTGTTGAATTGGTCGACCTCGGCAATCTTCGAGATTCGTACTGGCAACCTTTGAAACACAAACTATGAATTGCTTATGCATTGCTGTGTGACATCTGGCGTACACTTTACGTACTAGTACTGTTGTTATTTACACAGCAAAGCCAAACTATAGAATTCACTCTAGGAATAAGATTCACATCGAGAAATGTTATATAATGTGTGTGTGACACAGTTGTTGGCTTAAGATAACAAAGGTTTAGCAAAATTCATATCGATCGATCATATTATCGATTCAATTCAGATTTCATTTCCATTCAGTTGGCAGTACTACTAGAACCGGAATTGCTCCCTCCTTACTCCTCAAATCCGTACACAAATCTATCGATAAAAAGTGCGCAGATAATACAAAGACAGAAGTTGGTGGAGGGGCTTCATTCGCTGTCCCATCGAATAGATGGAACGACATAGGATATGTATAGTAAAATAATTATTACTTTAAATGGAATATTATATCTTTTCCACCATTCATTACTTAAATATTTTTAAGTACATGTATTGAAACATATCTTCTTCAGCTAATAATTAGAGTATGTTTATTTAATAAATTGTTGTGTTGTTATGGAACCATATATAAAGATTCTGAATTTTCTTTTATCATTAGTTAAGTAATAAGCTCACCTGACAAAAAATGAGTCGCCCCTGGAGAAATCCTTACAAGCATCATTTAATACTGTGTAACTGCACCTCTGGACTTGATAATTATCTGGATTCAGTTAGGAGGTGAGTCCAAAAGGTTGTGCAGGTACAATGCATCCAGGTTAAGCCACTTGCTGAGGATTTGATCACACGCAATTCCACCAAGTTACGGCGATGCTGATGACGGCGTTTTACCCGCTGTTACAAAATATCCCACAGATTTTCAATGGGATTCAAGGCAGATGATTTTGCAGGCCAATCAAGATGTAATAGGATGGGGGAGTGTTCATAAAACCAGACGCATGTGCAACCAGCCCGTTGCCATCCTGAAAAATCGGGGTATCAATAGCATACTCATCGTGCAGCTATTGACTGAAAAGAAACACTTGATCATCCAGAATGTTTAAATAAACATGCTGATTCATGTTGGTTGTCACCTCAGTGAGCGGACCCTATCGGTGATACAAGAAACACCCGCCAAACATCAGAGACTCAACTCTGGCTCAAACTTTACCTTGCACACATCCAGGATGAAATGCTTCATTTGGCCTTCAGTGCACTTCGAAATGTGCGTCATTGAAATACAGGCAAAAATGTGATTTGTCAGACCAATTTACGTAACACCAGTAGGCTACTGACAATATTTGATGATTTCTAGTCCATTGAAGACACACGGCTTTATGTGCCTGTGAGCAATGGCCTCCTGCGATGGTTGGGTAAGGGACTCGTTCGCTGCGCCATCTGTTCAGGCTTAACGATCCATCTGTGCATGCGCACTAGGTTGACTAATTTTTTATCCGGTGAGCTTATTATTGCTGCTAAGTATTTTCTGTTTTTAAAATACGTTAGATTGGTGTGTTCTGGTATTTCATCTACATTACTGCTAGGATTATTTTCTTGATTTAATAGAATGTGTTCGTCAATGTTGTTACAGAAATATAGTCCATAATATTAATGAAGCATAATTACAAAGCCAATTAACTTACTTATGTAAGAAAAGACCTTTATTTGTACAATCTCAAAGATACTCAGAGCTGAACAAAGCATACGAAAAACCACAGAGAAAATAAACAAAGCAATAATCAACCTAGTTCCAAAGAGAAACTCTGAAGATACGTCACACTCTCCCGCCTTGTAATTTTATTCTCACCAAAATTGCAACATTTAAAACAACACTGGTGAAACAATTGCACTGTCATTCATTGGCATCTCAACTCATAAAAATCACGTAAGTCGTTTAACTACTCTTCCACTACATGTCTGAGTACCTTGAACACCAGTGGGCAGCATCCTAATGACATTCAGTTCCTGGACAGCTGATGAAGTTGTACAGCCTGTGACAATAAAGTTTGGTGAACAGTCCTGTACTATCAACATAGATGAACAATGCACGACAGTGGCCTTACTCTCCTTCGAAATAGTCCCCTCCCATAACTATGCACTGCTGAGATCGGCAATTCATGTCCTGGAAACTTTGCAAGAAGGCTTCTTTTGGGATGGTGTTCAAAAGCCTCGTCATGTTTCGTTGGATGTCAGGAATGTCATAAAATCTCTTTCCTTTCAAAGCGAGTTTGAGTTGTGGGAATAGGAAGAAGTCAGGAGGATTGAGATCTGGCAAGTATGGGGGATGTTCAAGTTGCACCACCCCCTTTTTTGCCATGAACTGTTTGACAATAATGGCTGTGTGTGGGCGAGCATTGTCATGGACAAAAAAAACAATGAACCTTGTTGTGCGTACTGGGGTCGTACCCTGCGTAGACGTTTCATGAAACGGGTCAAAATTTCAATGTACCGTGCAGTATTCAACGTCGTTCCCTCAGGTAGAAATTCCTTGTGTATAATGCCTTGATTATCGAAAAAGGGGATGAGCATCGTTTTGATGCATGACTTTTAGGCTCTGACCTTTTTCCAATGAGAGGATCCCGGAGAACACCATTCCATGCTTTGCCGTTTCATTTCAGGGTTGTACCTGAGACACCAGCTTTCATCCTCGTTGACGATACAGTTCAAGAAATTTGGTTTCGCATCTGCCGTTTCGACAAAATCCTGTGAAGCCTCTAAACGTGCCTGCTTCTGATCGTCAGTCAAGTGTTGTGGCACAAGACGAGAACAAGTTTTCCTCTTCCCTAACTTCTGGGTAACCATTTGTCACACAGATTCACGATTAATCTGCAGTTCATCCTCTATCATGCGCACAGTTAATCGCCGATCGTGATTAATGTCCTCACCTCAATGTTTTCATCACTGACAGCAGTCGCCGGTCGTCCACTAGGGGGGTTGTCAGAAACACTTTCCCGACCTCCTCGAAAACGGGCGAACCATTAGTACAGACATTTCAAGGACAGTGCTTGATCTTCATAAATACGTACCAGCATCGCATGCATTTCTTTAGGTCTCTTGCCAAGCTTAAAACAAAACTGTTCATTGCTCTTTTGGTCTTTCATGTTCCTGTTCGCAATTCAGAACCAACACACTAAACATGCACTGCGTCAAAACAGGTCCTACATGGCACACACACACGATGCTCAACTGAACAACGTTGGGAGCAGGTGGTCAAAACCTGCTGCTATGCAGGTGCAGCGTTGCGTGTCGGCAATGGTGCCGGATCGACCGTTCTGACTTCATTCACCAAATTTTTTTGTCGCAGGTTCTATTTGGTACTGTCCTCATTCCCAGATTACACCTCCAAAGGGATCAAGGATGGTATAGGGCAAATAATCAACCTGTTCTTTATTCACAGCCTCACAATTCTTGTCTGTCCATCTTTACCCGGAATTAATTCCTCAATAATACCGAAAAGCCATTTCACTTTATTATTTTCAGTTTCAAGCTAAACCGTTGTTGTAACCACAAAGATGCACACACACGAGATGCTGTAAATTGTGTACAGTGTTTTATTTACAATTTATGTACACATTATACATGCACACACTAATAAACTGCAGTCTTGGACAAAACACTGCTAAGAAGAAGAAGAAGAAGAAGAAGAAGAAGAAGAAGAAGAAGAAGAAGAAGAAGAAGAAGAAGAAGAAGAAGAAGAAGACTGCTCCATTAGGATGTCAACCGATTACCAACACAACATGGGTTCACACACTCAGCTAATGACTTCCACTAAAAGTCTCGCTAAACAACTGAACTCCAACTCCCAAGACTGCCTCTTTATATATATTGCCTGGCCAGGCTTCTAGAAAAGTATGACATAACATGTTTTCTCTTCAATTCTAGTCTCCAATAGCCTATTTACAATGAATGGAATTTTCTGTACAATTCTAGTGACAAGATGCGTTGTTCCAGACTATTACCATTACAACATTGACCTATTAAGGCCTTACTTGATTGACCTGTCCAAGGCATTTGATAGGGTAGATCAGGGTCAGCCAACTGCGAGTACGTGTGATGTCAGGTAACATGTCACACACTGCTCGGGCAGCGAAACGAAGTACTTAGTACTGTAACTGAGAAGTGAAGGCTAGAGGGGCGAGGGGAAATGCAACTTCATTCGTAGAGGGAGGCCCAAGGGCTGCAGGTAGTACAATGCGGTATGTGTAGTACATATTTCTCTCCACATAATTTATTGTAACGTAACTTTGTTATGAATTAATATAAAAGTTATAAAGCAACTTTATTTCTACATATACAAACTAAACTAACTTTTTCCGGTGAATCTTCGGAACTGATATTGAACACAAAATTGCTGTGTTTTACAATATCACCCACTGTAAAAAATAGTGCTAATAGTAACAAACAGCACAGTTTTACAACAAAAATAGTACAGAGAGTAATCTGTAAACTCGAAACATACGTTTTATCTCATGATAACGATACTCAGTTGCCACTCGTGGGTTTCTTTGATTTTTGTAGTCTTATTTCGTTTCTTAGTTTTGCAATATTTGGAGTTAATGTTTGAGGAAACACTAAGTTTAAGAGCACTCTTCAAATCGTGATCTGACAACTGGCTTCAATATTTTGGTTTTGTTGATTTAAAATAGAAAAGATTCGTTCACAGGCATATGTGGAACCTAATATACTCAACATTCCCGCTGCAAACCTATGCAATCGGGGAAACCTTTCTTTTTAATATTATGAGCCCAGCTACTCCAGAATTGTGCCCTACCATAGAAGGTGCACCATCTGTTGCTATTGAAACTAGTTTGTTCCATGGCAAAGAAGCATTTTCAACAACACTTACAATGCAGTTGAGAATGTCGATGCCTTTCGTGGTATTCTTCATAGGCACTAAATCCAGTATTTCCTCCCAAATTGTTAAATTTTTGTCAACCCCAGCTGGGCCATGTCAGAAATATCTGTGCCCTCGTTAATTGCTAAGCAGTATGCCTGGAAGCTTTTTGTCAGTTCTGATAATTGTAGGTGGACATCATGAGATAGGTCTTGAATTTTTGTCGACACTGTGTGCACGGACAAGCTGGTAGCTTCGAACTCTTGAATGATATTTAGACAAAACTTCTCACCTGCTAGAATTAAACATTCCTTTACGAATTCACCACCACTGAACTGTTTAAGTTTCTTTGTAATTAAATATGAAATTGTATAACTCATTCGAACTGCTGACTCACTGATCGAATGCTCGACATGGTTATTTATTTTACCTTTTAGTTCTGTAATTACACGTACCCTTTCCTCCCCTTGATACTGATCATAATCTGCAGCGTGATACAAACTTTTAACCACGCCATTTTCAGTTGTAGATAACGTTGATCTAGACTTACAGTTAAGAGTTATTAGATTTACAGTGTGATAGAGAACTAAGAGATAAATTTTTAAATAAGAAGGATTTGTGTGGCTTGTTGTGAAAAGTGTCTATAAAAGCCGTAGCCACCAGCATGTATGGCACTTCACGTGTTTACTACAAAGCGAGGCTGTCTCTTCGTCTCCAGTCTACGACCGGCTCCCCACCTTCTGCGCTCTTACGTCACATGGTCTCTCCGACGTCACACGGTCTCTCTTACATCACACGCCAGCCAGTTGGCCGAGCCTGGGGTAGATCATGGGAGACTACTGGCAAAAATGAGTGCAGTTGGACTTGACAAAAGTGTGACTTAATGGGTGGCTACATTTCTAGAAAATTAGAGAATTAGAGTAGGTGAAGATTTATCTGTCCCTGTAATAACTAAGAGGGGAATTCCTCAAGGCAATATTTTTGGACCTTTATGTTTTCTTATATACAGGATGAACCGAATTTCGCGCACTCAGGCATTGCAGCATGACTCCTCACATGCCAGCAATAAAAAAATGTCTCTCACAAAAGTTCATCCTGCGAGTACATCCAGCAGATAAAGGACGTTAAAGAGTGGCAATCTGGCAACACTGCAACCACATGTAGGGTAACTACCTCTGTCAGCACATGTTAATCGTGCTGTACAGTTGATGCAGTGGGTAGAGTTTTGGGTTAGCATGCAAGAGGTCAAGGGGTCGATCCTGGGTTGAGGCGTATGTTTTTTATTTCGTAAATGTAGTCCAGGTGGCATGGCATCTGGCGTCTTAATCATCAACAGCAATTGCAGTGGGTCCTCTAGAAATCATTCGAACTTACTACGATTCTAGAAATGGACGAACAATCTTTATCATTGGTCAGCTTTGAAACGCCCTCCATATATCTCAGCGGTCAAAGGGAATTTCATCACACTCTTGGCTACTCACTGATTGACAACAACGATCCCTTTCAACTAGTACGCTCACCTCAACACATTCAACCTTCAGACCTTCACAAACTCTTCCCACAAATACTACTCCAAAGAAGATGGCCCAATGACATCTACACAAACATAATATAGCCTATGGCACCAGCATTCCAACTAATATTATCATCTTAAAAAGAACCAGGCCATATGAAAATTCTTCAAAATTTATAAGCATATAAATGAAAATTAATACTTATTTACTTCAAGAACCAACGACCACTATCGATGCTCAACTTTCCTCAAGTTTTTAACACGCCATTTGACAATTAAATGGAATGAGCTTTCTGATTTTTATCTTTATTGTAATATCTGTTAATATCAATGTTGTAATCTTCAAATGATTGTCATGTTTTTAGACTCAAATATTAACACAAAATTGTTAAGTAATAGTATACCACATTTTATTTTGTATTAGTTGTTTAACGATCTCCAATCCATTTTACAAGACATAGTTTTTAACAGTATTCATAAGTCATTCCCAATCAGGTACTTGATCTATTCCTAAGGTAAAAAATGGCTGATGATGCCTACTATTGATAGACGAGACATGTGCCATCCAATGTATTTTCATGTTAATATTTTGATAACGACAAAGTCCTAACTTTTAAGATTGTATTGTATTGAATAGGTGGGAGAACAATATAAACATTCTAGTGTTATTTAATATGAATGGTATGTTCCGAGTTGTCAGCGGAGAAATGGCGTGGAATTACATTAGTAGATGAATAAGTTTGAGTGGCGTCTTTAAAAGTAGGAAAGATCACAATATAAAGATAAAGTTGGAATACAAGAGGACAAATTGGGACAAATATTGATTTATAGGAAGGGGAGTTAGGGATTGGAATAACTTACCAAGGGAGATGTTCAATAAATTTCCAATGTCATTGCAATCATTTAAGAAAAGGCTAGAAAAACAACAGGTAGGGAATCTGCCACATAGGCGACTGCCCGAAATGCAGATCAGTATAAACTGATTGATTGATTGATGATCGATCAGTGTATGGGACCCTCACCAGGATTACTTGATTCAAGAACTGGACAAATCCAAAGAAAAGCAGCTTGATTTGTTCTGGGTGATTTCCGACAAAAAAGTAGCATTACAAAAATGTTGCAAAGTTTGTGCTGGGAAGACTTGGGAAAAAGGAGATGAGCTGCTCGACTAAATTTATAATAAGCAAAATGATCACAAGAATAATTTATTTATCACCACCTATTCAATACTTGCCATAAATAATAAATTTTTTGTGTGATAATTTTGCTTATAGTCAGTTTCAATACTATGAGAGTTGTAAATTTATAAATGTACTCATTCGGGACAAATATTTCAGATTCCCTACGGGAATCAACATCTATATCATCTGATGGCCAAGCAGACATCAATTTTTGGTAGTGAGACAAAGTCTCTCATAGTGCAATGGCACTGCCGGTGGCTTCAAGTAGCCTATGCAGTGGCCTCCACGGTATGCACTAGCCATGCATCTTGGTAGGTGTGCTAGGTACCAACTGACGAGCCCAACCTAGCACACGGGGGCAAAACGCTGACAACCAGGAATGAGTTCGCTGGAAAATTTATAATGTCCAATAACGGACCATTTATATTGGTATTACTGATTGATTCTGACAAGACATCCTCCACTTTCATCTTGTCAAAAGGTGGTGGGAACTTGGTGATGAACTTGGACATATTCAGCACCTTTTTTGCATCTGCCACCTCTAGTGTGTCCCATTTTCATGGGTTACAATTTGATACTGTCTGTTCCAACTTTTTGTTTCTGGATTTGCACAGATCAGTACCATAGCTCCACTTTCTGGCCTTGGTGACTTAAGGAACCCTGGCAGACATCCGTCTGACAGCGGCTTCATTTGTGCTATCAGAGCAGATGACAATTCAGTCACGTCTTCCTCCTTGAGTTTTCCATCTGGAAAGGTCTTAGGTATTATTGCAACCTTAACTGAGGATAGTCTATCAGATGTAAGGCTTTTCAGGCATTTGCTCTATTAACCAGCGTTTTGTCTTAGGTTTGACACTAGACTCGTCAGAGTGGGATGTGTCAAACCCTACCCACAGATGCTGGGTGTATGCAGGTGAGCTTATCAGAAGCCTATATATGAGGCACAGTCTGATAACTGCATATGGGAGATAAATCTCCACAATGGAATTATTGCCCGCCTAGCAATTCCGAATGGAAAATTCTAAATTCCCATGGAAATTTAGAATTTTCCATGAGGATAGTCTTACCGAAAAGGCCCTGACTTTTTCTTCCTTCTGTTTCTTGGAGGGTGGTTTTGTGGCCGAACTTGATGGCGTGCTTTCCTCCGACCTTGGCCATTTGGGCGTAGTCATTGGCATAGCATCTCGCCTATCCCTGTTCCCAGCTGCTATCATGACTTCTTTTCCTTGTAGTAGGCACTTGTGCGAGGTGGTCTATCTATATGCATCCTCTTTAGTTTTGATGCTGATATCTTCAAGTCTTTCTCCTTGAAATCTCCTGTTTCCTTTCGTCCAGAAGTCTGCTTTCTTGTTGCTTCTTCTGTTTCTTCTTCAGATTTGGATTCAGCCTGCCCTACTGGGACTTCTGTCTCCATATTCTCCTCTTGGGCCTGCCGCTCGACCTGCTCTTCTGGAGCTTGCATAGCTTCCCTTGGTATTTGTTTAGTTGGTTCATTTGGAATGTCCATGTTCCGTATAACGTAGGTTTTTGCCCCTTCTAGGGTCCTAAGCCGTGTTCTCACCATCCGTGATGAGGCATTCCGCCAGACATTGTCCTCCCACAACTCAGGCCATCCATCCAGCAGTCCACCCCTGGCCCGAACCCGACCAGGTTTGTTCCACCTTCAATAGACCTACTCACGTGGTTCCCACTTGGCGTTACCAAGACTGAGGTCACAGCCATAGGTTTCCCCTAGGTTCGGTTTGTCCCATTCCCAACCCGCAGCTCGTTCAGGCTACATACGGCAAAGTGATGTGTTGGTTCCAGCACACCACAGTGAGCTTTCACCTCAATCACCAGCACCCACTTAACCTGAAACACCATATCACCCATGCGGATGTACTGTAACATGGATGCCTCTCTAGCATGTGTGGGCGAGGTTTCCACTTCCAAGCTTTGTCTTTGGCTAGTAACAACATTTCTTAAGTACCTTGACTTAACTATCACAAGGGACACTACACATCTCCCTTTTAACATTTACAGGAAACCCACACAGACCTCCAACTCTATCAGACAAGGATTCTCTTCACCCAGAAGCACATAAAAAATGTTTTGTTTTTTCCACCATGGTACATTGCTCTTTTCCAAATTAATTTGAATCTGCAATTATTTTTCAAAACGGATACAAAAGGAACATGGCAGACAAAATAGTGAAAAAAATAAAAGCAAGATTCCCAGTACACACACCAGTACTTCAAGGAATGAAAGGAAAAATGTCATCACGTTTACATATAATAATGATAAAATTTATCAAGTCTCCAATTAGTTCAAAAGAAGAAATTTCACAATTGCCTTAAAGACCAATAACATTAATTCTCTAATCTTCTACAACACAAGTTAAGTTAATGGCATTAGTAAATTCTTAAACTCGGGAGTCTGCAAACTAAAATGCCCACAATGCGAAGTGAACTGTGTGGGACAGACAGGGAGAAGTTTTAGCATTACTTAACAGGAGTATTTTAATGCTAAAGAAATATAATACAGTTTCAGCCATGAGTTTACATATGTCAGATTTCAATCATTCCTTTTCATCTTTAAAACAGGATTGGATTATTTATTATTATTTATCGTATGGCATATATATACAGAAACAAGAAAGCAAGTACATTATATTTTAATGTCCAAAGTTGTTATCCATTCTAGAGCCTCTGTATTGGCCTCTAGAAAATCAAACCAATCTCCAGGGTAGGCTCTTCTGCTACACACCTTTACAATATGTTTGATGGTTTGAAAAGGAGCACCACAGTCACACTCGGGGGATTGTATCTTTCCCCATTTATACAGGGACGCAGCACAGACACCATGACCACATCGAATCCTATTAAGGATAGTCCAAGTTCTTCTTGGGAGATCAGACCTCAAATTAGGTGGGAAGAAAGGCCAGAGATGTTCACCTGTTTTTGAGATCCAATCTTCCTTCCATTGGGCATAGAGGTTGAAATTGTCTTCTGTGAGCTTCTGAGTGAACTTAACTGGCGGATGTCTAGATTTCAACTGGTTCCTCTGAAGGTCAGGAATATTGGAGTGGATGGGCAAGTCAGGGTTCTCATTTATCTTGGTGTATTCTCCCAACAGTGCTTGTGCTCTACGGAATGAAGGAGGCATTATGTTGCTCAAGACAGGAAGCCAGTGGGTAGGAGTTGATCTTATTACGCCTGAAATAATCCTCATTGTGTTGTTGAGTTGAGTGTTCACAAGTTTCACATGGCAGCTGTTGATCCACACAGGAGCACAATATTCTGCCGCAGAGAAAACTAAACTAAGGGCATCTTAGAAGTGAAGCTTCCACGGTGTGAAGAATTATTTAATTTCTTTTCCGGGTTGAACCGTGTTGTACTGTTCGCATATCACGTACAGTTTGCCGACGTTTCGAATACATTGCAGTATTCATTGTCAAGGCGACTGAAATACCCCTACTCGATCCGAGGTAATCAGTCTCCCAGGCAGAATTACACTACTAGTGTGGCCTTGATCTTGGCCTTTTATATCCTAGCCTATCTGGCTGACGTAAGCCCGGTTCAACCCGGAAAAGAAATTAAATAAACTAAGGGCAGAACATCTCAAGGTAGTTACAGAAGCACCCCAGGTTGTACTACACAACTTCTGCAGAATGTTGTTATGACTCCTGATCTTTGCTGCTGTATTTACTAGATGTTGCCTGAAGGAGAGTGTCCGATCTAATGTTATACCTAAGTACTTTGGATAATTATTGTGTCTGAGGACCTTTCCATTAAAAGACACTTGGAGAGTACAGTTTGCCATTTTGTTATTTAGATGAAAGCAGGTCACCTCAGTTTTGCTGGTGTTTAGTTGGAGTCTCCATTTCTGAAAATAGTCACTAAGAATGGAAAGGTCATCAGTTAAAATGTTCTCTGTTTCTTTCAGGTTACTATGATTTGTAGCTAAAGCTATATCATGAGCTTCACGTCCGTAGGTTAAACTTTAAAAAGCAAGTTCTTTCTCTTTAGTCTTTAATCTAATTTGGATGTTTACTTTGTTCTTAGACCTCACATGGTTTACGTGTTACATGCGGTTGTCATTAACAAGATCTCAATATTTAAAAGGTTCAGTGGTTCCGTGTTGAAGTTCACCACAACTGATCCACGCTACAGGAGGATGTTTATCCTAATTCAAACATCTTTTATGCACTTTGTTATATGTGACACGTAATTTGGTTCTCACTACATCAAGACCTTGTGTATCAACACATCAAAGAATAATTTTAAGATTTAAGTGATTATTAGCTTGCCAGTAATATGTGTGATGTTTACGACTTGATAGATGCACTTCCTGTTCGCATTTTAATTTGGTGACTCGTTCTAGATTTTAATGCGTCATGTGCTAGTTTCCCCATGGATTTTAATTCCATTGTTCTCTTTTAATAATTCCATGTAAATGGTTTAGCACTGATGGTGTTTAAATGAAGATGTCCACAAAGTGGACGAAACATATACTAGTATTTGCTGTCAGGTATTTGTTTGTTTGTTTGTTTATTTCTTTCTTTCTTTCTTTCTTTCTTTCTTTATTTATTTATTTATTTATTTTCATGTCCAGATACACTGCTGAATAATGTTTTTCCAATATTTGGCTACAAGGATAGCTTTATCACTGGCCTGCAAAACATCTTCCTTTGTGTACGGTGATGGTAAATGCTGACAAACCAGAAGGTGTTCTTCATCCTGTAGTAATCCACCATCACAGGTCATGTCTCCTTGTACATAGCCCCACTTAACTAGGTTAGACTGGCACTTTGAAACAATTATCCGCAGTCGCTTGAGGGTCTTCCAGATGGGATACGGAAGGCGAAAACCTGCAGAAGGTTCCTCCTTTGAACTCAGGGATAGATTACGTATTTGGTGTTGCCACAGTTCATGCCTTCGTTTTCCTGGCGTTTCAACATGGGGTATGGTTGTTCTTAAACTCTTCGTTGACTTGAGTTTAACAGGCTGCATTTGATGGCCATAAAGGGGGTGACATGGATCGGATGATTGCTTCCGACATTCAACTTCCGCTGCTGCTTCCCTTCTTATGTGAGGAGGGGTGATTCCTGTGATAGGATAGTCTGTTGAAGTTGGTCTCAGACACCCTGTAATTATGCGACCAGTCTCGTTCACAGCAATATCTACTTGCTTAGCCTGGGCAGAGTTTCTCCATATGGGTAATGCATATTCTGCAGCTGATAGGCAGAGGGCCAGGGCAGATGTGGGTAGGACATGAGGTTATGCACCCCAAGATGTGCCCGTTAGTTTTCTAATAATATTACTCCTAGCGCACACCTTTTGTTCAGTATTCTGACAGTGTTGTGTGAAAGATAATGTTCTGTCCAGGTACTGTCCCCATATCGCCACCAAAATCTGGTCATGCCCCAGCTAGCCAGTCACTCAGGCGTGTCCAGTCCTAACTCTCTAAGCATAGTCTAAAATTTTACCACTAATACAGATTTTGGGGAACATAAACTTCGACAGACCAGCATTAATATCGGGTGAAGCTATCTACTTAAAATGGGTGACAATTGGTTAAATTTAGTTACTAAGTTCATTCAAATAGACATGAAACCACAAAATGATCAAACTCAATGAAAACAACCAAACAGAAACACACACAAATAAATTTACATTATGTCAACAGATGTTCACGAGTCCATCAGCACGCCTAAGCCAACGTAGAAATACTTATCCGTTCAGAATCAAATAACTCGAATATAACCAGACTATACTTGCAATATAATCATGGGTGACTTGTATTTCATTCATGAGAAATGAGTAGCTTAAAATTTTATGTCCGCAGACACTGTGGTGAAATCCTAACTGTCTTTACGTAATTATTTAGGGGGGGTATTATCACGTAGCTTACACTTATCTTAATAATAGTATGTGAATCACAATAACTAATTACACACACAATAAAATTACATACAATCACATAAAACTCTCACATGGATTTCAATTCACCATGGTAAAACACATATTTACAACAAATCAAATCAGTAAATAGGCCTGGAGAACATGCACTTGTAACATCATGTCATTCTCACAAGTATACATAAAAAGAAAACACACACTGACCAAGAGAGAACTCTGCCATTCCACGTTCATAGTTTCTCATGCATACCGACGCTGATTAACTGTCTGTGAATCTCAATTTACGCTCCCTCATTAATCTCCTCTACTACTAATTTCCTAATTATGCGTTGTTGTTTCTAA
The DNA here is from genome assembly GCF_040414725.1 of Anabrus simplex. Lineage (NCBI taxonomy): Eukaryota > Metazoa > Arthropoda > Insecta > Orthoptera > Tettigoniidae > Anabrus > Anabrus simplex. Next base: position 269,261,902 of record NC_090270.1, read on the forward strand.
TCTGGTGCAAAGGATCAGAATGGCTATCATTACTCACTCGTATATAATTACTGTGGATGAATGACTGGAAACAGACTGTGGATTTTCATTTTCATTCCCTGCATATAGGCTACTATCTAAACAATCTTTGGGACTATATTTCTCTCGTCAGTCGATCCCTACGGCAAGTACATTCGGGAGCTCACAGGCTCCTCTAATTCATTAATTCCTCTCGAAGATTGAAATTGTGCTTATCTAAGACGCAGGCAACCACGGCCCTGCCTTCACTTCAAAGAACATGCTGCTAAACATCATTATTACTGTCCCCAAGGCCTATCAATTAATTGTCTATTCATGGCACTAACGGCTCTCTATTGAATTCCTATATGAACTTCACAATAAATGATTCCACCGTCCTATATGAACTACACTATCTGTCTGCTTTCTCATAGCATATAAATGATGATCCTATCACAAGACCTCTTTTGACCTAACTGATTGACTTAGTTTGACGCTTCCTCTCTGCATCCAGCAATTATTTAACCACGACCTACTGCTTTCAACTGATTTCTAATTAAGCCTTAAATTCACATCTGATGTAAATTCACATTGACCCTTGTTCCAATTTGAACAGACAAGAATTTCAATGATGAGTATCTAAAAACGAATAAACTGGAAATGGCAATAATTTAATTCAAAATAAAACTCACAGAATGGCTCTCACATCCATGCTTATATTCGTAACACTGAGCATGGAAACTACTCAACTGCGCTAGACCTGACATGATCTTAGAGGCTGATATGCTTCCTTTACATTTGACTTGGTTCTTTAGTTAATAACATCGCTTTTGGTTTTACTGAGTATGACTAGATCATTTAAAGTTAAAAACTTCATGATCGTTCCGTATTGAATAGAGAAATAAGAAGATGTACAATATTAGAAGGATCCACCTTTCAATACTTCGTTGTAAGTTGAACTAAAAAGAAGTCACAACTTGTTTATTGGGACCGGTTTCGACACATTACAAGTGTCATCATCAGCCAAATAGTAAAGTAGGGCAAGATACAAAGATCTTAAAACAACTAATACATTGAACACAGGCAAAAAATTAACATTGATTCATATCGTAGCAATTCAGTTAATGTCCAAAACACAATGATCGCAGTCAAGAGAGTAAAAAGAACATCATTGTTTTCGGCGCAAGACATGTGGAGAAAAACTGTCGGCTAAATCTGATGAGGTTGTGAAATTTAAAAAGGAATTTCAAGAAATAATTCTTGCTGAAGGATTAACTGGTGGTCAGATTTTTAATCGTGATGAGACTGGGCTAAATTTCAAGATGCTGCCATCAAAAACTCTCGCAGCCCAAGCCGAGATGTCTGCACCTGGCTACAAGCGTAGTAAGGAAAGAGTTACTCTTCTTGCCTGTAGTAATGTTACTGGAAACTTAAAAGCAAAATTGCTTATGATTGGTAAAGCAAAGAAGCCTAGGGCATTTAGAAACATTTCTGTTAATGCTCTTCCAGTCCATTACACGAATCAGAAGGCTGCCTGGATGTCTGCTGACATCTTTAAAGACTAGTTTTTTACACAGTTTGTTCCAGCTGTAGAAAAATTTCTAGCTTCGAACAATCTCCCTAGAAAAGCTCCTCTTCTATTAGACAATGCTCCATCACACCCAAATGAAGACCAACTTAGAAGTGGTGACATCAAAGTCATGTTCCTCCCTCCTAACGTGGCGTCATTATACCAGCCAATGGACCAAGGTGTGCTGGAAACATTGAAGAGGAAATATCGGCGGAAACTCCTTTCATCTCTGATAGAGGAAATGGTCAATGGCAACGACATGTTAGAAAAGTTAAAACCAATCAACATGAAAGACGTGGCATACTGCATAGCGCAGTCTTGGGAAGAAGTTGAAACAACAACATTAGCAAAGTCTTGGAACATATTGTTGAGTGAGGTTGAACATCGAGAGGAGGTGGTACAAGAAAACATGGAAAATATTGTGTCCTTACTGAATTGCATTCCTGGGTGTGAGGATGCTACGACTCAAGATGTAAGTGGTGTGCACAAGATGAGCTTTTTGAACTAACTGACACTGATATTATTGATTTTGTGAATGCTAATGAAAATGAGGATGATGAAGAAGAAGAAGAAGAATGAGGCACTGCAGAACAAAAGGAGAAAACGATGACTTACAGTGAAGGATTAAGTGCATTGGAAATGGCATTAGCCTACGTTGAGCAACAGCCGGAAGCAAGCGCAACGGAGGTGTTGATCTTTCATCAATGGCGGGATCTCTCAGTAAAAAAATGTGGATCAGGAGGCAAGAAGACATTGTTGACGAGTTTCTTTTCGTAAGACATTTGGAATGTTTTCGTTCAGTATTGCATGTTCTGTACAATTGAATTGATAATTCAGTAAATAGAGTACCGTAAAACATGTCATTGTTTTAGTACTGCAATATAGCCTTACTGTTTGTTTCAGTTCATTTTCATAGTTATCCTGTCTTATCCGACATTTTCGGTGATCCGACGTACTCCAGGTCCCGTTAAGGTCGGATAATCGAGACTACTGTATATAAAAGGCCAACTCAGACTGGCTGTAATCAACGCCCAGCCAAAACTACGTGACATAAGGAAATGAAATTTTGGGGATACATTTATATTACAGTGTAGGATATTCCATCGCTAAGGGGGTGAACTGTTTAAATGAGTACATCTCCTTTTTTTTTTTTGCTAGGGGCTTTACGTCACGCCGACACAGATAGTTCTTATGGCGACGATGGGATAGGAAAGGCCTTGGAGTTGGAAGGAAGCGGCCGTGGCCTTAATTAAGGTACAGCCCCAGCATTTGCCTGGTGCGAAAATGGGAAACCACGGGAAACCATTTTCAGGGCTGCCGATAGTGGAATTCGAACCTACTATCTCCCGGATGCAAGCTCACAGCCGCGCGCCTCTACGCGCACGGCCAACTCGCCCGGTGAGTACATCTCTATCCCAAAAACTTAACAGTTTACAATGTAAAAATTGGTATTTGGAATCTACTTTAAAAATAAAGAAACATTTTTTTTTTCTTTTCAGAAAATTTCCTTAAGGGGGGTGAAAAATGGTGAAAAAGGGGTTGAATACCTTTTATGAGGATACTTATATCTCAAACATTGAAGATGTTACACCCCAACTAGAGTATGGTTCCAGTGTATGGGACCCTCACCAGGATTACTTTATTCAAGAACTCGAAAAAATCCAAAGAAAAGCAGTTCGATTTGTTCTGGGTGATTTCCTACAAAAGAGTAGCATTACAAAAATGTTGCAAAGTTTGGGCTGGGAAGACTTGGGAGAAAGGTTCTTGAAGATCATGATCGACTTCTTGAGTGTGGTAATGGCGATGTTATAGATGAAATCTCTATTCAGACCGAAGGTATTGCAGAGGTAGACAAAAAAATTAGGCATGGTTCCTCGAGCACTTAATATCAAGCAGATTACAGAGATGGATGAGAGCTTATATCTAAAAAGTGTAACATTCTACAGACGTGAACAACTCGTCTACCTATCCGCAGTGATTTTCGTTCAAATTTTTTCACCCCGTAGCTAAAACAACGGGATAACTATAGGTACAGTAGCTACAGCGCAGTATTCAAACATACTACTGGCTTGAAGCAGCATTTCTGACATTGTAAATGCTGCTATATTGACAAAATAAATAAATAAATAAATAAATAAAAATAAAACAATAATAATAATGATAAAGAAAAAAAAGACCGCAGCTTAAGCCAAGACTAGAATATTGTAGTCGATTCTCTTTGGTGTAGAGGACCTATTGTATACAGATGGGCATCAACGTATAATACTTCTTGTGAAATGATGGAAAAGTACTGGCACTTCAAGGATATCTCACGTGTCACGACATTCTATCTTAAAGATCATATGATATCCTTTTATACGGCCGTTGCTTCCTAATCTGAAGACTGCAGATCGTTCAGGCCTACAGTCTGTGATGAAGTGAACATTGAGTGATGTTCGTGGTTCTTTTATTAGTCTTATATGCTCCTTGGTTCCATTCATTTTTTTTTACGCCACTGCCTAGTATTTACCTGGTATTTACGCTCTTTGGGCGACCTACGATGTCCTAAATCGAGGCTTTAATCTACATTTTTTCTTGCTATGATTTTAGACGCCTCGCACTCGCACTCGCACTTAGTGTCAACTGATATTGCCGATAGGCCTAAATAAAATATTTTATAATAACTTATCTGACAATGCTGCAGTATTTTAGCGCAGTGTTCAACTACATGGAATGTTTCATGGGTAAGAGGTTATGAAATCAACTTGTCAGTGAACAGCAGTAGAAGTGGAAATTAACGTTGTCATCCAAAATTTTAACCAATAATCAGGTTAAAACACTATTGTTTACTTTTAGGATGTATTTAATGAACTGGCACTGATTTTTAAAATACCATACATAGTGTAGAGGTTGCATACGGCGATTGTTTTTTCTGTTTACTTCTATGAACTGTCATTTTCCAACAAGCAGCGCATTTTTTAAAAATGTTGGAATCAAATATATGTAATAGTCTGAAATTAATTTTTCAGCTCTTGAGTCTGAACATCTGTTATTTCTAACATGTGGGAATGTATAGGTTAAGGACGTTATGTTGTAATTATTTATCTGTTGAAGTGGAGTTGAGAGCAACATGTTACTCAGAGACTCACAGCCTGTGAGTGCTAACCATTGTTTGTCTGTTTTTTTAATTTTAATTTTTATTATTTTATTTTTTTATCCGAGCTCCCTTGATCAACTGTTCTTTTCTGACCCCAACATCAGGTTTTAGAACCTTAGGTATCATTCTCACTTGTATATTCTTCATGACCTTTCACATACTTTACTCTATATCCTCTTCTTTCGAGAGTTCGGGCTGCTTCCTCTTATAATTAGTGTCGGAAAGGGCTTTTAATTCTGTAATTTTGCTCATTGAGATAGCAGTCTACCAACTGGCTCAGCATGACATAGAATGTCATATTATTGCAGCTTTTGAGGAATAAGACATTATATAAATGATAACCTTGAAACTATATGCTCGTAACCAAAACCTATCTGTGTTAGTGCAATGTTAAAAAGTAAAGTATTAGCAGTGTTAGATCTCTGCTGCGTAAATGCTAAAAGTAACAGGATCTTTGATTGAAGGTGACATCTGTAAACATATTGTATCTGGTTTTTCATTTATTTATCAATAGCAAATTTCCGTATAAGTACAAGCCTGTTTCATACAGGCTAGTAGGCTATAGACTAATAAACACAGTCAGCTTCAAATCTAACTTGAGGGTTTGCTTTCCTTTGGCAACTCCCAAGTGAACAGTGCAGCACAGTGTAGTTTAAGCAGGGATGTAGCATCAGGTAGCACGCTCGCCAGTATCGGTCCTTGGGTTTTGTACAAGACCAGCAAGACTCCTGCTGTATCGAGAAACAGTTCTAAATGCCCCTGTTAGATTGTACCACTCTACAGAGATGACTTCATTCCTGCTTTCTGTCCTTTCGCTACTAGGGTATGCCATATTGGACCACCCACAATGTTATCAACATTTTGCATCAATGATAAACAGGAGGGCAAATTTTGAAGTTAAGCGAGGTAAGAATAACTGTAGACTGTAGTTATACTGTACTAGCTGTAATACCCGTTGTTGACGGGACAATTACTTAGCATGTGCATGATTATATTTTTGTTCACTCATATTGTTTACCAGATTCTGAGGTGCATAAGTAGGCATGCCTCTCCCTGTCAGTAGCTTGTCGTGATGTACTCACTCCCTTGCTCTCTCTGGCCCTTTTGCAGTTTCATGTTGTTTTCTATTATTGCTGATCTTGATTTGGTCTCATCCTTCCGGTATTAAAAAAGACAAGTATCCGGTAAATTTTCAAAAAAAAAAATACTGACTGATGTACAAAGCCTTCTAAACATGACCAGAACGATCTCCATAGCAAAATGTTTTACAGTATATAGTGTTGGTTTCCTTGGACTTAACATTTCACATGACTGCCACTGATATTTCCCTTATTTTTGGCTGTATCAGAAAAAGTATAGAACATAAAATCAGTGCCATGAGCTATTTTCTTGTAAAACCAACCGTAAGAGTGACACATCGATTTTTATGCTTTAGACCTCTTCTGAAACACCCTGTCCTTCTGAAATATTTTGAACAACTTATAACTAAGATCAGACCTGACCTTATTCTACACTCAAATACCAAGTTCCATTAAAATCCACTCATCCTTTTTTCCATGGTACTATGATAGACACAGACAATTATTAAACTGAACCCAATATAGGTCATTACGAACAGAACACAATATTAGCAGACTGAAATGTTGCGTTTAAAAGCAATGTTATCATTTGAAATTCTCAATGAAAGGAAAATGGCACAGTTTCTCACTTTTCACTAACACTGGCGTTCTAATAATGCCAAGTTCCAGAGCTGGAATGATCTGGCTGCAGACACTTGTGAACATCACTCTGCTGTTTTCCATTAAGTATGCACACTAACCATTCCTACAAGAGCCTCATATGAGCGATCGAATAACTGTAATACTATGATGAACCAATGTGCCACGTACTAGTAGTTATCAGAACATGTATGAACTAGAGGAATGGCATGCTAAATAAAAAAAGTTATATAACTCCCCAGTTACTTCCAGCCAATATTCAGGCAGGCTGTTCTACTTGGCACACAACAGTAATACCATCTATCGGAGATCAGTGGCAGCAGAAGAGATAAAGCACATGTAATGTTATTGCTGATCAATTTTTTGGACTTTCGATATTGCAGGCCTTCACATCTAGTTTTCTTCTGACCGTGATATTAAGTCATCCAATGTAAAGGGAGTCCTCCTTCCTCGTTTCATGATGTTCCTTCACAATTTTTTCTCATTTCGGTAGTGTTTAAAATTTTTTTTTTTCTGATATAGGCTGACAAGCATGCAGTTTTTCACCTTAAGACAATCATGACTGAAACGTCACCATCGTCAGTTAACACAACAATAATATTTCCATGTTAGTGATGCTCGATGTTAATGTGGACTAAGCAACGAAAGTCTAAATTATGATATCTCTTGTTATCATACCTGGTAGTCATGGAAAATACATATTACGAACATCACCCAGAAAGCATTCTCTGCATTGCACATGCTGCGCGGGTATAAATACTTATTTCCTGAAAAACTAAAAAACAAAGCTGGTAGAAGCTCTGGTTTTCCTTCATTTCGACTATTGTAACATGATTTATAGAGACGCTGGGTGCAAGTTATTGAGCAGATTACAACGTGGTCAAAATGCATGTGTGAGATACGTCTGTAACCTACGGTATTATGACCATGTAACTCCTTCCTATAACCACCTATCTTGGCCCCGATTAGAAATCTGTTGCACTGTGCATACCCTATGCCATCTCCATAAAATCCTTCATTCTTCACAGCCATTTTACGTTACTTCATATTTCAAATACCTATCTTCTTATCACAGTCTTAACACCAAATCTACTAATAATTCCATCCTTGATTTACCTACCCATAGATCTGTCATCTGTGATAAATCATTCATGGTAATTGCCTGCCGTGAGTGGAACCTCCTTCCCAAAAGTATCAGAGGGTTAACTGCTATTTGCACTTTCAAGGAAGCACTGTGGAGACATTTCATGCACCAGTAAGGATCATCTGTAAACTTGATGGTGCTACTCACAACCATTCTATTGTCATGGATGTTCTGTTAGAAGATTAGTCTAAAATTCTTACCCAATCTGTTTTTTAATGTTCTTAAATTTTAGGTACTACCTCATTTTTACATGTAGGATTTTAGTTTTAAGAATTTATCCTTTTATTACATCTAATTTATTTCATCTTAATTTAATCTTATCACTCATCATTCTTGTAATACTATTAATTTAATTATTAAATCTATTATCTATTGTAAAGTGATACAATGTAATACAGTATATGTATATTTCAGTGCCTGGTTAGATGGAAGAGAAGGCCTGAAGGCCTTATTATTGCCAGGTAAAATAAAACATCACTAACTAACTAAGGTAAAAGTGTATAAGTTTACCGAGCTCGATAGCTGCAGTTGCTTGAGTGTGGCCAGTATCCAGTATTTGGGTGATAGTGGGTTCGAACCCCACTGTCGGCAGCCCTGAAGATAGTTTTCCATGGTGTCCCATTTTCATAGCAGGCAAATGCTGGGGCTATAGCTTAAATAAGGCCATGGCTGCTTCCTTCCCACTCCTAACCCTTTCCTGTCCCACCATTACAATAAGACCTATCTGTGTCAGTATGACGTAAAGCAACTTGTAAAAAACCAAAACAAAAAATCCCACTATATAAGACATAAAAGATTGAAAATTGTATTCTCTACAACTTTTGTTATATCGTATTTCTCGTGTAGGACCATTAACAACATCGATATTTGAGAATTACATTTTAGGCCTTCCTGTAAACTACTATTTCACCTAGCATGAAAAAAAAATTATAACTTAGACTGTACTGCCTTATACCCCAACTTTATATACTGAATTTTGTTCATTTCTGTTCAGCCATTTTCTCGTGGCTTGGCGTTGATATGGACTAAGTAACAGAAATCTAAATTCATGAATATTTCTGTTGTCATAGCTGGTACAGTAAAAGTGTAGAAGACGTAAGTGATCATAAATTATATTATAATACGTACAGACAGAGATGATGGAAAATTAAAAATTGCATTTCCTTCTTACTGTGGATACGATTGATACAGAAATACACCATTCTTTTTTAAATTCTGAGCAATGTACAGACAAAACTCTTATTTTATATATAATGATAAAATTAGCTTCTTTTTTCCTGTGTTTTAATTGCCAGATATAAAGGGTATCTCAAACCTTTTGGGTCAAATTGAAACAGGTGATTGTGGGTCCACAACCGATTATATTCAGATAAGGAACCAATGGTCAGAAATGCATATTTATTGTGTTATGGACGTACACGCATGAAGTTCTGCCAAACTCTGTCAAAGATCCCTAGTGTCTGTTGTCTCTGCTGCAGAGTATGCTGCTCCAGTCTGGAGGAATTCCACTCATACAAATCAAGTGGATGTTGCCCTCCATGAGACAGGTTGCATTGTTACAGGCTGCTTACGACCAACTCCTGTTAATAAGATCTTTCCACTTATGGGAGTAGCACCTCCAGATGTTAGGAGACAATTCGCAGCAGAGATTGAGAAGAAGAAGGAAGAAACAGATCCAAGACATCCAATGTTTGGACTTCACGCCCACCCATCAAGATTGAAATCGAGGAAGAGCTTCCTACAAACAACAACGTCAATCCCATCATCAGCCGAATCTCGGCGAAAGGAGCTCTGGAGAAGGAAGTCGCCTGTAGGATTATGGGACGTGAAAGAGAAGCCAGCTGCAGGACATCATCTTCAGTATGGATATTGGAAGACACTTAACAGATTAAGATCTGGAGTGACACATTGTAAAACCAACCTGAAAAGGTGGGGGTATGGTGATCATGATTTGTGTGAGTGTGGTGAAAAGCAAGATCATGGACACCTTCTCACCTGTAGAAATCTGCCTAAACCATGTAGTATGGAGGATTTGGTGGAAGCCAATGAATGTGCAATCTCGACAGTTGAATACTGGAGAGACAAAGTGTAAATAGAGTATTTGTAAATATATTGTAGTGATTTTGAACACGGATAAACAAATAAATCCACTGCTTTCCGTCCTTCCACTTTTCCTGCTCCATTACTTCTGCCACATCCAGACCAGCTTCTCTAATGTCTTTCCAAATCTGATCCATCCACCTTCTTCTCGGTCTTCCAACTGGTCTCTCTCCCTTAACTTCTCTTTCCAATTCCCTTTTTGCTACCCGTTCCTTTCCCATTCTTTTTACATGTCCGAACCATCTCAGTCTTGCTTTCTGTATCTTCTGTACTAACGGTTCTATATTCAGCTCTTCTCTGATTTTAATATTTTGAATTCTATCTCTTCTTGTCTTTTTAACCGATGTTCTTAAAAATTTCATTTCTACTGCTTGGATCTTACTATCTTGTCTCTTATTTGTTACCAGCATTTCTAGTCCGTATGTTACAATTGGTATGAAGTACTGTTTACATAATGTTAATTTCATTCTCTTGGGTACTTTGTCATCCCATAAAAGCCCTCTGACTTGATGATAAAATATTGTACCTTTACTTAGTCTGTTATTAATTTCAGGGTTGATTTCATTACTTCCATTAATAAATCAATCAATGATTATTCAAGATAAACTTAAATATTATAATTAAGCGGTCCGCCAATTCAATACAATATATAATTTATTATATCTAGTACATGTTTCGTCCCCTAAGGGACATCATCAGCTAATAATAAATTAACATTAATATATCAGAAATAAATATTAAAATTGAAAGATACCTTAAAATTTTTGACATTTAAAATAAGATCTTCGAAATTTTGTTAAAATTGTAAGTCATAAGACAGATAAAACAGTTAAATTGTCCATATTTCTCTTGTTGATGTTCTTGGAAAATACCAGTTTTGCTTATAAAATCTTAAAATATCATTTGTTGTAAATAGCACACTTGATTTGTATCTCTTGGTGAAAGACTTGTTGAAACTTAATAAGCATTCCTTAGATGGTATAATAAAATTTAAATGCTTCAGAATTTAAAGTCAGATCGGGGCCGTGATGGTAAAGTTCTGTGTGGTAATAGATATCATTTTATCTGAAATGAAATGAAAAAATAAAAAATAATATAAGTGTAAGTAACGTGAAATGGAAGATGAAATAAATATAACGTAATGTAATAAAATCGTATTACTTACTCCTTATTATTGGCCTCGATGTGCTGCGGAGAAGGACTCGCTTCTAGCGAGGTAAGTGTGCATCTGCTTCAAAACAAGTACTGGTAGTTGGTATGCTGAGCGAGGAGTGTGGAGGGGAAGTAGGAGAGTGTGTCTTAAGTTGAACAACCTGAGTGTCACCGAGCGTGTGACGTAGAGTCTGACGTTCCTTCCTAACTTTCGCTTTTAATAGTTCTTCATATAAAATGTTATACTTCTCAGAAAGCTCATTGATATTATTTGTTGGATTGTTTCTCTGGTCCAGATAAATGTAGATTTCCTCATATATGTTTAATAAATGGCCTTTATTTACGGTTTGCAGTATTTTAAGGTCATTATCTATGTTTGTAAACATGTGATTGGATTCGGTCATGTGTTCGCTCATGGCCGAGTATCTGTTGTATTTCTTGGCTCTGGTGTGTTCCTGATATCTTATAATGAAGTTCCTACCTGTTTGTCCTGTGTAACTTTTTAAACAACTAGCACATTTCAGTTTATAAACACCCGAATTTTGGAATTTATTATTATTATTATTATTATTATTATTAACGATATGAGTGTTATAAAATAATTTAGAGTTTGTGTTGTTAGTCCTAAAAGCAATTCTTAAATTACGTTTTTTGAATAGATTCGTAATACTATATATTTTACTGCTATTATATGTAAATACGGCAAATTTCTTATTCTCTTTTTCTTTTTGTTCTTGTATTAACGTAGTCTTAGGCTTATTTTTTTACTTTATTTATAATCCTGTTTACAAACTCTTTATTATAGCCATTCTTGTATGCTAAATGAGCTCCCGGGTGTAAAGAATAATTTTTGATCATATTGACACTCTGCGTTGGTTTTCTGAAGATGTTAAAGGAAAGGTTTTGATTATTTCTAGTAATTTTCAAGTCTAAATAATTTAAAGTGTTATTTACTTCAGAGTCAAGTGTGAATTTGATATATAGATCAAGGGAGTTAAGTTGGTTTAAAAAGGTCTGGCCATTAGTAATTCTTTCATCTAGTATTACAAAGGTGTCATCTACAAATCTAGACCAGTGGTACAAACCATCAAGTTTGTCGATAATTTTAGTTTTTTCCATGTGATAAATATAAATTTCGGCTAGGATGCCTGATGCTGGGGCACCCATCGGAAGACCTTTTTGTTGGTAGATTTTGTTGTTAAACATAAAATAGTTATTGTTTAAGACAAAATCTAGGACTATTAAAAATTCACTTATTTCTTGTTGGCTCAAGTGGCTAAATTGGATCAAATTCTCTTTAATAATGTTGATGGTTTCTTTTATTGGAATACTGGGATACATATTTTTAATATCATACGAGTGTATTGTGTGATTGGAATTTAATTCTAAATTTTTGGTAGCGTTACAGAATTCGATAGAGTTCTTTAAAGATTTATTGTTGTGAAATTTATGTATGTATTGTGAAATTTTATATGTTGGGCTAGTCCTGTAATTAATAATAGGTCTGATGGGTGCCCCAGGTTTATGTATTTTTGGCATCGCTCTAGCAGTAGGAAGTCTCGGATTCATATTAAGCAGCTTCTTAGATTCTTGTTCATTCATCAGAAATATGTTGTTTTTCAAAATTTGTTTTAACTTTTTTTGGAGTCCATTAGTGGGATCTTTTCTAACTATTGTAATATTGCTTTCTGTGAAGAATAGTTCAGTTTTTCCAACATATTGAGTTTTGTCCATAATGTCTGTAACATTACCTTTATCGGCTTTTGTAATTATAAGATTATTATCTTGAATCTTTCGTTTAAGTTCTTTTAATTGTCTATTATTAGTGTGTTTGGGTTCAATTTTGCTATCAGGATTGACTAAAATATCCTTTAGTTTCTTTTGATTTCATATCGTGTTTCTTCTTGTTGATCTAAAGGTAATTTTTGAGTGTTCTATTTCTGCAACTGTATCTATCTTATCTTTTAATTTATTAGAGTGGGGCCAATTATATTTGAGTCCGTTACTAAGGATAGCTTCTTCTGTTGTACTGAAGGATATATCAGAAATTCTTGATGGGTGGATGGAATTGCGTTTCTATTATTATGTCCTCCCTTGGTTTCGGGGAAATATCGGGAGAGCCTTCACATTGTTTAAATAATGCTCTTAATTTCTTATCCAAATTACTTTGTTTTAAATTCAAAATAAGGTTGAGTTTAATGTTTAAATGTTTTTGGTAAGAGTCCCATTCAGTCGGGCCCAATGATAATGGGGCTTTGAGGTGTGCCTCATAAAGCTTTGAGTTTAAATGAGCTTTTTTCTTGTAGAGAAATTTGATTTCACTTTTAATCCAAATTTCATTAGTTTTCTTTTGAGTTTTGAGAATTCTTTGAGGTTTTTTGAATTGAGTCCTTCTCCGCACATCGGGGCCAATAATGAGTAAGTAATACAATTTTATTACATTACGTTATATTTATTTCATCTTCCATTTCACGTTACTTACACTTATATAATTTTTTTTTTTTTTCATTTTATTTCAGATAAAATGATATCTATTACCCCGATCTGACTTTAAATTCTGAAGCATTTAAATTTTATTATACCATCTAAGGAATGCTTATTAAGTTTCAACAAGTCTTTCACCAAGAGATACAAATCAAGTGTGCTATTTACAACAAATGATATTTTGAGATTTTATAAGCAAAACTGGTATTTTCCAAGAACATCAACAAGAGAAATATGGACAATTCAACTGTTTTATCTGTCTTAACAAAATTTCGAAGATCTTATTTTAAATATTAAATTCTCCATTATTTTTAGTCCATGTGATAATAGGGTTTTTTATATAAAAGGTCACCACTCCCGCATTTGTACACTGATTTTACTCTCATGATATATTTTAAATGTCAAAAATTTTAAGGTGCCTTTCCTATTTTAATATTTATTTCTGATATATTAATGTTAATTTATTATTAGCTGATGATGTCCCTTAGGGGACCAAACATGTACTAGATATAATAAATTATATATTGTATTGAATTAATTATAGTATTTAAATTTATCTTGAATATTCATTGATTGATTATAGTCAATACGGGATTAGTATTACTTGAAATGAAGCTGTTAAAGCTTATCACTTGTAATGTTCCATTAATAATGTTACCCAGATATGTAAACTGTTCTGCATTCTCTAACCATTCTCCATCTATGTTCACTTGGCTTCTCTTTTTCTGTTTTCCACAGAGCATGATTACAGTTTTCTTTTTACTAATTGCCATTCCAAACTCCTTCAGATTTTCATTCAAAATGTCCAGTCTCCTTTGTAATTCCTTTTCTCCCTTTCCCCAAGTCACCACATCATCTGCAAATACCAAAGCATTCAATTCATCACTACTGTTACTCTGTTTTACAGGTTTTATGATTTCATCCATCAATATAATAAACAGTAATGGCAACAGTGCACTTCCTTGCTTGAGACCTCTTTTTTTTTTAATATAAAAGGTCACCACTCCCCCATTTGTACACTGATTTTATTCTCATGATACGACATTTTTGTCTTGTTAATTAATGATTTTGGTCCTTTCTTTTTAGTAGACATTCCCATACATGTTTTCTCTTAACTGTATCATAAGCTTTTTCCAAATCCAAAAATACGAATATGATTTCCTTGTTCCTTTTCAGATGTTTTTCCATTATCGTTCGCACTGTAAATATCAAGTCTATTGTCGATCTATTCGGTCTAAAGCCATATTGTTCTTCCTCTAATTGTGTTTCTAATATATCCCTCAGTCTTTTGTCTATGACTTTCTCCATTATTTTTAGCCCATGTGATAATAGGGTTATACCTCTACAATTTTCACTTTTCTTCCTATTTCCTTTTTTGAACAGTGGTACAATGCTTCCTTGTTGCCAATCTTCAGGTATGGACTAAGCAAAAATAAAATCTAAATTCATGAATATTTCTGTTATCATAGCTGGTACAGTAAAAGTGTAGAAGACGTAAGTGATCATAAATTATATAGTATAATACATACAAAATGTGGTGTTCGGACATGTCTTTGGCTGGAACCTTGGTCGGCTCTCTGTGGTGTGAACGACTCTGTCTCTCGTAAGTTGTTATCCACGGAGATAAACTTCTTCCAATTAGGATGACTCCTGTTGAGAAAGCGTTATCTGTATATTCTTGCTACTTTATGGGCACTACATCCTGCCTCACCATACATTAAATGCATGTCTGCCAACTCTCGTGACGAGTAGTGTTATATTTCACTACGCGACCTGCACTGTACAACACATGGACACATGACAAGCTGTCTGTTGCAAAGGACATCTGTCACGAAGGATAGTGGTGTGCTTGTGGCACAGGTTAATGCGCCGGTGTGATGCATACAGTCGTCACAGGACACACGTGTTATGAGCTAAGTTGTGTACAGTACGTCTGTTTGGTGGTCAGGGGTGTGCGCTTTTTATCACCCACTGCCTGTTTCAGTGTATAACAGACAACCTGGATCTTTGCGAAAGTGCAGCAGAACTGCTTTCGGTGTTGCAATATATGCATTGAGACTAGCGGTTGTCACTCTGACCAATTACTATGAGCTATGTTGTTGTTATGTGGAGAACGCTGTGTATGTTCATAACAGACTAAATATGCATTTTGACCATTGGTTCCGTATCTCAATATAATCGATTGTGGTCCCACTATCACCTGTTTTAATTTGACCCAAAAGGTTTGAGACACCCTGTATTTAAGGTTTAGTGGAAATGTAGTTCATATAAAAATGTATCATTAAAAATTGAAAATGAGCAACTTAATAGTTTAAGTCCCCAAATTAAGTTGAACTTCGAATCTGAGTTCAAAAAATCCATTAATTATATAATCTTAAAATCTCTAGAAGCAACGACTTTCTTAAATTCAGTATTTATGAAACCCTGTCAGACAATTAATGTGATTAATAAAGATTCTTTTCACCTTCACGCCCATAAGAATGCATGTTTTTATACCATGGTTTATAGAGCCTTTAACGTTCCTCTCTCGGATAACGATTATAGAAAAGAAATTAACAGCATATGTACTATAGCTGTTAACAATGGTTGCAGCAAAAATTATGCTCACAAGATTATTAATAAAATCAAAAACAAACCTGTCGGTATACTAATTAAAGAACCCAAGACGAAAAAAAAGCTTTGTCACTTTCACTTATAACAGGAATTTATATCAAATCACAAATATAAAAAGAAATTTAATGTTGCTTGTAGAAGTAGTAGTAATAACTCTAGACTGTTTTGCAATATGCATACTGTTAACAACAATAATAAATACAATCAGGCGCCTATAAACAGGAAGAAATTTCATAGCCCGCTATAAAGAACATATCAATGCTGGTAAATATAGAAGACTTTCGGCAATAGGAGAACACATTTACTTCTTTGAATGGAGACCTAGAAATCATTCAGGTAGCCTATAAGTGACCAATGTTAAACATACTAGAAAACGTACACATTCATTTTGATCAAAGATATTATCCAAATTCTAATCTTAACAAAATTTGGGAAAAGAAACTTCTAATATTTTTTTGACGAATCAATAATAATTAATTTTGAATTAAAAAAAACATAAGTTTTCATCACATAAGCATAACATCCCCACTTTTTTCACTCCTTCCCCTTCTTTGCCACTCCCCTCAGAAAAGGCTAACTCAGGCGATCACATACTCGCACTCATACAGATATCAAAAATATGGGTGAACATACTGTGAGGCAGGAAAAGAATCAGTGAGCAGTATTTTAATTATTCATCTCTTTTTCTTAACTTTGAATTTCTTTCTTCTTACTTTTCTGGGCCTTATTTTTCTTTCTTTCTTTCTTTCTTTTCTTTTCTTTTCAGATTGTTCTCAGATATTTTATTGGGTATTTTAAACAACGTTTTTTTGCACTAATGTTCCATATTGTAGACCTAGCAAGCAATATTCCTTACGATGGTTACGTTCACAGTATTAAGAGAACATACCTGCCTCTATTTTACTCTTCATCTTTGAATCTACTACTTTTCAGAGAACACCATCAAGAGTCAGAATATACTTAATCACCATTTTAGACTCAAAAACAAAGATTTTATAAGATGGGTTTAATGTGTCTGTGTATCATATTTATTTTAATATCTTTGTACTCAGTTAATTTTAAAAAGTAACTATGATTGCTGGAAAATGGTAAATAAAAATGTAAACAGACTCTGGGATGGGTTTAAAGCAATTGTTGAGGAATGTGAAAATTGGTTTGTACCTTTAAAGGTGGTAAGGATTGGTAAAGATCCACTATATTATAACAGAGAAGTAAAGAGACTAATACGGAGGTGCAGGTTGGAACAAAGTAGAGTTAGAAACGGTTATGGAAGTAAGGAGAGATTGAAGGAACTTACTAGGAAATTGAATCTAGCGAAGAAGTGAGCTAAGGATTACATGATGTCAAGCATAATTGGTGGTCATACAAATTTTAGTGAAAAATGGAAGGGTATGTATAGGTACTTTAAGACAGAAACAGGTTCAAAGAAGGACATTCCAGGAATCATTAATGAACAAGGGGAGTGTGTATGCGAGGATCTTCAAAAGGCAGAAGTCTCCAGTCAGCAGTATGTAAAGATTGTTGGTTACAAGGATAATGTCCAGATAGGGGAGGTGAGTAATACTAAAGGAGTATTAAAATTTACCTATGATAACAATGACATTTACAGTAAGATACAAAAGTTGAAAACTAGAAAAGCAGCTGGAATTGATAAGATTTCTGGGGATATACTAAAGGCAATGGGTTGGGATATAGTACCATATCTGAAATACTTACTTGATTATTGTTTGGTTGAAGGAGCTGTACCAAATGAATGGAGAGTTGCTATAGTTGTCCCTGTGTATAAAGGAAAGGGTGATAGACATAAAGCTGAAAATTACAGCCCAGTCAGTTTGACATGCATTGCATGTAAGCATTGGGAAGACATTGTTTCTGATTATATTAGACATGTTTGCAAAATTAAAAACTGGTTTGACAGAAGGCAGTTTGGGTTTAGGAAAAGTTATTCCGCTGAACCTCAGCTTGTAGGATTTCAGCAAGATATAGCAGATGTCCTGGATTCAGGAGGCCAAATGGACTGTATTGCGATTGACCTATCTAAGGCATTTGATAGGGTAGATCATGGAAGACTACTGGCAAAAATGAGTGCAATTGGACTAGAAAAAATAGTGACTGAATGGGTGGCTATATTTGTAGAAAATAGAACTCAGAGAATTAGAGTAGGCAAAGCTTTATCTGACCCTGTAATAATTAAGAGGGGAATTCCTCAAGGCCGTATTATTGGACCTTTTTTTTCCCTTATATATATCAATGATAGGTGTAAAGAAGTGGAATCAGAGATAAGGCTGTTTGCAGATGATGTTATTCTGTACAGAGTAATAAACAAGTCACAAAATTTTGAGCGGCTGCAGGGTGACCTTGATAGTGTTGTGAGATGGACGGTGGGCAATGGTATGATGATAAACAAGGTTAAAAGTCTGGTTGTGAGTTTCACAAATAGGAAAAGTTCTGTCAGTTTTAAGTCTCTATGTGTTAATATAAGAAAAGACCTTCATTGGAGTATCACATAAATATGATTGTTAATAAAGGGTATTTAGGGGTTGTAGTAACGATGTAAAGGAGAGGGCATATAAGTCTCTGGTAAGACCCCAACTAGAGTATGGTTCCAGTGTATGGGACCCTCACCAGGATTACTTGATTCAAGAACTGGAAAAAATCCAAAGAAAAGCAGCTCAATTTGTTCTGGGTGATTTCCGACAAAAGAGTAGCGTTACAAAAATTTGCAAATTTTGGGCTGGGAAGTCTTGGGAGAAAGGAGATGAGCTGCTAGATTAAGTGGTATGTTCTGAGCTGTCAGTGGAGAGATGGCGTGGGAGGACATTAGTAACAAGTGATAAAAATCATTGTTGTCCGTATTGAAGATACTGAATGTAGGATGCCAAATGGTTTATTTTGTCACCTATTCAATACATATAAATTTTACATTTAGGAATTTATTCCTAATTCCGCTTGAGACATGTTTCGCCCTTTATTGAGGGCATCATCAGTCAAAATTATCACCTCAAGGTAAAAATCAGGTACCTGATTAGTATTTAACTTGCACATATTAGTATACATTACAATGGCAAAATTAAGTACGAGAAACTCTTGTACAATGGTGATGGTTAAACAATATAAGTTTAAAGAATAAGAAGTAGGCACCATTGCTTAATATTACTGGGTAATTATAGCGGAGTTCAGCAGTGGTGCTCTGAAGAATAATTGATGCACTCTTAGGAAATTATAAATTTTAAAATTATTTACAGTATAACAGTCGGGGGGAAGGGTATAGTGCTCGGCGTCAATGTTTTTAACAAAAATTACTGCCAATGGTTGGTAACTATACAGTAAATATACATTATCTAAATGAACAGTTGAGAAATTTTTACCTTGAGGTGATAATTTTGACTGATGATGCCCTCAATGAAGGGCGAAACATGTCTCAAGCGGAATTAAGAATAAATTCCTAAATGTAAAATTTATATGTATTGAATAGGTGACAAAATAAACCATTTAGCATCCTACCTTCAGGACATCAGTAGACGAATAAGTGTGAGTGGTGTCTTTAAAACTAGGAAAGATCACAATATGAAGATAAAGTTGGAATTCAAGAAGACAAATTGGGGCAAATATTTGTTTATAGGAAGGGGAGTTAGTGATTGGAATAACTTACCAAGGGAATTGTTCAATAATTTTCCAATTTCTTTGCGATCATTTAAGAAAAGGCTAGGAAAACAACAGGTAGGGAATCTGCCACCTGGGCGACTGCCCTAAATGCAGGTCAGTGATTGATTGATTGATTGATTGATTGATTGATTGATTGATTGAATTTGTATTCTGGATGATAATGTTAACTGAAGATGATCCAAACAAGGACTGAAACATATACTAATTTATATTAAATAACTATTTATGTAATTGAATAGTTGATTATAGTATTGAATAGGTGTGCATATGTTGAACAAAATTAACCCTTAAGATAGAAATGAACTAACATGTTTTGAGCATTAAAAAATAAGATCTATGTAATTAAATACAAATAATAACAAAAATAAAAATAAGTAATATGCCTTCTCTCTATATTTACTATCTTACCCAAGCTATACTATCATATGTACTCGTATACAGAGAAATGAAATGAAATAAGGAATTACAGTAACTGTTCCCCGTTAGTATTGTTAGTGTATTACAAAAAGCGACTGCTGTTAGTTGTTTTATTTGAATCACTGATACCCTATCAACCTTATATAGCACCTCTACTAACTAAGCTAGTCCACGAACCTACTACGCTGGCGTAGCAGGGGGAGAGGTGATACTCCCACGTGGCGCGTCCCAGGTGGCGGATAGGGGGGTCCTAACCGGCTTGCCGGCGGACTTGAGGGAAATAAAATACCTCTCGCGGACCAAACACACAACCCCCTGGGGGTGGGGGACACAGACGAAGAATACACCCACGGTATCCCCTGCCTGTCGTAAGAGACGACTAAAAGGGGCGACCAAGGGATGATTGTCTTGCAACCATGAAACTACTTGTGATTAGTACCACCATGCGGAGAACATCATGGGTCGCTTTTACTTGCGCGTAGTACCACTATATTAGGTACCAAATAGGTTTGTGATTAGTAGCACACAGGAGCACTGTGCGGTCGGCTTTTGCAGTACCTGTGATTAGTACCACCATATGAGCGGGACGATGGGATGATAGCTACCATGGTTCTGCCTTGCCTATGATTAGTACCCACTATGTGAAGAACACCACGGGATAGGGGAACGTCCCTGTGGTTAGTACTCTTATGTGCTGAACACCATAGGTTTGCGTTGCCTGTAAATGGTGCCGCAATGTGAGAAAAACCATAGGTCTGTAGTATATGTCGAATTTCATAACCTGTGAGTAGTATCGTAATGTATGGAATACCATGAGTCTCTGCTACTTTTGATTAGTACCGTAGCATGACAAATACCATGGTCCTACATTTCTAGCGATAAGTACCGTTATGAGGGGCCGATAACTTGGATTTTGGACCCCTTTTAGACTGCAAGCATCATCAATTCAATGTTATGCTATAGCAGCAGTCCCAATCTGTGAATGTAAGGCATTGCGGGTCGCATCCACTGATTGTTTTAAATTCATCTCCATCCATTCATTCTTCATCCTTGCGTTTTGAATTCTGGTCAGTGGAGAATTTTGGACTTTTAATTTGTCATTCCATTTCATCTCATTTCGTACCGTTAGGGGCCGATGACCTCGATATTAGGCCCCTTTAAACACCAAGCATCATCATCAACTAAGCTAGTACATTCCACTGTCAAAGCTGGTTGCATATCTCCATTTAGTGAAGAGGTATCTTATTATCAGGTTTATTGGAAAGATAACTGCTCCTGTATCTTCTAGAAACAATTTCCTATGCTATTTGTTGTTTGTGTGTTATGCATTGATCTAGAAATCGGATCCCAGTAATGTCTACAAGCCAGATACTATGTAGGCTTCCGATTCTTGGCCAGTATTGTACAGGTTTAGCCTGATTGGTGGGTCTGTAATGTGGCGAATTCTTCAATTCTAGTAAGCAGCCAAATTTTGTATGGTTGAGTGAACCTGTTTTTAATTTTTTTTATGCAACTTTAAAATAGAACTATTGGTGCAGGTATATTTATACAGTGGATGCTCATGCTATGTACCAATCAGCTAACTGCTCTGAGCCACTCAGCTATTTTTCAGCAATTAATCATGTTGATTTTACAGCAAAATTATTTTCACCATTAAATTTAGGTTATGTTCATTGGTCATTTTACTAAAGAACTATTGAAACTCAGCAGAGAAAATATAAGATGGGTAGTAGGACTGTTGACAGGATACTGCCATCTGAAAAAAGCACCTAGATAGAATTGGAATAACCGGGCGAGTTGGCCATGTGGTTAGGAGCGCGCGGCTGTGAGCTTGCATCCGGGAGATAGTGGGTTCGAATCCCACTGTCGGCAGCCCTGAAGATAGTTTTCCGAGGTTTCCCATTTTCACACCAGGCAAATGCTGGGACTGTACCTTAATTAAGGCCATGGCTGCTTCCTTCCAGCTCCTAGGCCTTTTCTATCTCATCGTTGCCATAAGAGCTACCTGTGTCGGTGCGACGTAAAGCCACTAGCAAAAAAAAAAAAAAAAAAAAAAAAAAAAGAAAAAAGAAAATAGAATTGGAGTAATAAGAGACAATATATATAGGAAATGCAATGAAGCAGAGGAATCAGCTGAACACATACTTTTCGAATGTGAGGCGCTGGGTAGAATCAGACTCTCCACTCTAGGACTAGCAGGTGAAGAGAGAGGAAAAAAACCAAGAAGACCCAATAACAACAACCTGCAGCTTTGTGAAGGGAGCAGGTATATCTAGGTGGGAATGAAGGAAAAACATGGTAGCAAAAGATCTTAGAGGTCGATGCTAATTAGGAACTAATATTTAGAGGCCCCATGAAAAAAAAGAAAAAGAAGAAGAAAGTAGAATTGATCATTCACTTAAGTTTTATTGAAGTCTGTTTGGTCCAATCCAGACAGTTTGCTTGTAAATAGCTGCTGAAAGGCTCCTGAGAAGTGGTCCTGATGTGCTCTTCCAGTAATGTTTGTTATTCAGGTTATCTTTATTGGAACACTTACGGTATGTTGTCTTCTTATTGAGGACTGGTCAAAAATTCCATCTTCAGATATCAGGAAATTACTCTCTAGTGTCTCAGTCACTATTCTCTGTATTTTTCCAGCTTTGAGTCCTCCTCCATTTTGCATCATCAACACTGTTGGGTTGTCCAACAGTCCAATGGGAAGAAACCCTGAATTGTGTTCTATGAGAAAACTAGCAGTACAATAGGTACAAATGAAATAAGAGTTACATTCAGCCTCAGCATCTTTCATTCAGTTTTGCAGTGCTATCAGAGCCGAGTGGGAGGGGTGGGGGGATAAAAATTTTACTTCCTGTCCAATAGTGTACACTGACATGCCAAATGTCGTGGGATAACAGTATTTAAAGGTAATAGTCTGTAGCGCCACCGTTCCGTGGTGTCTTGGAACTGCCCAGACCTGACTCATGTTTGATCGGCCATCTCGAGAGCGAGTGCAAACACAGTCTGTCTTAGTCATGGCAAGGCGACGTGAATTATCGTCTTTTGAAAGGAGCATGATAGTGGGGGTTAGATGGATGGAACATCCCATTGTCAAAGTTGTTCGGACATTTAACATTCCTTGATTGATGGTGTCATGTGTATCGGAAATACCTCAAGTAAGGCATTACCACTCACAGTGGACAGTGCAGTGGCCAACTATGGATACTTAATGTTCATGATCATTGGTGTCTGACTAGAATTATCCATGATAACAGACAAGTCACACTGGCTCAAATGACATCCACATATAATGCAGGAGGTACCAGACAATATCCAGCAGGTCAGTGCATTCTTTGTCAGTGGGATATGGGAGCAGAAGCACCAAGACACTGGGCACAGTGCCTCACCTGGGCGCTCGACGTTCTAATTGAATCCTGGAGGACTGGCGACATGTAGCTTCGTTCAATGAGTCACTGTTCCAGTTGATTTGAGCTGATGGCAGGATTTGGATATGGCGCAGTCCCCATGAAGCCATGGACCCTAGTTGTCAACAAGGCACCATACAGGCTAGCGGTAGCAGCTTCATAATAATGTGGGGTGTGTTCACGTAGCTTGGGCTGAATCCGCTGATCTACTGCAGCCCTTCATGGACTTCACATACCCCTACAATGATGAGATGTTCCAACAGGATAATGCACCATGTCATTGGATCCATGTTGTCCAGAACTAGTTTGAGGAGCATACTGGAGAGTTTCAATGAGTACTGTAGCCACCTTGTTCACCTGATATGAGCCCTGTGAAGCTTTTATGGGATGTGATGGTGAGGTTCATTCACACCCAAGACCCTGCACCTGCAAATAGAGAGTTGTGGGTAGCTGTCCACTTGTGGATTTGATGTCTTGAGTTGCTGCACTTGGCTGAGCTGGAAGAGAGCCTGCACAGTGCTACGTCCCTATCCCATGACTTTTGGTGTGTCACTATATGAGGAATGCTTTTGAAAGGACTTGATGATAAAAAATCTTTTTTGTAATATTTGTTTAAAAATGTCCTTAATTTTGACCACATGTATATCTTCTGTTTATGTGGGAAATAGAAAAAGTCCTAAAATGTAGTTCAGAGAAAATTGAACTCCTTTGAAGAAATAAGGTCATATATAAGAGAAATAGGAGCATGAAAAGGAGCACATAATAGGATTAACGAAATAACATTGCATTGTGCACAGAGACAGGGACAAAAATGAAATTAAGAAAGAACAATGGTTCCTATCTATATACTTGATTTGACATTGTTAGTTTCCAATACTTATTGAAGAAGTATGCTAAACATGAACATTACAATCCTTTCCTATTTGGTACTGCAAATCCCTGTAAATCTGCTATTCCTTTTAATTCCTAAATTTGCTTTCCGCTAGTTAATCTGTTCATTTCTCAACATACAGACCTAGTTCCTTTCACTGCGAGTAGATGGTATTGGTGTTCTGTGGAGACCTTGGAGAATTTCCAGTGCTACACAACAGTGAGTGTATTTTTTTTTTCTTTGCAGTGGACTATGTCGCCTCCAACTTTACAATATGGTGGCTGCTTGCTCCATTACTCCTCACGTTCATCTTACCTCTTGTAATATTTTTTATGTTCTACATGAATGCTGTTATATTGTACATTTATAAACTGCACAGGTATGTATACCATCTGGCTTATGCTACTTAATTGCTGTTGTGATCTGTGATGAAGAGTAGGGGTTTGAGTGTCAAATATTAGTGATTGAAGTGTTCCCAACTGGTGAGTATGTGGTCGTGAGCTCCTCTAAATCTGTCACCTTTCCTATAAAAAATGTGTTGCTTTTAACCTTAATTCTCTAAGAAAATTAACTTTAAATCTTTTGATGGATGGTAGCATTCAAGGCTGTGGTTGCTTCCTTTCTAATCCTAGCAGGGCCGGATTTTGCAGTAGGTTGACTAAGCTGCACCTCAAGATTATCTAGTTATGAGCTTAGAAAGATTTTTTGTAGACATTTTCAGCTCTTTTGCTAATAAGAAATGTAGGACATTCTCTTTAAATCAGGATATGTACATAAACTCTCAAGTCAGTAAAAGACTTTTAATGTTTAACCTTAAGTATTATACTATGTATATCACAAATAGCACATGTAATAAAACATATTTTCCTCATTGTACCAGTACTGCAAAATCCCATGACGCTACAGCCTGGATTGGGCTTGGGCTACCAAGTGACTACTGTTCAACCCAAACAGATTACCTTCTAATATTTTAGCATTACGTTTTTTAAATTTGTTACATACTGAAGGTGATGAATACATTGGTTGCCGCCTGACGCGTATGTCTGTCATGTTGTTCCCGCACTACATGCCGTTGACATTCATGTGCGTCATCGTATATGATCCGGGTTTTGCTTGTCTTTGTTAGTCGGCACAGTGATTGGGCTTTGGTCTTCTCTAATGGTACTCAGATTGAGGTTCGAGTTACGTGTTAGGGTTATTGGTTTGTGACCTGTTGCTTTCATACTGGTGTAATAATGGATGAAATTGGCAGTGACAATTCTACTGGCCCTTTAAATTCAACACAAAGCACAAATCTATGGGAAAGTGATGTCAATTGTGCCACAAAAAGGGAAATGAACTGTCTCAGTTTATAATTGTCCTCAGTGCCCTGGAAATTCTGCACTCTGCTTAGAGCCTTGCATTAGGATTTACCACTAGTGCTATACATGATATGAATGACTACAATAATATTCACTATTCCATCAAAAAACAGTTATTGAAAGATATTCTTGGTGTGAACAATTATTACATAACAGTGTAACATCATTTGTTCCAAAGCAATGTAAATATGCTGTATTTATAACACGCACATCAGTGATGCATATGTGTGTTTACTGGCACCGAGGATGTTGTATTGTCCTTCAGTTCTTCACACATCATCATCAATGATTTTTCATGTGTATGTATAAAAACTTCTCTTGTAGTGTTAAAACTATATTCTAATTAAGAGAAAGGAAAGAAAAACGTATTGGCTACTGGGGTGATTTAGTCTCTAGGTTTATTTAAGGCGGCAGTGAACGTGTTAATGGCCGAACGTTTAAGTCATTTTTGAGTACATTTTTCTTGATGAAGTTGATAAAGGAATCAATATCATTGGGAAGCAAATAAACATCATCCACTATGTAAATGATACCATGATACATGCTGACAATTTTGAAGACCTTCAATTCTTTTTGAACAGCATCAGGTGAAGTAAGTAGGGAGTTTGATCTTAAGATAAACATTCATAAAACAAAATTCATGGCAGTCAGCAAGCAGAAAATCACCAACACTGTTATGAGCCTGGACAGAAAGTGTGTCACATTTCAGGAATCTAGCGTGCTGGCTAACACAGGAATAGGATCAAAACCAGAATTAGTTCTGCAGTCTTGACCTCCAATTCAAAACTTGTGAAGTGTTATATGTTACTGGTGCTGCTTTTTGGTGTCAAGTAGTGATGTAAGGAAGGCACTGGCACCGTGCTTTGACACCCGCGCCAGAGACGGCACGGTGTCACGATTTAAAATGAATCAGTGCCAGTGGCACTGCCATAAGAATAAATCTGTGAAACGTTTACAAGAACAAAAGGGTTTGTGACGTGAATATTGACCTTATTTATAGCGTTAGTAAGAACAAGAACACACATTAATCAAGTCTGCTTTTCCATGTGTACATCAAACAGTATGACGGGCACTGGCGGCTGGCACTGTTGCCAAACGAAGCACTATTGTGTGTGGCCACGTGACTGTCTCGTGCCAACGGCATGGCACGTACAGACCAGTGCTTCCCAGATACGTGCCGGTGTCAGTGCCAGGACAGATCACTTCTACAGTACGGTACCTACTTGGTCACCCCATCCTACCAAGTGCTGCCGTACCGTGCCACACTATGCTTTATTCTCTTTCGTTATATTATTGATTGTCATGAACTCCGTGTCAATGGCAGGTAGACAAAAATCTAGCCCTTTGTGAAGCTATTTCACTGCAGATGATACAAACCAGTACATAGCAGTGTGAGATATTTTCAAATTTTGTATATCGTTCAAATCGACAATAATATGTTATTAGTGCTTAGCATCCGAAAATTCGAACGTCTTAAAAATGATAAAAAGTATGATCTTTATGCATGGTTTTAAGCCCACAATACTTTCTTTCACTTCAGAAAGGCTGTAGCTAACAGGAAATAAGAAAACATTGTTCTCAATTCGTAGCGTTCCTTGTTGAATCACATTTGTAGCCAGGATGGTGGTAAGACAAAAAATAACTTTAGGCACTAATGGGTTAACGGCATATGCTTCGTCGTACCTGGAAGACCTCTTAATAGCTAGGCAGACAGATCCATTAAAATGGTGGTTGGGAAGAAAGCTTCAGTATCCCAACATTTACTATTTAGCTGTCCGGAAGTTGTGTGTTGTAGCAACATCGGCGACCGCCGAAGGTGTGCTTTTGAAAGCTGATGAAATTTTCGCTTACAGACTGTCAACGAATGAAGTGAAAAAAATACTGTTCTTGAATATGAATGGAAAATTTATTTGAGGGTTATTTTGTAGTAATTTGCATGTAAATTTTGACTAACACACGAAACAGACTGTCAGTGAATAAAGTGAGAAAAATACCGTTCTTGAATGTGAATGAAAAATTTGTTTGAGGGTTACTTTGTAGTAATTTGCGTGTAAATATTAATATAAATTATGGTATATCTATGTGTAGTTCCTTTTTTGTCAATACATGAAGCATAAACGTTTTATATGAGTCCAGTGAATAAGTAGTCATCGTGGCACCGGTGGTTTTGGCACAGTGACACGCTTGGCACTGGCACTGTGCACACCATTGTCAGCAGAGGCACTGGAATTTGCATCACTAGTGTCGAGGGATGGGCATTAAAGGCTTCATCGATGAACTGACTTGGTGGCCTTTGAAATGTGGATGTACCCCCTGTGGGTGGGGGACGCAGATGAAGAATACATCCATGGTATCCCCTGCCTGTCATAAGAGGTGACTAATAGAACCATTAAACTGCTTTTGATTAGTACCACCACGCGGGGAACACCATGGGTCGCTTTTACTTGCGTGTAGTACCACTATGTTAGGTACCAAATAGGTTTGTGATTAGTAGAAAACAAGTGCGCAACGGCTTTTACAGAACCTGTGATTAGTAGCACTATATGAGCAACACCATGGGATGAGGGAACCCATGGTTCTGGCTTGCCTATGATTAGTACCCACTGTATGAGGAACACCACGAGATAGTACGAGTCCCTGTGGTTAGTACACTTATGTGATGAACACCATAGGTTTGCGTTGCCTGTAAATGGCACTGCAATGTGCGACACACCGTAGGTCTGTAATACATGTGCGAATTTCATTACCTGTGAGTAGTAACATAATGTGTGGAATACTGCGAGTCTACACTACTTTTGATTAGAAACGCAACATGACAAATACCATGGTTCTACTTTTGTAGCGATAAGTACCATTATGAGGGGCCGATGACTTGGATTTCGGACCACTTTTGACTATAAGTATCATTGATTCAGTATCGTGCTATAGAAGCAGTCCTTGGTCAGTTGTACTATTGTTTAGTCAGTTGTACTATTGTTTAATGCCAGCTTCTGTGCATGTGGGGCACTGTGGGTCGGTTCCACTGATCGTTTTAAATTCATGTACATCCATTCAATCTTCGTCCTCGCATTTTGATTCTTGTTAGTGGAGGATTTAGTCATTTCATTTCGTCTCATTTCGTACCATTAGGAGCCCATGACCTAGATGTTAGGCCCCTTTAAACAACAAGCATCATCATCATCAAATGTGGATGTATGACAGAATACTGAAGATCCCATTGGTAGACCACATCACCAACAAGGAGGTAATCCATAATGCCCAGAACTCATGTTAAAAGGGGAGATCCTACTGAGTTTTTTAAGGCAAAAATGGCCCAAAAACCAAAATTGAGGTGTTTGCCCAAAAAGTTACCCAATTCCTTGGGGCACATGGCGATATTATATTTTTAATGCGTGGCCATTTTAAAAAATCCCTTTGAAAAGCCATGCCCATTTCCTCAATGAATACCTATGAAATTTCACTGTATAACATATTTCTGCTTTTGAATTTCTGACGATTCCTGGTGTACTGGTTTGTGTTGTCATCTGTGGACAGTTTCTGTAATTATGTACACAGAGGAACATGAGAAATAGTCATATTCCCCATTATATATGGCAAATCATGCACATCATATGCGCCTTGTAGTTTTGTTTACGTTTGCTGAGGAATATTTCAATCTTCAAAGTTCAGTTTGGGTTCAGCGTGTTAGATTTCCCAATAATTCTTAAATGGAATTAATAACTTAACACTAGTATATGATATGGTGTACTGTGATGGAATATACAAACAATATTTAGTGAAAACTATTCTTATCTTTGAACATTTAAAGATAGATCATTACTGCTAGGGATACGTGTTTTTATATATAAGGTGTTAATAAGTAAGAGTAGAATGTTAAAAACTCTTACTGAGGAGAAGAAAAGGGCCAAGGAAAGATAAATATTTGGTGCTGGGAAGTTCTGATGCAGCAGCTACTGTGATTTTATACAAAATTAGCATTTTTTCAAAACTTTATTTTTCAGTAATCAAAATGTTGTAAGTGCAACAGTGCTTGATTGTCTTCAAACTTGGCATACCTATACTACCATGTGAGATGCATAGAAGTTGATATCCATTTTGAAAAATAATATCTGACAGAGATATCCTGAGTCAAATATGAATATTTGAGAATTTCTAAAAAGAATGCAAAATGATGAAATAAAAATTACTCTAATAACATCAATTATGTAATTTTTCAAAAAATAATGCCAATAATTATTCACATGTCACTAAGAACTATCACAAAAAAGTTTCAAAGTAAAAATTCAAAAAATGGTACATAATGTTTTTAAAATATTAAAATTATTTATATAAAATGTGTTTTATATCTGAAATTATGTTACCAAATTGTTCCAAATGCTAGATTAATCTTAATTTTGGCTTAATGAACGCACAAAATATGGTGAATATAAGGTAAAAGTTTCAAGACTTACAAAACTCAGTAGGATGCCTCCCTACTCTTCACCCTCACAATATGCAGAAAAGCAGCCTATTTCAGTCACTTCTTCCAAAATGACAATATGGCCTGATACAACTAATCATAGAAGTCAAGATAAAAGGGAAACATGGACATGGGCAGAGAAAATTATCCTGAACCCAGAACCTTCTACCTACAAAATAGGAAGAATTGCTCCTTGGTCGCCAGACTTTTGCGATCATAAGCAGTAAGTTTCTTACTGATCTGTATTCAAATACAAATTACAAATTGAAAAGCAAAAAGCTAGAATGGTTCCACCTATTCTTTACTTTGCTAAAAAGGCCACGTTCAGTTGGAACTAGTTTTGATCTTCCCATGAGATCATCTTCAGCCAAAAATTATATAAACTTGACAGGTCATAATATAGAAACATATAAATTAAAATAAGGTTGTACAACAAATTAAAATTGAATGTCTTAAGTGTTATACATCGTCAGATTAAAATTGCTTTACGGTCCTGCAGAATGATTAAGTGAAGTTTCACTCATTTACAGTAGAATTAAAATTACGTCACAGTTTTGGTGAAACATTAAGTGAGGTTACACTTTCTTGGGCTTGTGGTTTCAAAATGACGTAGTACAGAGTCACATGGATGATATTCATCATTAAAAAAAGCGTATGGAATTTGACTGTTACTTAATTTAGAGTGGAATCATATGGCATTCCATTAGAAACATCTTGATGTGTTAGAAGAAAATACAAATTTGAGTGAAGTTTGTTTTCCAATTCAGATCAAGGTTATGAATTTGTCTGAAAAAGATAACATAAAATTAGCTATGAAGGTTGAAAAATCAAAATCTATTTTCAGCCCATTAGGTCGTGTTACATACATATAGTATGTGTTGAAGAGATATTAAGTACAGAACAAAAATGGCCATCTGGACACCAGTGGGATCCAAACCTACAACCTTTATCTCTGTGTTGAAATTCGTTCAGAGAGCATTAAAAAACTTACCATTTTGTAGCTTTTATCTTTCTTTCAGTTTTGATGTATAACATCTCCATCCTCTCTCTGCCCGCTATATTTCACAAAGCCGGATCTTTTTTGTTGTCGGTACATTTTTTTGCCTGCCCACTTGCTCAATCACCACTACTGACCACCTCTCGTACTATCTTGATCAATACTACCTCAAAAACCAGGAAGTTGTGGGACTTATGGTCGGAGCATGGGGTATGACTATGTCTTTCTTCGCCGACTTCTGCAACGGCCTCAGAATCAACAAAGACGTCATCCTGATGTCGCCTTCACAGCACTAAAGGGATCAGTCAGGACCTGGAAGCATCCTCTGCATGCATCTTCTTAACATTCTCTGCGAGTTTACCACATTAGCTTTGCTGAGCCTTGATCAGCCTCGCTTACTATGCTACCATCCTGGGAGAATACAAATCCTAAATACTTGAAATGATCTTCCTGTTCCAGGTTTGTGTTTCCAACCTGACCTTCAATTCTCGTAGGTTTCTTCCTTACTGACACCACTTTAGTCTTGCAAATGCTCATTTTCATATTATACTCACTGCACCTATTTTCATGTTCCAAGATATTAGATTGCAGGTTTTCAGCACAGTCTGCCATTAAGACCAGATTGTCAGCATAGACCACACTGGTTACTACATTTTGTCCTAACTGAATCTCTCCCTGCCACACATATAAGAACCTGAACAAAATTATAGATAAGGTAATTAGAAGACCATAAACTTGAAGTTTCATCTATCTGTTGTTATCACAATCATAACTACAAGTCTTCAGAAACTAAAGGAAGATGGTGTTCTGTGGTTTCCCATTTTCACACCAGGCAAATGCTAAGGCTGTACCTTAATTAAGGCCATGGTCGCTTCCTTCCAACTCCTAAGCCTTTCCTATCCCATTGCCACCACAAGACCTATCTGTGTCGGTGCGACGTAAAGCCACTAGCAAAAAATAAACGAGTGTTGGTGGAGAAGAGACCTCAAACCTGAACATGTTGACTATTTCAAGAACTTGGCCTCTTTCTGAATTGAAGAACAATTTCAAGTTGTCTCAAGTTATCAGTTCTGCAGGTTATAACTCAGTTCCGTGTCTCAAGTTATCCCTACAGAAGTTCAACCCTTTGGAACCCTTTTCATCCCTTTTTTCTTTTTTTCCTTCTTATGGTTTAATCTATAATTAACACATGGAGGGTTTTCACCAATCCAAGAATGGGAAAGGGCTAAGACTGGGAAGGTAGTGCAGCCATGATCCCAGCAGTTAGGTGGTGTGATAATGGAAAACCATCATCAGGTGAACCCACAATCTTTAGAATGCAAGCTCACACCTATGTGACCTAAACGGCACAGCCAACTCACGTGGTGATTGGAGCTTAATGTGGATAGCGCACCCGTTAGACATCAGCAGCAGAACGTTGAGACTCCTCAGGGGTGCTCAGTAAGGATTTAGCAAGCCTGAATGAAATGACTAAGGATGTGGGATATGACAAAGAAAAACTGAATAAAATTCAAACATTGGCATGGTTTAAAAAGAAGATAAGTATTATTTTTCATTCTTTTTAGTTATGATGATGAAAATAATTGTTACTAGATAATTAATTGTTGGTCTTAAGGTACAGAAAAATAGATCAGATGGGATGGTACATTTAAACTCTTTCCTATTTTGCCCGAACCAATTCATAATTACACATTACATAATTACACCATGCAGGCATTTATGGGAATGTTTGAGACATAAGAAAGTGCCTGATGACATCATAACACAAGTACAACGATTACATGATGAAACCAAGTGTTGTGTCCAGGTCCAGGATGGAAGGTCAGGTTGGTTTGAAACGAAAAGTGGAGTCCAGCAAGGAAGTTGTCTTTCACCACTTCTCTTCATAATCATAATGGATGAAGTTTTAAAAGCAGTTAAAAGAAAGGATCCAACAACTAATGCCCTGGTTTTCGCTGATCGTGTAATGGTATGGGGCGAGACAGAAGCGGACGTACAAACTAGACTAGATCTCTAGCATGAAGCTTTTACAACCTTAGGTCTCAAAATCAGCAAAACGAAGACAGTTGGCTTGGTGATGAGCAGAAACTCTCCAACTGTTCATCTAAGAATTAGAGATGAGGAGATGGATATTGTAGACAACTTCCAGTACTTAGGTAGTGTTCTGTCATCAGACAATACCATACATCAAGAGATTAGCAACAGAATACGGAAAGCTTCCAAATTTGATCACGCTGTACGTCAAATACTTTGGGATGAAACATTTCCTTTAGTTTCCAAGATCAGCTTGTACAAAATATATCTAGTACCTATATTGACGTATAACCTGGAAGCAACAACACTTACTGGACCAACAAAGAGTCGTCTTCAGGCAACAGAAATGAAGTTCCTCCGTTCTTGTCTACAAAAAACAAAAATTGATAAAATAAGGAATGCAGATACCCGGCAACAGCTTGGATTGGAAAGAAGCTTGCTGGAGACTCTAGAAGTGAAGAGATTGCAATGGTATGGTCACATGAAAAGAATGGACCCTCACAGGACTCCTCGAACATACTTTGACCACAATGTTCCTGGAAAGAGACCAAGAGGAAGACCTTGTGATGTTTGGAAAAAACAGATACTGAAGGACCTTGAAATTAGAGATATGAACTGGCGTCGCATGATAAACTGGAGGAGGCTTGTACACAACTGCACCCGGCTTGCTGGAGCGAAGAAATGATTATTGTTGTTGTTGTTGTTGTTTGTAAATGGAAAAGATCTGGGTTCTCATGATCAAATCTGAAAATATTAGGAAAAGAAGAAAAAATTAAATTGGTAAGAAATCATACTAGATCACAATAATTCTATTAAAAATATGAATTTATCATAACTGTTTACAGACATAATTTGATGCGATAATGTTCTTTTAAAACTGAATTAATGCAATGAAATAAGTATCTGTTCATTATTCTATTTATCTCTGGTTTAATTAAATTAAAGAAATAAATTCAAGTAGTGAAATGTCACTCTAAATGGTCCACCTAAATTAAACAAAATCTAAACTCTGACAACACCACAGTACAAGTCCAGACACTGAAATATGGAAAAAATGATGTTGCCTAGTTCACAATATAACACATGTGAAACAGTGGAAATATACGCACACCAAAACTACAACTTTAATCCCAACACAATATCTACAATATATTACAATATTTACAAAATTAGAGAACACGCGAAATGACCGTTATGCTCAAACACAATCGCATATCAGTAGCTTTACTACATGAATATCTGCGCCATTCAAACACAAGTGGTTGACCCGGGATGAAAGTCATCAAATGTTCGGGAATAATCTCGAAGAATGATCCACAGTCAGCGTGAATAAATGTGAAATTGACAACAGTATCGGAGAACTCAGAATATAATACTGTATTACTGGACACAAATATACCGAAGACATAGTCAGAATCATATACACACAGTCTAGAACTATCTAATATTGTACGAATATCCTAAATATTCCTATAATCATTTACAGTTTGCATGCACAACAATCTTCGAATATTATGACGTGACTCTGCTCTTGAAAATTATACCAGTACATCCTGATCATGATAAAATCATATATACATACATACATTTATCATTATAGACTGTTATGCCTTTCAGCGTTCAGTCTGCAAGCCTCTGTGAATTTACTAAAGGTCGCCACAATCCTCGATTTGTAACTAGTGTTGTGGCCTCATTTAGTTCTATACCTCTTATCTTTAAATCGTTAGAAACCGAGTCTAACCATCGTCGTCTTGGTCTACCTCTACTTCTCTTACCCTCCATAACAGAGTCCATTATTCTCCTAGGTAACCTATCCTCCTCCATTCGCCTCACATGATCCCACCACCGAAGCCGGTTATTGTGTACAGCTTCATCTATCGAGTTCATTCCTAAATTAGACTATCTCCTCATTCTGAGTACCCTCCTGTCATTGTTCCCATCTGTTTGTACCAACAATCATACTTGCTACTTTCATGTAGCTTTTGCTCCCGTAAAGCAAAGTTGGTCTGAAAACAGACCGATGTAAAGATAGTTTCGTCTGGGAGCTCACTTCCTTCTTACAGAATACTGTTGATCGGAACTGTGAGCTCACTGCATTAGCTTTACGACACCTTGATTCAATCTCAGTTACTATATTACCATCCTGGGAGAACACACAACCTAAATACTTGAAATTATCGACCTGTTCTAGCTTTGTATCACCAATCTGACATTCAGTTCTGTTGAATTTCTTACCTACTGACATCAATTTAGTCTTCGAGAGGCTAATTTTCATACCATACTCATTGCACCTATTTTCAAGTTCCAAGATATTACACTGCAGGCTTTCAGCACAATCTGCCATTAAGACCAAGTTGTCTGCATAGCCAGACTGCTTACTACATTTCCACCTAACTGAATCCCTCCCTGCCATTTTATACCTTTCAGCAGATGATCCATGTAAACTACGAACAGGTGAAAGATTACAGCCTTGTTTAACCCCTGTAAGTACCCTGAACCAAGAACTCATTCTACCATCAATTCTCACTGAAGCCCAATTGTCAACATAAATGCCTTTGATTGCTTTTAATAATCTAGCTTTAATTCCATAGTCCCCCAGTATGACGAACATCTTTTTCCTCGGTACCCTGTCATATGCTTTCTCTAGATCTACGAAACATAAACACAACTGCCTATTCCTATCGTAGCATTTTTCAATTACCTGGCGCTTACTGAAAATCTGATCCTGACAGCCTCTCTGTGGTCTGAAACCACACTGGTTTTCATCCAACTTCCTCTCAACGACTGATCGCACCCTCCCTTCCAAGATGCCAGTGAATACTTTGCCTGGTACACTAATCAATGAGATACCTCAATAGTTGTTGAAATCCTTCCTGTTCCCTTGCTTATAGATAGGTGCAATTACTGCTTTTGCCCAATCTGAAGGTAGTCAGTTAATTATAAATAGAGGCATGATTTTTTCGCATTAACGATAAACGCTACAAAAAATATTTTGAAGCGATTTTGCGATATCTTTATGAATCATATGTTTCTGGTTAAGAAAATATGGATATTGTGTTCACGAATTAAAGCGATAAGGCCATTTTAAAGCGAAATTCAATTATTTTGCGATAAGCGCGATATTACAGCGAAATCTATAGTGAATAACGAACTTGACATTTTGTTCCAAGATTATGTATGAAGAGAAAAGGAAGAACGAACATAGATTCATCGACAGGAAAGACATGTTATCATATCATTAATGTTCTGGAAAATATCTTTAAGACATGGCATCAAAGAAAAGGGGTTGGCACCAGGCCCTTTGCCAAACAAAATGTTTGGAATGTTGTTCTTGTGGTGGCTGGTAATCCCACCCCAGTCTGTCTCCTCACGGCACTGTGCAGTCCTTGAATGCCTAATGACGTCTACAAGCAGCACAATTGACTGGTGTATTTCGGCTTCGTGGTCAGGTAAAATTAAGAAAGTGATCACAAACAGTAGCGAAGATGAGTCGCTCGACAAGTGTTAAGGTGCACAGCAGAGCTAAACAGTTTGCGAGTGAAGGTTTATAAGTTTTGGAAAGCAATATATTAATGTGTAAATTTTTTAATGTTCGTATCGTGTGGGAGAAAAAAGATACTGTCTCAAAACATTGTTTTAAAAATAAGAAACATTCAGAACGTAAATTTAGCACTCCAACAGTGAAACAGCAGGCAACAATAGACCTCTCATTAGATATGCAAAAGAAAGCTAAGAGTGAAAAAATAGAATTTATTCCTGAAACAACAGCGATGCTAGTCAAAGCCAACATCCCACTGGAGAAGGTAGACGACCCTGCAGTCCGGAAATGGCTTCAAAAGTATGTACCAGGTATGTACAGTCTATCAATTAACACTTTAGCGTCGACGTGTACATTTGCTTTTTCCGCGGTAAACTGCTGAAATGCCGTATACATTTTTCAGGTTGTTGTGGGCTACGGATGTTCGTAATTTCATTCGTAGATGATAATCAAAGACATATTTTATGTTCAAAGTTACTATTTTTGTGTCCCCCCATTGGGGTGACATAAGGTTATTAGGTTGACTATGCAACAGAGAAAGCGCATGTCACCCCTACAGGGGTGACGGCCTTTTTACCTTTGTTGTTGTGGAACACCGTGCTCTGTACTGTGAGCTGTTGATTTACGTGCCTTTCAACGAGTTCCTTGTAATTTACAGTTTTGTGACAAGAAATTAATTCATGTTGTGTGTTTCTGTGTTGAGTAAGCCATGATTACCGATAGAGAGATAGAAGAACAACCTGAAAAGGTTTCGTGTGTTGAATCAAGAGATGTTGACATTTAGGATTTGCAATGCGATGCCACCTTTTCCGAGTCAGAATTCAACAGTAGTTTGTGTAGTGAGGACACTAGCAAAGATTCCGGTGCTGCATCGGGCAATGATTCAACCAAATCATCAGCCAGAGACAACTACTGGGGAACATTCCCAGGTTTGCAGAAACATTTTTTTTATTCAGATGTAACCCCGGTTTACAATTTCATCTGAGTACTAAATCTCAACCAGTATGTAAGAATAAAGCAATAATAGACTCAAATCCACATTATTTTCCTTGCCATTAATAATTGAATTCTGATGGTTGCGTATGTCACCCCATATGGGGTGACAAATGTCAGAGAAATTCCACTGTTTGTTGCGCAATGCCCAGCGTGTTGAGAAAGGAATGGGCACTGCACTGCACTCTATGAACACCTTACGTGAACAAGCAATGCAATACAACAGCGAATGGTAGCGCTAGTTTCGTGCGACAGCCTAAAGTTGAAAGGCCTGGACGCACTGCCGTGTCACCCCATGAGGGGTGACATACTATATTTTGTATGAGGGTCCGTCACCCCACATGGGGTGACATCGTCTTCAAAGTGTTAAACGTCCACAATCAACGATCAGTGATAGTAATGAAACATTTAAAGATTAATTTTAGAATTTCATTAAAGCGAAATTAAAGCAATACGGCAATATCTAATTCGCGAAATAACGCGAAAATTAGTATCCTCGCGAAATTGTTCAAAAATTAATGCGAAAAAATCATGCCTCTAATTATAAACAACTGGATGTTTAACAGTAAATTGGATAAGATTGAGTGTTGTTATTAAGATGTTGTAATTATAAAAATATACGATCGTATGTTTTCTGTCGCGTGAAGCAGCGTCAAGATTCCAAGTTGAGTCTGCTGCTTAATTGTGAAATTATATCCTTGGCATTTATGAACAGTCATGTGAGAATAATCTTTCTTGTTGATGTGATTATTGGTTTTAGAGATGGATATTGTCTGTAATGAATTAAGAGAAGTTAGAATTAGTATTTTGAAGCACATGTATTAACAAGAAACTTCAGGTATGTAATACAGTGTAGTCTCGATTATCCGACCTAAACGGGACCTGGAGTATGTCGGATCAGCGAAAATGTCAGATAATACAGAATTACTTTGAAAATTAACTAAAACAAACAGGAAGGCTGTACTTTATTACTAAAACAATAACATGTTTTACAGCACTCTATTTACTGAATTATCAGTTCAATTGTACAGTACATGCAGTATTGAACGAAAACATTCCAAGTATCTTACGAAAAGAAACTTGCCAGCAATCAAGGATGAAAGGAGTTTCCGCCGATATTTCCTCTTCAGTGTTTCCAGCACACCTTGGTCCACTGGCTGGCATAATGACGTCACGTTAGGAGGGAGGAACATGAATTTGATGTCACCACTTCTAAGTTGCTGTTCATTTGGGTGTGATGGAGCATTGTCTAGTTGAAGAAGAAGTTTTCTAGGGAGAGTGTTTGAAGCTAGAATTTTTTCTACATCTGAAACAAACTGTGTAACAAAACAGTCTTTAAAGATGTCAGCAGACATCCAGGCAGCCTTCTGATTCGTGTAATGGACTGGAAGAGCATTAACAGAAATATTTTTAAATGCCCTAGGCTTCTTTGCTTTACCAGTCATAAGCAATTTTCCTTTTAAGTACCCAGTAACATTACTACAGATAAGAGCAGTAAATCTTTCCTTACTACGCTTGTAGCCAGGTGCAGACGTCTCGGCTTGGGCTACGAGTGTTTTTGATGGCAGCGCTTGAAATTTCGCCCAGTCTCATTATAATTAAAAATATGATAACCGGTTAATCCTTCAGCAAGTATTATTACTTGACATTCCTTTTAAAATTTCACAACCTCATCAGATTTAGCTGACAGTTTTTCTCCACAGATATTAAGCTGCCTAATGCCGTACCGTTTTTTCCACCGATGAAGCCACCCAGCACTAGCAGTAAATTTAGGGTCCCCTTCATTAAACTCCTTCTGGAAATACATCGCCTTTTCTTGCAGAATGGGGCCAGATATTGGCAGGTCCTTTAATCTCCACCAGAAGTTCAGTGTCTGATAACATGGAATGTCGGATAAGCGAAGGTCGGTTGAGCGAGACTCTACTGTACGTCAGTTGCGCAGTAACTTACTCATCAAGGTTGTGCTAGGTAGATCTGACTGTTCCTGCAGCTCTTGCCTGACTAACACTTCTATTCCTGGTGTTATACCTGTGCAGTAAAGGAGGAGTGGGGCGTGGAGGCAGAGAAGGGTAAGGTTGATCCTTATGCGCCTGTGTCGTTACTGGAGGGGCGTTAATGGGGGTGGTGTAGGCAGGCCTAGCGTTTGGCTTGGTGGATGAAACATCTGGATGAATGGATTTAAAAAGATGGAATTTTATTCTGATGTGAATTCACAATGTATATTAATTTGAGTGTTAATTCATATAGAAGATTTTGATTTTCTATGACCTCATTTAGATTATGATTGTTATTATAGGTTTGATCCAAAAAGGTATGTAAATTTTCTATTTCGTTCATTAACTTTCCTTTACTGATACTTCTAATAATAGTAAAGTGATGGTTTGTCTCAGTCATGTGCTGGCTCATGGCCGAATACTTATTATGTTTAAAAGCGTTGTAGTGTTCCATGTACGAGGGTTGGGGCAAAAGTCATGGCAAATATTTTTTTTCTTGAAGATACCAGTCCCGTTGTCAAATGTGACATATACAGACGAAAGGACAAGGTGTTAACTACATGTGTGGACAATGAATAGCACTGAAATATCGTAACACACTAATTTATTACGGTAGTATACAGGGCAATATGGCCTTCCCGGTGCAAAAGAATGACAACACAGTTCACATAAAATTGACATGACAAACCTGGGCCTAAAGACCCTCAAAGTAGTCCCCTGCTACTGACACCACACGCTGCCAACAATGTGGGAGGCGCTGAATACCATCTGCCTCAGCATTTGCCGCACCATGTGTGAATCAGGTCACCTGTTGGCACACAGCATTAGCAATGTCCTCTCATGTTGCAAACCCCCTACCACGTAGTGGTTCCTTAATCTTTCGAATGAGATCAAAGTCACGTGCGAAATATCGAGAGAGTACAGTGGGTACTCCAATTCTTCCCATCCCCAATGTCGCAGTAGCTGCCTACACAATCTGCTTTATGTGGCTTTGCATTGTCATGCAGGATTATTGCACTGTCCACAAGATCCGGACGTTTCTCCCGAACGCCACGTCGTACCTGTTGCACCAGGTAGTCCCTGTACTACTGTGCGGTCACTGTTCTGCTTTGCGGAACAAAGTGGCAAACAATGACACCCCTGATGTCATACGCGACGATCACCATCCATTTGATTGGGGAAGGATTCTGACGGACCTTCTGCCTCCTTGGTGGTCCAGCATGTCGCCACTCTGCGGACCGACGTTTCAGTTCTGGTTCGTATGCCCTGGCCCAAAATTCATCGATGGTGATTATTCGTGACAAGAATTGATCGCCGTCCTGTTGCCAGCATGCAAGGTGATCGGAGCGCACCCACCTTTGAACTTCCGTCAGTGCATGCAGTACCCACTGTGATGCGTTTTTGCGCAGTTGCAGCTCATTACGCAATATCCTGTGGATGGTGCGTTTCTCGATGCCTCTTGCCCTCTCTAACTCCAGTAGCATCCACCGTCTGTGTTCATCCAGGAGTTGCTCGATGACGGCACATGCCACATCGGTCCGCGCACTGACACGTCGTCCTGAACGTTGCTCATCACTGGTTGAACACGTCCTTGCTGAAACTTTTCTACCCACCGTGCTACTGTATGTTTTGGTAGGACATTATTCCCAAGGATTTCCACTAATTCACTGTGACATTCCATTGCATTTCTCCCTCAGAGAATGGCTATTTTGATGTAAGTGCCCTGCTCAACACGGGTTACTTCCATCTCGCACGACACTCACAAATTGACTGGTTTCACAGCCCTTGCTGCCCTACTACCAGCTATCACAGAGCCATCTGTTGTTCTGTATACACACTATGCCTGCAGAACTTCCACACGACACATATACGTTTGTGATTCGTTTACATATCTACAAGAAAAAAAAATAGTTTCATGACTTTTGCCCCAATCCTCATATTTTTCAGAAAATCTCCTCCCAGTCTGACCAACGTATAAAAATCCACTCTGTGTACATGTTAATCTATATACATCCGATCTTGAGTAAATGTTTCTATTACAATTAACTTTATTGTGGTTAAGAAATATGTTTTGATTGGTGTTGAACATCTCGAAAGATATAGTAATATTGTGCTTCTTTAGGGTATTAGTAATCTGGTGGATGGCAGTGTTATTAAAAGTAAATGTAACATTTTTTTTTTTTATTAGGCTTTTCTGGGATGAGATTCATGGATAATTTAGTTTTTACTTTGTTGATTAGACGATTGACCATGTCAACTTTGAATTCGTTAATTTTGGCAAGATTCCTTATATAATTCAATTCAGCTTTTAAGTTGTTAGAAGAAAGAGGAATTTTCAGAGCTCTATAAATCAAGCTATAGAATGAGGCATGTTTTTGGGCCTTAGAATGTAGAGAGGTATTCTTAAAGAAATGGGGGAGTGTGTAGGTTTTCTAAAGATACGAAAATCAAATGCATTATGAAAACGTGTGACTGTTATATCTAAAAAGTTTAAGGAATTATTCATCTCGTCTTCTTTAGTAAATTTAACGTTAGGGTCAAATTTATTTAATTGAAACAGACTTTCAACGTATTAGGTCGTGTTACGTACATGTAGTACATGTTGAAGAGATGTTAAGTACAGAACAAAAATGGCCAGCCGGATACCAGTGGGATCCGAACCCACAACCTGCCGATTTCGCATCGGTTGCTCTACCAGTTGATCAGTTGATCAATTTTTGTTCTGTACTTAACATCTCTTCAACATGTACTACATGTACGTAACACGACCTAATACTTTGAAAGTCTGTTTCGATTACAATGTGGTCGTGAAAATTCAATATTCAATTTATTTAAATTATCTAAAATCTCATCACTACTGGTGACGTCCTTATTAATAATTATGAATGTATCATCCATGAATCCAAGCCATAAACATATGCCTTTTATCTGTGATAAAATCTTTGTATGCTCTATAGAATCCATATAAATGTCTGCCAGGATGCGAGAAAGAGGGTCACCCATAGCTAGACATTTTTGTTGGTAAACCGTACCGTTAAAAGATAAATAATTATTATTTAAGACAAAATTTAAGATCTTCATAAATTCTTCGATTTCCTGCTTACTAAAGTTACTATGTTTAATGATGATATTGTTGATGATTCTTACTGTTTCATCGGTTGGTATATTTGGGTACATGTTTACAATGTCATAAGAGCATAATATATGGTTGGGTCTTAGAATAAACTTATTCAGAATTTCACAAAATTTAACTGAGTTTTTAAGGGGTATTTATTATTGAAAACATAAAGTTTCTTTAAAAAAGTGTGAATGAATTTTGATACCCTGTAGGTAGGACTATTTCTACAGTTTATGATAGGGCGCATTGGTATATCCTTTTTGTGGATTTTAGGCATGGCTCTGGCTGTTGGTATACTAGGGTTCATATTAAAAAGTTTTTGTTGTTCCTGTT
Organism: Anabrus simplex; assembly: GCF_040414725.1. NCBI lineage: Eukaryota > Metazoa > Arthropoda > Insecta > Orthoptera > Tettigoniidae > Anabrus > Anabrus simplex. Next base: position 269,304,998 of record NC_090270.1, read on the forward strand.
CATTAAGGAGAAAATTGGAGCAATTAATTAAAGTTTTTAGATTTCGTTGTACTGTTGTGATAGGATCTTTATTAACTATTGTATAAATTTTGTCCCTAAAGAATTCTTCAGTTTTTTGAATGTATGTGTGTTTGTCTAATAGAACTGTGGATCCTCCTTTATCCACTTTTGGGACGATAATGTTGTTGTTGTTGTCTAGTTTCATTTTCATGTTCCGGATCAATTTATTGTGGTTGTAATTGAAATTTGCGTTCGTTTCTTCTGCCAACTTAGGTAATGTCTTTTTTACTTCGAACATAACATCGTTTTGAACCTCTAAGGGGAGTTTTGAAATGTTAGCTTCGATTTCAGCCACTGTATTAATAATGTCCATTTCTTTTTTTTCTTGCTAGGCCAATTGTGATTTAAGCTTCTGTTCAGAATCCCTATCTCTTCTTCAGAAAACTGCATGTTTGTCAAGTTAAGTATTGTAGGTGTATTGACCTGAGGGGAAATAGCTCTTTGTTTGCCTGTACAAAGTTTAGGGAAACATAGTTGGGATTCTTTCACCTGTGATAATTTCTTGTTAATGGTTGCCTGCTTCCTCTCCAATATTATGACTAATTTATTATCCACATGTAATTGGAAAGAGCTCCATTCCTACGGAGTCAATGCCTGTGCTAACATTAAAGGCTGGTTTACACGGGTAGAGTAGCGAGGCGAGTAGAGTGGATAGTAGAGGTACTAGCATAGTGTAAACGACTGGGATAGTAGCGAGTAGAGTAGCTAGTAGGCAGTAGAGTAGAGTGGGTTTCCGGTGTGGTAAAGTAACTCTACCACTATCCTTCCCCCTCCACCGGAACCGAGCTCCGAGAGCTAGCGGAGGAGGCCGAGGACGCTCGATTTTTCAGTTAGCGCGTCGTTCGACTATTTCCATATGTGTTCTGATGGTATTCCGTTGAGTGTACTGAGAATCTGTGCATTTATTTGGTGGTAAAATGAAGTGGAGAGAAGAAGAAACATGCAAATTTGTAGAACTTTACCGTGAAAAAGAATGTTTATGGAACATAAACAGCATATTTACAGAAAACAAGAATATAAGACGGACGGCAGAAGAGGACTTGATTACGAAATTGGGTAGAAAGGTTTTGGTTTAATGGAACTTAAACAGAAAATAAATGAAAAATTACGCTGTACCCTACAACCAAGAACTGATGAAAATTCGTAAATCCAAGAAGTTGGAAGGTGGTGCCGTAGACATCTACCTGCCCCTCTTAAGTGATTTAGTAAAGTATATATTCATGAGTTGTATTTTTGGGCTTATGCCGTGTAAATAATTATCAACACACTCAACGTTTCAAAAGGAACCTTGCCTTTCTTCATCAGGGGACAAAAGAGAAAAGAAACGACGTATTGATGGTTGCTAGGAGAAAGCAACAAGGAAGCCCCCTTTACATCTTTGGGCACCATTTGAAGCTTCCTTGTTGCTTTCTCCTAGCAACCATCAATACGTCGTTTCTTTTATCTTTTGTCTCCTGATGAAGAAAGGCAAGGTTCCTTTTGAAACGTTGAGTGTGTTTATAATTATTTACACGGCATAAGCCCAAAAATACAGTTCATGTTATTTACACGGGCCGTGAAAGTCTAAATGATAATATTAGTAAAGTATATTTTGCAAGGTAATACCAAAAGCTAGGTATATTAGGCCTATTCATCCACAACGTAACGTTATAGCTGAGTGATATTAAGGGAGGTAGCCTACACCTTTGGAGGTCAAACAAATGCAGGTGTATTGTCTAAGAAGGATTTTAAAAATACCTATACCTATAATGGTTTTGAAGATGCAACATAAAATATAAACAAGTGTCAGCTGAATTGTCCCTTTAAATGAAGGTTTCTCAAGTTTCAGTGTTACACAGTGAGTTCATCATGTGTCTCGACGTGTTGAAGTTGGCAAGACAATGGTGCAGGACTTTATATTAATAACATACATAGGGATCTTCTACATATCACTTGCCGTTGCCATTAATTTCCAGCAATAAAAGTAATTTCCCCAAAAAGTTCAATAATTTTCATATTTTGTTTGGAATATCCAAAATAATTATTGTTTACAGTACTGTACAATGTCAGATCATGAAGCTTAAACTCTACACCCGGGCCGTATAAGCAGCAAACAAAATCAAAAAGGATATACATAGATTAATAATTGGGGTATTTTTGGCGAAGAAGCTACTACAAATTACGCTTACGCCAGTGTACTGATGGCTATTACCAGTGGGCAAGAACTTCAGAGACACCTCAAGCTTAACTTTCTGTGTTATTGCATCTCTCATCACTGTGTCGTGTCTTAAAATTTGCGGTGTTATAGCATCTAACAATGTCTGAAAGTTATCAGGCGTCAACCTCATACACTTTCTGTATTCTTCTTTATACTCTGTCGCAAGTTCTCTCACAATTAATGTTGATGCCCTGAGTGTATCTCTCCTACTAAGCCAGACTCTTACCCATTCCGTTCTTTCCTCATTTACTTCTTCTAAAGCTTCACTAACCTCTTGCATTAATATGTTTGCAAATGTCTTTAAACACTTCCTTACTATGTGCTTACGTCTTTACATGTTCCTACTACTCTACTCTACTCTACTCTACTCTACTCTACTCTACTGTATGACTCTACTCCCGTATGAACGACATGAGTGTCAACTCTACCAGACAGTGGCAGAGTAGAGTAACATAGCTACTCTACAATCTACTCTACTCGCCTCACTACTCTACCCGTGTAAACCAGCCCTAAATGAACTTTATTCAACTGCAAATTTAAGAGTGATTTATTTTTATACATAGCTTTAATTTCACTTCTTATTCACATCTCATTAACTTTGTTCTGAACTCTATTCAAACTTTGATTGGTTAGGTTTTTTCTCTGCATAGATTTCAAAAATTTAGGTATCAATTTTAGCTTAAGACACTGTTTCAAGAAGTTTCTATCCATTGCTAATATATATATATTGACCTTAAGATTAAAGTACATATATAAACGGTATTTTGCCTGGTTGGCTACCAAGTTGCAAGTGACAGCTCTCATGATTGATCCGTATTGAAACTGACTATAAGCAAAATTATCACAAAAAATAATTTATTTATAATTTACCAAGCCAAACGCTAGGCCTGCCTACACCACCCCATTAATACCCATCGAGTAACAGCACAGGCGCATTATAGATCAACTTAACCCCTCTCCCGCTCTATGCCTCACTCCTCCTTTACCGCACAGGTATAACACCAGGAATAGAAGTGTTAGTCAGGCAGGAGCTGCTGGAACAGTCAGATCTACCTAGCACAACCTTGATGAGTAAGTTACTGCACAGCTGACGTATTAGATACTTGAAGTTTCTGGTTAATACATATGCCTCAAAATACTAATTAGGGGCCGATGACCTCGATGTTAGGCCCCTTTAAACAACAAGCATCATCATCGTCAAAATACTAATTCTCTCTTTTAATTCATTACAGACAATATCCCTCTCTAAAGCTAATAATCACATCAACAAGAAAGATTATTCACACATGACTGTTCATAAACGCCAAGGACATAATTTCACAGTTAAGCAGTAGCCTCAACTTGGAATCTTGACACTGCTTCACGTGACAGAAAACATACGATCGTATATTTTTATAATTACAACATCTTAATAACAACACTCAATCTTATCCAATTTACTGTTAAACATCCAGCTGTTGTTTATAATTAATTGACTTTGATTTTATCATGATTAGGTATATTGAACATTTGGGTCAAATATATCCAAGGAAGAGTACACTATACTCAAGTTGTTGCTATCTCAATGGTCTGCAGGTTGATAAGAAGAGGATCCATTTCAGCTTTGGACTTATTTGGAATCTAGAATGAACAGCACCATTAAGTTTTTAATTTTCATGTGTATAAGATACCATCAATTCTCGATACTCATAGTGTGTAATGCAGCATCTTTTTATAGTATAATTGTAGCATATTCATTTTAAGAGGTTTTTAATGTGTGATGGAACTTCCTTTGTAAACCATGTGTGGACAGGCAAGGTTTCAGTCATTTGACCCTAACGTTGCCTACAGGCTGATGATGCTCTTTAGAAGGTGCGAAACATGTCCCTGAGTTGTTTATATAGTATTATGTAAATTTCAACCACGTAACACGTGGCATGTATCGAATAGGTGGTGATAATAAATAAATTATTTTTGTCATTTTTGCATATAGTCGGTTTTAATACAGATCAATCATGAGAGTTGTCATTTGCGATGTCTCCATGTCGAATTGGTGGTTTGACTCCTCTTAATTCAAAGCTGAAACTTGTACAAAGATTATTAATGATGTTGCCAACTTGCAGATTCCTCACAATTTTATCAGTGGACACGTACCTAAACATTCTCGATCAACTTGACGTCTGTTAACTATTGGGCTCGTTATCAATAAAAATGGCTAACGTGACAAGTCTTCAAGAACACGAGGTTATTCATAAGCAAGACTGTTGCTTTCCAAAGTCAGCTGGGAGAATGGAGAATGAATGTCGATTGACAACTGGTGAATGACATCTGGCGAATGACCCAGTGACCGACTGTATGCTAACAGCTGGCAAGTAGGTGACCTCGTTGAACCTCTGCACATCTCACTCGCACATACCGAAAGTATTACAAAATTCAAGACACAATTTTATTACTACACTAATTCATTCTATATGATGTGCGTCTTTTTAATATCAAAATCAGTGATGATAAAACGTAATATATTATTAGGAGAATGAGCATCATCTTCTATTTGCCATATTTATTTATTATAACACCGCTCACCTGAAATTCAACATAGTCAGTAACATGTCTTTTACAGAGTTGTCTGTTGTTGCCATTCACTTCTTCTGAAGCTCTCAAAGTACAACATTGTCTAAATAATATGGATACCAGGCCATGCAGGTATAGAAGGAAATGAAAAGGCAGATAAACTGGCCAGGAAGAGGGCAGAAACACATTTTGTAGGCCCAGAACCTGTATGCGGAATTTCCTATGGACAAGTCCGACACTGCATAGGAAAATGGGTACAAAATAAACAAATGGTGAACTGGAAAATCTCCAGGATGCAGCTTACAAAGGAACTGATAAAAGGACCAAACAAGAAGCATGCTAAAGAACTGTTGAAACTCTGCAGAGAAAATACAAGATGGGTAGTAGGACTGTTGACAGGACACTGCCATCTGGAAAAATACCTACATAGAATTGGAGTAATAAGAAACAATATATGCAGGAAATGCAATGAAGCAGAGGAATCAGCTGAACACATACTCTTCGAATGTGAGGTGTTGGGTAGAATCAGACTCTCCACTCTAGGACTACCAGATGAAGAGAGAGAAAAAATCCAAGAAGACCCAATGAGAACAATCTGCAGCTTTATGAAGGGAGCAGGTATATCTAGGTGGGAATGAAGGAAAAACATGGTAGCAAAAGATCTTAGAGGTTGACGCTAATTAGGAACTAATATTTAGAGGCCCCATGAAGAAAAGAATAATAATAATAAGAACCTGTCTTTTATCCCTCTCATAACTTTGCTAGCACCTTTTTTTCTTTCTTTTTTTTCCTTTCAAAAAACGGGTTTATGCATTAGCTGCTGACACAGGTCTGTAGTCCCGCAGCGAAAATCAGATAACCGGAAATAAATATAAAAGTAGTAACTTGTCAAATGAAAGCGGCAAGTGTGCAAAGTCCACTGACACAAAGATATACCACTCAGTCTTATCAAAACACACTATTAAGCCTATCGAAACTGTCACAATAGATGTACTCTGTATCATCATCATCATCATCATCATCATCATCATCATCATTTTTATATCCTTCCAGTGAGCCAGATAGGATGTTTATGAACAATTTGCCTCCATTTTACTTTATCTTGATATACACCTTATCTTCTTATTGTTTTCAAGTTTTCTCCTCTACTTTCCAGGTCATCTTTGATCTTCCTGGTTCATCCAGTTCTTCTGCCCTGTACATTCCTATCCGTGTATTGTCTTGGTGTTTGGGTCTCATTCATACTCTACACATGTCCGAACCACTTGAGTCGTGCAGCACTCAGTCACTCTGCCATTGACAGGTCCACCTACATCTCTTTATCCAACGTTCTCATTCCCAATTTTATCTCTTCTAATCTTCTGCATCGGGCGAGTTGGCTGTGCGCGTAGAGGCGCGCGGCTGTGAGCTTGCATCCGGGAGATAGTAGGTTCGAATCCCACTATCGGCAGCCCTGAAGATGGTTTTCCGTGGTTTCCCGTTTTCACACCAGGCAAATGCTGGGGCTGTACCTTAATTAAGGCCACGGCCGCTTCCTTCCAACTCCTAGGCCTTTCCTATCCCATCGTCGCCATAAGACCTATCTGTGTCGGTGCGACGTAAAGCCCCTAGCAAAAAAAATAATCTTCTGCATGGGTAACCACAGAAACTTCATTTCACGTGCATGGGATTTGATCAATTCTCCCTTATTAATTACACAGCAGTATGTCATGCTAGGAAAGAGATATGTTTTTAACATGGTCTCTTGAGCTCACACAGGAACATCCTTGTACCACTCTAGGTCCTACACTTAGTGAAAGAACTTTGATCCCTTTCTTACTCCGTTCTGCATTTCTAGTTTGGTACTTCCACCACTTGATATTGTACTTCTCTGGTAATTGAAGGTTTCCACACATTCAGTTCTCTCTCTCTCTCTGACATAAGTTTGCACTGGGTAGGTGTCCTGCTCATACTCATTATTACGTTCTTGCTCTTTAAAGTTTGAGTTCCTTTCATCTAATCTTCTCTGTACTTATGTATTCTATCAGCAAACTATGAAAATAAGCTGCAAAATAAATAATTTCTTCAACAAACAAACAAACAAACAAACCTGTGGCACAACTGCCCATTAAGGGACTTGGTCTTCCAAGGCAACTGCTGCCCAGCCAGATGGTCAACATGATGACAGGCTTGGGTGTATTGTTTGGCTTTCATGTCATATAAGACAACTCCTCTTTCGGTCTCATGAGGTTGAGTGAACCCCGCTCTGGAATTATAATTACTGGTCTGGCTAGGAATTGGGAACCTCCAGGTAAGAGACAGGCACGCTACCCCTTCAGCATGGGCTGTGATTTGTCATAATTTGCCTGGGTGTGGTGAACAAGTACTCTCCACTTGTCCTGTCCAGGGATACACCTTTGTCTTCAAGATGTTGCCACTCCAGCCCTTGCCCTTCTAGGTCTTGTTTTATATGGTCAAACCATTTATTCCTTGGCCAACTTCTTGGTCTCTTTCTTTTAACTTCTTTCCATGTGGGTCCATTCTCTTTAGGTGACCAAGCTGTCTTAATTTATTTCCAACACACACCTCCTTGAGTATCCCGTGCACTTGATGTTGTATTTCCTCATATCTTATCTTGTTGACATAAATATGTCTTACGGCTGGGGTTCATCTGAAAATTTGCATGATGAAATTAGCAATACAAAAAGTATGATGCAGTGTTATCTAGCAACCATCCTGTCCCATCCCATCCTATGCTACGAGGGGCGTTTGAGAAGTCTGTGCAAAAAATAAAAACTACTTACGTGTTTGGGGTAAACCTTTTTTATTTTTTGACATAGTCTCCTTTTAGGCTTATATACTTCGTCCAACGATGCTCTAGTTTGTTGATACCTTCCGAATAATAGGATTTGTCCAAGTCTTGCAAAATATCCATTAGTGTTGGCAATCACCTCCTCGTTTGAATAAAATCTTTGTCCCGCCAGCCATTTCTTCGAATTGGGGAACAAATAGTAGTCCGAGGGAGTGAAGTCTGGAGAATAGGGGGGATGTGAAACGAGTTGGAATCCTGTTCCATTAATTTTGCGACCACAACTGCTGAGGTGTGTGCTGGTGCGTTGTCGTGATGGAAAAGGACTTTCTTGTGGGCCAATTGTGGGCATTTTTCTTGCAGCTCGGTTTTCAAACGGTCCAGTAATGATGAATAATATGTACCTGTAATAGTTTTACCCTTTTCCAGATAGTCGATGAGGATTATCCCTTGCGAATCCCAAAAGCAGTCGCCATAACCTTTCCGGCCGAAGGAACGGTCTTCGCCTTTTTTGGTGCAGATTCACCCTTGGTAACCCATTGTTTAGGTTGTTGTTTGGTCTCAGGAGTATAGTAATGTATCCATGTTTCATCCACAGTGACAAAACGATGCTTAAAGTCCTCCGAATTCTTCTGGAACAACTGCAAACCATCCTTGCAACACTTCACCGATTCTGTTTTTGGTCAAGCGTGAGCAATCGTGGCACCCATCTTGCGGATAGCTTTCTCATGTCCAAATGTTTATGCAAAATATTATGTACCCATTCAGTTGAGATGCCCACAGCACTAGCAATCTCACGTACCTTAACTCTTCTGTCATCCTTCACCATATCATGGATTTGTTCATTGATTTCTGGATTTATAACCTCCACAGGCCGTCCAGAACGTTCAGCATCACTTGTGCCCATGTGGCCAGTCCGAAAATTTTGAAACCACTTATAAACTGTTCTAATCGAAGGTGCAGAGTCACCATAATGTTTATCAAGCTTCTCTTTAGTCTCTTGAGGCGTTTTGCCTTTCATAAAGTAATGTTTAATCACCACACGAATATTTTTCCGTCCATTTCTTGAAAATCACTCAACTTCCTTGATTCACATGAATACCAAACACAAAGAAATAGACCAATATGGCTGAAACTTGGTGTGCGTTCATTCAAGAGATGCTACTAACTAAACATGACCTTGATACGCGCCGGTGGTGCCATCTCTCGGACTTTGCACGGACTTTTCAAACCACCTTCGTATGCTATCCTATCTGACCTGCTGTGGCCAGCTCTTGTTCCGATCCTGTTGGTATTACGTATGGAGGCCTAGGGATTCTTTCATTTTCATGCCCTTCGTGGCCCTTGTCTTTCTTTGACCGATACCTTCATTTATTGAAGTGTCAGGTCCCTTCCATTTTTTCTCTCTGATTAGTGTTGTATAGAGGATGGTTGTCTAGTTATACTTCCTCGTAAAACAATAATCACCACCACCACTCTAGCAACCATGGAGACTGTGATGTGGAGTATTGGTGGATGGCTATGACTGAGAGACATATAGAAGGCTGGTTTTTTTTTCAAAGAGGCCTCATCTCATCATACTGTAGAAAACTAATTATTTTATTTGTGGTAGTTTCATAGGCCCTGAGTCAATTTCCCCTTTCAGTGCACTGAATCTGACACTTGTCGACTCCAAATTCCATACAGATGTCTCTCAAAAATGATTCATTAGATGCAACTAAATTAATGTTATCAATTTGAGTTTCATTTATTGAATGACATATTTATGATTATTTGATTTTTCCAAAGGGACATTTGACACCATTTTCTGCACTGTTGATCTTAAGAACTTCATTTTCACAGCTTGAAGTTTGGTGAGACCTCTTTTGGTTGGTGTGCAGGTTTCTATAATGTTTGTGATAACTGGCACAAGGAAGCTCTTATAGAGTACTAACTTTGTCCTTTAAAGGGAATTTTAAATCCCAGAGAAGCTTTCTTACAAGTTAATAAAACTGTGTTCTTTCCTGGTACTCTGTTGATAATTTCTGCTGATGATATGTTTACTGACTGGCAGACAATTCTTCAAATTCAAATAGATAACAAACATAGAGTGAATGCTTGCTGGTAGAAATAGGTTAGTACTATAGCATGGAGAAATATATGAGGGTTGCAGCCATAATCATCTAGACCTCAATGTTGAAATAAAATGGATATCTGAGAGGTACTGTACTGTATTACATATTCAAAATATGATTGCCCTCGGCTTTGCCAGGAACTAGTACTTGTTTACGTCCGGTGCTCTGTCAACATGTACAGGAGCATGCTAAATCTATGATTGCTCAGTTAATCACTCAGTCAGTCCTTACTGTTACAGTGATTCCTTTCGCTCCAATGTCGCTAATTCATATTCCATTCTGAATTTGCCGTATTGTTTTTGCATTTGTAGCACTTGTAAATTCTTCTCTAAATTCTATCTTGTCCTGTCAATAATATGAGACTCATATGATTACTCTAATCAGCCTGCTGACATGCCTGCTGCTTGCCGCACTGTTGTCTATTGACTTTGATAAGCAAACACTAGCACCTCCATGCCTGAGTGCAATTGTATTTTGAGTAAGTAATACTTTGTTCATTTACAGGGTGTGGAAGATTGAATAGGCTTACTAAAAATGTGTTACCATTTGTGAAAGAGAATGATAAGTTGAAGAAACTGGTGAAGAGCAGTAACTTCAGTATGAATGGTTTGATACATATCATATTGGTAAAAAAATTCCCTACAACATTTTTTGGTGGGGAGAGACTAGAAAAAGTTGGTTCCCCCAGTTTGTTGTATACCTGGATGTTGGTAGGAGGTAGAGGCAGTTAAAACTGGTTAGCAAATGCTAAAGATGGAGCATTGGCAACACTCAGTGTTAAACATCTGAGAGAGAGAGAGAGAGAGAGAGAGAGCGAGAGAGAGATGAGGGACTACTGGCTGTTCTGAAATGTTTCCCTCTATTATTCTACCCCTTTGTTTTGTAAATTAGAATAAATAATATATGAGGGTTGGGACATAAGCCAAGGCAGCTGTTTTTTCCCTCACATTTGCATGATGTTACCATACAGTTGTCATATGTCCTGGAAAGTATAACACTCATAGTACATGGACAGGTATGGGGCAATTGAGATGACAGTAGTGAGTCAGGCTCTTTGCAGAATATAATACGTGATGAGGCAAGAAGAGTGTGCATACATCAAACTGGCCATTTGCTGTGTTGCAATGCCAAGGAATGTCATAGAGAGCTTGTGGAAGCTGTGGGGACTCTTGTCCTTCTGTACCAAACTGTTGCAAGATGAGAGCAGCAGCATTTCAACTTGGACGTGAACAAGCAGCGATGTGCAACAGTCCAGAAAACCTGTTAGTGTCCGGATTGATGTGTCATGTGCAATAATTACCAAGTGCATGGTCATCGACAGAAGATGGACACTACTTGAGTTACAGGCATTGAGAAACAAACCATCCACAACTAGACTGCATGTTGCAAAGGTTGTATGGAGACAGCTCCGGTACTGGGAGTGGGATGTACTGGAACACCCGCACAATCACTGGACCTGTCTCCATGTGTTTTGATTTCATCCCCAAAGTGAAAGAATCATTGCGTGGGAGATGGTTTTGGACATAAGAGGACATTGCCAACGCTAGGAAACATGAAATTGCAAAATTCATACATGTTGAGGTGACTGGTATCTGATATCTCTCATATTGTTGAAATGTGCTTTGGACAATCTTAGGACTACTTTGTGGCTTTACCGTAAAGGTTACTGTACTCACCGAGAATAAATGTTACGTAGCACAAAATTCCATGCCTGACAGTTTCCATGTTTTGCATCCTTCTCGTGGTAACCTATTCAGCATTATTCATACATTCCACAGCACATTACGCTCCCCACTCCCATTTGTTTGGTATAACCTGCATTCGTGAAAAAAATTTAATTCCCTTGACTTTTGCCCCAACCCTCGTCATAAACAGGCATTGCACAAGAAATGTAAAAGCTGAATAAAGATAAGGATTGAAAAGGCAGATTCATTTAAAGTGAAGATAGGACTGAGGCAGAGAAGTGTCTTTTCGCCTCCCTTGTTTGTCATTGTAATGGATGAAGTACAGAACAAAGTCAAAAGGAAGATAGAGTCAGAGATACAACAGCTTGGTTATTTAATAATGATATTGTAGTATGGGGTGAGAGTGATCAACTCTACAAATTCAGTTAGATGCTTGGAGTGTAATAATAGAAGAATGAGGCATGAAAATAGGTAAAACAGTAGTGGTGATTACGAGACAGAGAAATGGAAGAAGTATAATAAAGTTAAATAATTAGCCTCTGGAAGTAGTTGACACTTTCAAGTACTTGGGTTCTGTAGTGTCACAAGATGGGACTTGACACAAGAGATCAGTAAGTGGGTTCAAATGGCAGGAATATTTTTCCAAAGCATAAGGGACGTAGTAAGAGTGAAAAGATTCCATAACCATGCAAAGAGTTTTTATTCAAGACCTATTTTGTCCGTATTCTGACATCTTCTCTTCTCTCTTCTTCATCCATTCCCTTTTGCAGATTCTCCCTGGGTAGGATAGTGTAGCAAAGCCCGCCACCTTACTCGATCTTTCCACCACTTCTCTTCTAGTACTTTATTGCTATCGACTCCTCTATTTGCAATACAGTCCACAACAGAGCTTCTCCATCTCATTCTAGGCCTCTTTGCAGTTTCTGTATCCATGAATGTTCTTTTTGGTATTCTCTCTCCTGGCATTCTCATCATGTGTCCGAACCATTTTAGCTTTGCTATATCAATCTCTTCTTGAAGTTTACACACTTGCACGCTTCTCCTTATTTCCTCATTTCGTATTCTATCTCGTCTTGTCTTTTCCTGTATGCTCCTCAAGAATCTCATTTCAGCTGCTTGTATCTTGCTTTGATTTCGCTTAGTCAGCGTCAGGTTGCTGAAGCATAGCTCAGTATAGGTTTATAATAGGACGAGTATAAAACCTTCTTGCACTTCATTGGCACATCTTTGTTCCATACAATGTCTCTCACAAACTGGTAGAAACTTGCTGACTGCTGTGTTCTTAAATCAATTTCTCCATCCGAATTTCCATCTTGTGACATCATGCTGCCCAAATATTTAAAATTTTTCACTACCTCAAGAGGTTCATTTCCTATTTTTATCACTCCCCCGGATTTTCTGTTACCTCTCGTCATGATCAAAGTCTTGCTATTAGTAGTACTAATCTTTATTCCAAAATTTCTTATCTCCTCATCCCATAAATCAACTTGTGTCTGTACTTCCCCTTCATTATCTCCCCAAACTACAATGTCATCAGCAAGGAGCATAGACTTGACTTGCTCGCCCATCATCTTCTCCTTGACATTATGTAGAAATCTATCCATGATGACAATGACATATGAAGCAGAAACATGGACAACAACATCTAAAGAGGAAGGCAGGATCCAGGGAGTGGAAATGAAGTTCCTTAGAATCATGCTTGGAAATGTGACGTAACTTTTAGATTATAGTTAATGTTGATTGTGATTGATTGGATATGATTTTAAAATAATAAGGCTTAATGGTCGATTATACTTACTCACAATTATGTACTCAGATAAGTATAAATAGAAATAACAATTTAGTATAGAAATATACTCCAAAATTGAGACACCAGTCTTGTCAGAACTGCAGTTTGGCGATGTAAACAGTAAAGACCGTGGACACCTTTATACTGTGAGTGCCCAGCATTTAACAAGATGCTTCATTAACAGGAGACTAATCAAGTTTCAAAATCCAAATCGCAGCTAGTGAGCAGAGTTTTGCGCGAAGCGTTTTGCTGAGACCTTTCCAGAAGTCTTATGTGGTAAGTACAGATTGGCAAGAGAATAGGGAAAGGTGAAATGACATTCAGGAACGTACAACCACATAGATTTGCACAACACTTGTATATTACAAATACCAATAAGAATATGGTTACATAGACAAGTTTTTGTGCATAAGTTGATTTTTACAGAGTAGACGACGAGATTTAATTGAAACCAAGAAACTAGAAATTTTAACACCATAAAAAGGGGCAAATTCGTAACAGTATAGATTCAATGTGGAAGAGAAGGGAATAATCACAAAATTCAATACGCAGGACGAATATAAAAGGTTCGATCCTGCAAATCATGACTAGATTGCAATATGACTAACACTATTTTAAGAAAAAAGAGCACTATATTTAGAAGGAGATATAAAACACGAAGGCCACTGTACAGTAAGAAAACCCCAGGGTCACCTAGAAAAAGAATAAGGAGCAATAGGGGAAAAAAACTAAAGGGCCGGCGAGGGGAGGGGTGAGGAAGATTTTCAGCCTGCATAAAAGTTTCCAGAAAGTAGTTAAGCCACGCACACCATTAGTCGCATACACTGTTCTGTAGCCAAGAAAATCACTGATATGATTAACTCTTCAAGCGTCTGTACACGAAGTATGTGTAGTGGCAATAACAGTTTGAAAATTATAAATCAAGTTCAGAATGAACATACTCGTAGATAATTTTAGTTGCCACACAAAATGTAATACTGCGAATCCAGCCTGAAGGGCATGATGGAAGAGATTAATAGTTCCTTATTTAGGAGTTGAAAGCACAATATGATTAATTTTTGCTCACCCAGCCAGCCGTTGAAAGTTCAGATGTGATGTTGCAGTTCGCACAGTTCGTCACTGAATGTCTGACTGTCTGTTCGAGACCAGGGCAGGCATTTATAGTGGAAGATAGCAGAGTCCAGAATGTACGAGAAGTAGGCATGACGTATACATGCAGCGGAAGAGGGGAGGGGATGGAGGCAGAGCAGTAGTAGAGTGCATAGCGGGCTGGGTAAGCAGTCAAAGCACACGCTGTATTGAGAGCAGGCTGGAGAAGTTGACAGATGGTAAAGTAGAAATCTTGAAGTAATAAATACGTAGAGGAGCACGTTACAGAAAGAAAAGTAAGGACCCTGTAAGGAACACAAGAGATACAGGAAAAGCTGGGGATAGAGATGTTGCAAAACAGAATAGCGGTATGGGGACTGGCGTGGTTTGGCCACATTGGCAGGATGGAATGAGAATCCCTAGAGCTATGTTGGAATGGAAGGTGACTGGAGCAAGACCGAGGAAGAAGTGGATAACCAAAGTAGAGGAAGCAGTGGAGAGTAGAGGTGTGAACAGTGAAGAATAGCAGAAGAAAGGGTAGAAGTGGTGGTCACTGGTCTATTACCTCACTTGACAGGTAGTTGAAGAAGAAGAAGAAGAAGAAGATTATGATAATGATACATAAAACATTCATTTAGGCTTAAACTTCCTGATGGCTGGTAGAAATTGGTAGGTGCAATAGTTAGAGGATATTTTTAAGTAATCTGAGAGTAGCTTACATGAACTGTTCTCCTTTCTCATCCACTGACAAAGATTGGACTGAAGGTCCTCTCTCCGTGGATCAGTGGTAGTGTGTCAGCTTCTGGATCCAAAGATCATGGGTTCAAACTTGCCAGACAGAGTCAGATTTTTGAAGAGTGGAAGCAAAATTATTATTTATTCT
This sequence comes from Anabrus simplex, assembly GCF_040414725.1. Classification (NCBI taxonomy): domain Eukaryota; kingdom Metazoa; phylum Arthropoda; class Insecta; order Orthoptera; family Tettigoniidae; genus Anabrus; species Anabrus simplex. Next base: position 269,320,153 of record NC_090270.1, read on the forward strand.
TCTCACAGATCGTTCGGAACTTGTTCCTTGGCTTGATGACTTTCGTCTTCCTATTCTTCCAAAATCCATTCTGTTGGCATGTAAAAAATTTCTGGTGCTGCATTTGGTATTTACCTGAAAAATTAATTAAAACACAAACATATACATATTATTATTATTATTATTATTATTATTATTATTATTATTATTATTATTATTATTATTATTATTATTATTATTTTCTTCATAGATTGTTTCGGAACTTGTTCCTTGGCTTGAACACTTTCGCCTTCTCATTCTTCCAAAATCTCTTCAAGAATTCGCTATATTGTCTCTTTCATTCTTCTGACTACTTTTCTACCAATCCTGGTGCTAGATTTCACCATAAATGTATGTTTACTTACTGAGGACCTGAAGACTTCGTGATTTCTCATGATATGTTTCCCAATGTTCAGTTAATTCAGGTTGTCTCTTGTTTCCTCCAGCCAATTTATTCTCCTATGTTGGGAATTTATTACATTGAATAATCTTCTTGAGTCTATTGTTATCCTTCATAAAAATGTGTCCAAAAAATTTCAAACGTCTCCTCCATACAGTATTGATGCAACTCTCTATGTGATTATAGAGGTCTGAAGTTCGCGTTTAGATCCAAATTCTATTTTCTTGTGTGGGGCTGAAAATTTTGCTAAGAGTTTTACCTTCTTGTTTTTCAATGTCCGCATGTGATTTCCTAGAGTTAAGGTTTTTGATGCATATAGAGCTTCCAGTGGGACAACTGCTTTGTAATGTTTCAACTTATCATTACGTGATATTACACCTTTCTTGTAGTGATCCCATGTTGATCTAAATGCCCTCTGAAGTTTTGAGGTCCTTTCTGTATTGGCCAAACTGTTGAATGCCAAAGGAATTAATATTATCAACATCATCATCATCTCAAGTGCCCGTGTTCATCACCTATTTCCTCATGTAATTGCTCTCTGTGTACCTAAGCATTTATGATATAAAATATAACACCTTGTTGTACAGATAACTGTTCATCTTTCCTCCGTGTCATTATCATGGCACTTAAAACCCCTCCCTTCATCACTGGTTGATATGCTGACTCTAATCATGCTGTTAGCATGCTTGCCCTTTCAGAGAGCGGTTGCGCCATGCATACGAGACAGATATTTGGGACGGTGCACGCAAGACGATTGCTGCCTTTTGGGACGCCCATGGTTGGCTGTGGCATGGTATTGATACTAACTCCCTTTAGTTTGCTTGTGTTATGCTGCTTTTCCAACCATCAACTTGCTCACGGGGTATTTTTCTTCCAGGTTACGACATCAGTGGATGGGAAAACATTCCAGAGAGTTCATCGGCTCTCATAGTGTACTATCATGGAGCCATACCCATCGATATATACTACTTCATAGCTAAAACATATTTGTACAAGAATCGTCTTATCCACACTGTTGCCGACCGTTTCTTATTCAAAATACCAGGTGGGTCAATGTACTAAAGTTACATTTATCAATAAAAATATATTTTTTATCATGGAATGTTCATACGTATTTTACCCGTCGTACAGAACTTATACTGTAGATTTTTCATAAAAGCTATTCAGAGATCCTGTAAAAAAAAAAAAAAAAAAAAAAAAAAAAAAAACAGTGTGTGTAACAGGTAATTGAAGCTAATTTAGCCATTGAATAAACAACCTGAGGCACCAAATAAAATATATCTGCCAAAGCCTTAAATATCCAAATGCTCTTTGGAAAACAGTTGTTTCCAACAAGTTCTGTCTGATGCACGGTTAGAGAGATATATAAGAGCTGACATAAGCTCACCAGACAAAAAATTGGTCACCCATGGAGAAATAATTAGGAGCATCATTTAATACCGTGTAACTCCGCCTCTGGACTTGATAACCTCCTGGATTTGGTTAGGAAGCGAGTCCACAAGGTTGTACAGGTACGTCACATCCAGGTTAAGCCACTCGCTGAGGATTTGACTGTGCGTTTCCACCAAATTGCGGGAATGCTGATGTCGGTGTTTTACCCGCTGTTCTAACATGTCCCACAGACTTTCAATGGGGTTCAAGTTGGGGATTTTGCAGGCCAATCGAGAAATAATATGTATGTATTATACTATATAATTTATAATCACTTACGTCTTCTACACTTTTACTGTACCAGCTATGATAACAGAAATATTCATGAATTTAGATTTTATTTTTGCTTAGTCCATACCTGAAGATTGGCAACAAGGAAGCATTGTACCACTGTTCAAAAAAGGAAATAGGAAGAAAAGTGAAAATTGTAGAGGTATAACCCTATTATCACATGGGCTAAAAATAATGGAGAAAGTCATAGACAAAAGACTGAGGGATATATTAGAAACACAATTAGAGGAAGAACAATATGGCTTTAGACCGAATAGATCAACAATAGACTTGATATTTACAGTGCAAATGATAATGGAAAAACATCTGGAAAGGAACAAGGAAATCATATTCGTATTTTTGGATTTGGAAAAAGCTTATGATACAGTTAAGAGAAAACATGTATGGGAATGACTACTGAAAAGGAATGTACCAAAATCATTAATTAACAAGACAAAAATGTCGTATCATGAGAGTAAAATCAGTGTACAAATGGGGGAGTGGTGACCTTTTATATTAAAAAAAAAGAGGTCTCAAGCAAGGAAGTGCACTGTTGCCATTACTGTTTATTATATTGATGGATGAAATCATAAAACCTGTAAAACAGAGTATCAGTAGTGATGAATTGAATGCTTTGGTATTTGCAGATGATGTGGTGACTTGGGGAAAGGGAGAAAAGGAAGTACAAAGGAGACTGGACATTTGGAATGAAAATCTGAAGGAGTTTGGTATGGCAATTAGTGAAAAGAAAACTGTAGTCATGCTCTGTGGAAAACAGAAAAAGAGAAAAGAAGATGGAGAATGGTTAGAGAATGCAAAACAGTTTACATATCTGGGTAACCTTATTAATGGAACATTACAAGTGATAAGCTTTAACAGCTTCATTTTAAGTAATATTTTAAGTAATACTAATCCCGTATTGACTATAATCAATCAATGAATATTCAAGATAAATTCAAATACCATAAACATTGGGTCAGACATAATATCCAGTTGTTTATGGTTCATACATTTTTACCATGTGAGAATAATAACGGAGATATTCATGATTATTGTATTTCTCACAGACTTCCAAATATCTCCAAAATTATTGGTGCTATATAAAAATGATATGCAACCAAAGTTATAGAAACTAGAATTTCTGATCATTTATGTGTCCTTTATTTATGAGACTTATTCATCATAAAAAATTAAAGCCAATTTTTTAACAGCGCTGATGGTGTGATACAATGTATTGAATTAAAATATGGTCTATATCAGCACACTTTTTAAAATCAGTTAATCCAGAACTGGCTTTCGGAAGCTTTGTTCCATCTTCAGTGGATTTCATCATCATCATCATCATCATCGTCGTCGTCGTCCCACTCCAGTCGCCTGGGTGTGGTTAACAAGCCTCCTCCACTCCTTTCTGTCCTTCCACTTTTCCTGCTCCATCAATTCCACCACATCCAACCCAGCTTCTCTAATGTCCTTTCAAATCTGATCCATCCACCTTCTTCTCGGTCTTCCAACTGGTCTCTTTCCAATTCTCTTCTTGCCACCCATTCTTTTCCCATTCTTTTACATGTCCGAACCATCTCAGTCTTGCTTTCTGTATGTTCTGTACTAATGGTTCTATAGCTCTTCTCGCTTCTTCTTGTCGTTTGGGCCTACTGAAGACCATGGGGCTCATTTCGACTCCTTGTATGGAAATTCTGCTTTTTCTTCTCCCAGAAAGCTTTCATCTTCTGGCTGTGTGCTTGTTTCCTTTCCTTGGTCCACTTCGGTTGGGTGGTGCCTGTACTCTGTCTGCTGGTGAGAGACTCTGGAAAGACACCTTGAAAGGTCAACTGCTGGAATAATACACAATCCTGTATGGTTTGTTCTGAAATCCCCAGCTGTTCTAAGTCGGACTTCACTGTGATGATCCGTTTATTTTTGGACGCTTTCCCTTTGCCTGTAGTGGTAAAGATTTTGCTGGTAAGTTTGTAAGTACTCATACGAGTCAAATGCCCATAGAAAGTCAATCACCTCTTCCTCATGGATGTAACTATGTCTTCTTGATGATCATAGATCTCATTGTTGTGCCTTATCCTGTAGGTACCATCCCCTTCTCTTATTGGTCCTAAAATCCTCCTTAATATTTTTCGTTCCTCGAGCTCTAGCTTCCTCAGTGGACCTTTTCTGTTCATCAGAAGACACTCAGAGGCGTACAGTATGGACGGTCTTACTACTGAATTCTAATGTTGAAGTTTAAGTTTCTTAGAGAGGCACTTGGATGTATAGATGCTCTTACAGGTATGGTAGATCCTTTCCAACTTGGTGCATCTGGTGTCTATTGCTAATGTCTCATTCTCGGTTGCTGAAATCCACTCCCCTAGGTACTTCACTGCAGGAACCTTACGAATGGTGGTGTTTTCCAATGGCATAGTGTGTGGGACTCCCTTTATGTTAGTCATGAACTCAGTTTTCTTTATATTGACCCTCAAGCTGGTTTTAGCTGCTATGGTATAGAGGCTCTGTAGCTGGTGAGTAGCTTCTTTTATGTTGTTGGCTAATAAGGTAAGGTCGTCGGCAAAGGCCAGGTAAGGTACACTGAGACTATCTTTCTTGTAGTCAATTTTCAGTCCACTTCCTGGAGGTAATGTGGCAGTCCATTCCCTGATAATCTTCTCTAGAACGCAGTTAAAGAGAATGCAAGAAATTCCATCACCTTGTCTAACTCCCGTTTGGATAGAGAAACTCTCTGAGAGCTTGAGTGTAGCCTGGATTAGTCTGGTGGTCTTCTCATCCAGGCCTAATTCCCATAAGGTGGAAAAGAGGCTCTGCCTATCTATTGAATCATATGCCTTCTGGAAGTCCACTAGTATGACTACCCATTTGTGTCCGCCACGCTTCTTGTACCTCAGGATTGTCTTGAGGTTCTGTATCTGCTCTGTGCAAGATCTATTTGCGCGAAAACCGGCCTGATATTCACCTAATTGGGAATCCAGTTGACTGACCACTCTGGTTTGCAGGGCTTTAGAAAAGATCTCACTGAGCTCGATAGCTGCAGTCGCTTAAGTGCAGCCAGTATCCAGTATTTGGGAGATAGTAGGTTTGAACCCCACTGTCGGCAGCCCTGAAAATGGTTTTCCGTGGTTTCCCATTTTTGCACCAGGCAAATGCTGGGGTTGTACCTTAATTAAGGCCACGGCCCCTTCCTTCCCACTCGTAGCCCTTCCCTGTCCCATCGTCGCCATAAGATCTATCTGTGTCGGTGCGACGCAAAAAAAAAAAAAAAAAAGAGAAAAGAAAAGATCTTGTATGTAACCGATATTAGAGAGATGCCTCTGTAGTTGTCGAGGTCTATCTTACTACCTTTCTTGTGTAGAGGATGGATCACCACTGAGGTCCATTCCTCAGGTAAGGTCTCCGTTGCCCAAATATCCTCTATGATCTGATGGATGCTTTGTATGGATTGTTCATCAGCATGTTTCCACATCTTCGCTACTATACCGTCTTCACCTGAGGCCTTGTTGTTCTTTAGGCTCGTGATAATCACCCTTATGTCTTCAATGGTTGGCGGTGTGGAGTCTCTCGGTTTCTAGAAAGAGGCTCAGAGAATGCGAGTCTCTCTTTAGGTTCCTCTGCATTGAGGAGCTGTTTGAAATACCCTGCAAGAGTATCGGTACAATCCTTGTTGTTGAACTGAAGTTTCCCTTCAGGTCCACGAAGATGAAGGGTGGGAGCTTTGTACTTCGTTGTTTGTTTTCTGAGTTCCCTGTAGAAGTCTCTTGAGTTCTGCCTCTTAAAGTCCTCTTCCGCCTGTTGTATTAGAGCCTTGTTATGGTTCTTCTTAGCCTGTCGTACTATACTGGCACTTATTTGCCTTTGAGTAAGGAAGGCCTGGTAGTTAGCCTCATTTTTGCTTTGGTTCCACGTGACCCAGGCTCTGTGTCTATCTTCTATAGCATGGTCACATGTAGTGGTCCACCATGGATGTTTTCCTTTGTTGGATGAGGCAGGCATGGATCCATCTTCTCTCTCTAATGCCTTGATTTTTTCTTGATTTATTCTTTTCAATTTTATTACTGTGTATAGTAGTTTCTGATTTCCTCGTCTATCTTGCTCAATTTTGTTGGTAAACTCTCCCCAACATTTCTTCTTTTCTTCCTTGATACTCCTCTTTACTTGCGGTTTCAATCTTTTGTATTCCACATGTAACTTTTCTGTCTTATTCTCATCCCTCTACATTTTTTGCTTTTCCTTATCCATTTCTTTCTTTCTTTATTTATTTATTTATTTATTATGGCTTCTTTCATGTGGCGAAGTTAAGGCACACGGCCCTCTCTTACACTTAACCACAATACAATAAATAATATTAAGGTTACCTATTACTGATTATACTAATTACACTACTTATACTATTTCCTAAATTAAGCTTAAGTTACACATCCACACAATATGCAGCTTATTAGCTTATTAGCTCGTTACTTCAGTCCTCTTTTGTATCTCACACAGACACTTGCACATACACTTACAATGTACACACTTATCAACTACCCTTACGTTTATATTATATAAAACTAACAGAAACAATTTTTAATTTTATAATTACCAATCACACGCACACAATACACACCAATACACACTTCAATCGGTATCTCTCAACAGGAAGTCTCGGCAAGATATTTTAAATTTGAGGAATGAGTCAATGCCCCTGACACTTACTGGCAGGGAATTCCAAAGCCTGGATCCGGTTACAATGAAAGATTTATTATACACAGAAGAGTGGTGAAGAGGAATAGCTAAAGTGGAGCCCGAGCGAGTGTTACGATTATGGAAGGAAGAGAGGAAGTGAAGTTTAGATGAAATATACCGGGGGGAGTTACTATGCAGGAGTTTGTGTATTAAGACAAGTATATGATATTCACGTCTCTTATCAGGTTTTAACCAGTGCAGTGCCTGATAATAAGGAGTAATATGCACATCATACCTTAGGTTAAAAATGAATCTAAGGCAACAATTCATAATACGCTGCAGTTTCCTAGTTTGTTCTTTAGTAGCGTCTACCAAGATAACATCACAGTAGTCAAGGATAGGAAGAATTAGGGTCTGTGTTAATCTTTGCCGCATGTTTAGTGGTATAATATCTTTGTTTAATTTCAGTGGGTGTAGAGTAGCAAACACCTTATGACTTATGTTTTTGATATGTTCTGTCCAATTTAGAGTTTCAGTCATAGTCACCCCAAGATTTCTCACTGTTTTACTGTACGGAATTGTGCTATTATTTATTTGTAAAGGAGGAATGATCGAATCATTGATCTTGTGTAGGAGCTTCTGGGAACCGACAATGATAGCTTGCGATTTTGATGGATTTATGAGAAGTCTGTTTGCGAGAGCATATTCACTGAGTTTTTTCATGTCATCATTTATGCATTTTACTGCGTTTGGTAATTCGCTTAAGCTGCAATGGTAGTAAATTTGGAGATCATCAGCATATAGGTGATAATTACACGTTTTTAGAGAAGATTAAATGTCATTGATATACAATGTAAAAAGCAACGGTCCTAAAATACTACCTTGTGGCGTGCCAACTTTCCTTGTACGCCATTCTGAATTTCTTTCGCGAGTTATCACCCGCTGCCTCCGATCTTTCAAATATGACGTAAAAAACTTCAGTACTAAAGGGTCAAACAAGTAAGATTCCATTTTCTTAATTAGTAGCTGTACGTCTATTGTATCAAATGCACCACTGAAATCCAGTAGCGTTAGTACTGTAAGTTGTCGTTGTTCCATAGCTAGTCTGATGTCTTCTGTCACTTTAAGGAGAGCCGTGGCAGTGCTGTACCCTTTCTTAAAGCCCGATTGTAATGGGTCAAGGAGAGAATAGTTATAGAATAGTTCTTCACCTTGTTCTTTTTTTTTTTTTTTTTTTAAATTCTGTCTGTCCACCATCATGTCTCCTTTACCTTAACCTTTGCTTTTGTTTTTCCGCATATTTCAATTGTTGCTTCCACAAAATGTCTGTCTTAAATTGTCCCACTCTTCTTCTACTTCGATTTCCATGTTAGGCAACTTCCTTTTTATCCAGCCTTGGAATGTCTTTCTTTTATCCTCCCCCTCCAATTCCCAAATGCAGGTCTTTGGTTTCTTCTTCAGTACAATTTTAGGGATTTTTACTTGTTTTAATTCGACAGTTAATAATCTATGATTAGAGCCCTGCATGGATGCGGATATCAGATCCGCGAAGGTAGTGTCTTGGCGGATACAAACTGTACGGCAGTGCAGATAATTTTGCAGGTAATTTCTAAATAATTGATTTTCACTCAGGTATACTATTGTTCTTGCTTTTGGTTATGCGACCCTTGACGTTGGTATGGAAGGATACTGATATATAAAGAGCGTTGAGACCATAAAGCCATAAATCTGACCTAAGCCTAACTGGCTCCTGTCCAAAATTAATGGAAGGAACAAAGGTCAGCGCGTCGGTAGTTGTCTCAAGAGAAAATTCCTCATAACCTGTGAATGTAGGGGTTAACAGATCTACCCTTTTCAATACCTTGGGTTTAATATACTGTGGTTAAATATCTACAATATCTGCGGATAACTGTTTTGCGGATGTGGATAACCATTACAAGCAATAAATCTCATTTGCGGATGCGGATATTATTTTGTATATTACAAGTATATCCGCGCAGGGCTCTATCCTTGGATCACCTTCCATACTTTTATTGGGGATTATCTTCGTATTCATGACGTATCTTCCCCATTCTCGGTTTGTTATTACAAAATCAATGAGCGTTCCATACTCTCCATCCCAATTATATCGGCTGATTTTATGGCTATTCCTCTTCATAAACCATGTGTTCTTTATTATCAGGTTATTTCTGATACAAAAGTTCAACAGTTTCTCTCCATCTTCATACTCATGTGGGCCCAAAACATTCTCATATCCCGTTCTATCAGTTCCCACATGAACATTCAGATCTCCCATTATCATGATCCCATCTCCAACAATATGAGTTTCCAGTTCATTGAGGAAATCGTCTTTTTCTTCCATGCTACATCTTGTCTGCAGAGCATACACCTGTACTAGCTTCAGTAGTTGACTAAAAACAATGATGGTCATATATTTTATAACCATAATAGTGTTAATCACAATAAAGAGGATTTCTTAGATTCAGGTATCTATAAACTTAAGTGTGATCAATGCTTCTTCACGTACGTGGAGCAAACAGGTAGGAGTTTTCAAACCAGATATCTCAAACACATCAATGCTACCAGATACAAGAAGTATTCTGCAATGAGTGTCCATATGGGGGATACTGGTCACCAATATACTGACATAAATAAAGACTTGACCATTAAAAAAAAAGTAAGCAAAGGGAACCTGACCAGCAGTTACGAAAGTATTTATATAAGTTTAGACCAGAGTATTAACGCAAACAAAAATTTAAATGACATACAAGAGAACAAAAATCCGTTATATGAACAAATGCCATCGCTTCTGTCCTCACGAAGAATTAATAATTGGAAGTCACCTCCTCTAATTCAAACTTCCCGCCCTTCCGCTTCTAGTACAGGCCGAGCTATTTCCCCTTCCCCCACTAATAGCACTGTTCCCACCCCCCTACCGCCACTAGCCATGTTCCACTGGGTGAAAGAAAACACAGCTACAACACACACAGTAGCGTGGCAAGAAGCAAGTCAGAGCGAGGCTCATTCTAAACCAGCTATAGGGAGTGTCATTTACGGTAAGCTTTTAGGTCATACATTCATGGCAGAATCTCTTTTCCTAGTTATCTAAGGGTTTTAAACCCATTAATTTTTATATCTCTTTCTTTTCAGACCTTGTCTCTTTCAAAAAGGATTATTCTTAGGATTTAAGCCATGAATATTGTGGTCATGCAGCGCTGATCTTTGCTATATGACAGGCGGTCTCATAAGGCTTCAGATTTCTTCTACCAAATTAGCTAAATTTGAAGGAATATTAAGTTAATGCTTTTAATTGTTCTGATATGGATTTAGTACCAATCCGTTTCCGAGGCCAGAATTTTGATCTTCCCAGTCAACACACTGATACTACCAGATTCCAACAATTATTGCAACGTTTTTCAAGTAAGGTCGTTCATATTTAACTTGGCTGAAAGATGGTTTGCAAGAAGTTTTAAACTACCTCTTTAAATGTATGTATATTTGTTCTATGTTTTCTCAATAGTCCAAAAGGAACTTCCGTTTCATATACGGACAGCAACAATGGACATTGATTCTGTATGAGACGTTATGGCATGCTTGTCTATTTCACGTTAATTTCATTTTTTAACATTGAAAACAAAAGTTTTTGCAAGAAGTGAGGTCAGTTTGTGTAAATGTATATATATTTATGTCTTATGCATTTCCCAAATAGTCCTTAAAAAGTCATTGGATTCTTCCATTTTTTACATTTTTTTAGTTTCTGATTTGAGTTTATTAATTTACCACGTGATTTTATGGCTGATGAAGTCTCAAATAGAGACGAAACATGTCCCTAATATTTTTAATATGTTTTTAATTAAATAGTTCACTTGTAAAGTGATGTGTGTTGATTGGGTGGACCAAAACCTAACATTGTTGCTAAGTTTCAGCTGTATCAATATGGATCTACACGATGAAGGTCGTAAATAATAATAAATTTTATTGCGCACAATGTGTAAAATTTACATATTACATCAATTAAATTATAATTCAGAGCAAAATTGATTCATAGAGACTTCTCTTCTTGCACTTCATTACGTGATATGTATCACACTGTTCATTGCACAATACACATACACATTCCTGGCTGGCCCGGTGGTAGGATTTCCTGGCACAGATACAGTGATGAAAGCCGTGTATTGCAAAGCGTGTCACCAAATGTCTCAACTCATATTCCTCTTTCATCAATCCTTATTTATCAGTGCGTCTGTACTGTAAAAGCTTTCCTCGATCGAGTCCCTTTTCTCTCGTAGTTCTCGTAACAGCTCCTCGTATGCCGGAGTTTGCTGTAGAGGCATTTGTAGTCTTAAATCCTCTATCAGGAAGGTTTTCTGTGCTAAAACATGTGTACCGGGACCGGGTGAATTTTGATACCCCTAGGACCCTCTTAAGGTATCTCGGTTTCATGCTTTCTAGTTCTCGTAGCTGTTTACATGATATGTACTCCCATATTACTTCTAATCCTTATGTGAGCGTTGGTAGCACTTTGACTTGGAAAAGTTTCATGGCCGTCTCCAGTGACATTCTTTGCAGATGTTTGATTTCACTTATGCTTCTAAGTGCAGCAGCTAATCTCTTCTTTATGTGCACTGAGAAGGTCGTCCCGGAGACTTCTAGTGTGATCCCTAGATACGTGAACTGGTTTTTCGGTGTTAATGTGTGTCCTCCACATACAATGTAGTCACCTTTCGATAAGCGTCCTCCTCTCCTGAATACCATTAATTCTGTCTTCTTTAGATTCATCCTTAGCTTGTTGTCATCCGCCCATTGTGTGACAAGCTTCATTCCGTTTTGCAAATCTTTTATGTTATCAGCGGCTAGTGCCATATCATCCGCATATATGTATATGCTTACATTTTGTGCTCCCTCTTTGATTTTTGTAGGAAGATCCTGGGTCAGCGCATTGAACAGTAAAGGGCTCAAGGGGTCCCCTTGTAGCACTCCGATGGTCTGATCTATCCAGTCTGATTGGGATACCCCGTCTCTGATTTGCACTTGGTTTGCCGCTAGTATGTTAGCTATTAAATTCGTCATATCTGATCGTCCGACGAGGTTTTCTAGTTTCTCGATTAATTTCCTTCTGTTGCCAGTGTCAAAGGCTTTGGTGTAATCAATGAAGATTACATACTTCTTCCTGTGGGCTTGTGTTCTTTCTTGTATGTCCTTTTGCAGACAGCTCGCCACTATCAGGGTGGATCTCGCTTTCCGGAATCCAGATTGTTCCATCAGGTAACAGTGGTTCCATCAGGTTACTTAGTTTCTGTGCTAATAGTTTGGTGAGTATTTTAAATGCCACCGACTCCAGGGCTATCCCTCTGCGAGATTCTGGTTTGCTCGTGTCCCCTTGTCCTTTATATAGCATCTTTATGACTGCCTTTCGCCATGCATTAGGTATGTTACCAGATTCCACGCATTCGTAAATTGTACTAGATTTACTGGCATGTAAAAACTCCTGCGGGACTAAATTCTGGCACCTCCAAAAACCGTAAAATTAGTTAGTGGGTTGTAAAGCCAGTAACATTATTATTATTATTATTATTAAAACAAATGAAAAGAATTTGCCAGATTTTCTGTGAATTTTATACCATTTTTTTCACCATACAGGGTTTTCTATAGTATCGGAGGTGCTGAATGTGATCCCTGGCACTATCCAGACTTGTGCTAACATCCTCAAGGAGAACAACTTGCTGGCCATATCTCCAGGAGGTGTCCATGAGGCTCAGTTTGGAAACTCTTATTATAGACTCATGTGGAAGAAGAGACTTGGGTTTGCCAAAGTAGCTCTTGAAGCTAAATGTGTAAGTATACAGCTTTTGACTCATTCTTGTGCCTTTGCTCATGCAAACTTTAGTTGAGATTTTCCTTATCAAATGAAACTGTCTGACCTTATTTATAGCCTTTGGTCATTCTGAAATATTATTTTTTTGTTCTTGGTGGTGATATAAAAATTTACAGGTACAGTATTATAAAGGCAGTCAAAGGGATTTATGTTGACAGTTGAGACACAGTGAGAATTAATGGGAGAATGAGTTCTTAATTGAAAATAATTACAGGGGTTTCACAATGCTTTGATCTTTCACCTTTGTTATTCATGATGTACATGGGTCATCTACTAGAGGGTATTAAATGGGAGAGAGGAATTGATTCAGTTGGGCAAAGTAACCAGTTTGGTCCATGCTGATGACTTGGTCTTGATGGGCAGACTATGCTGAAAGGCTGGAATCTCATATCTTAGAATTTGAAAAGAGATGCAAGTAGTATGGTATGGGAATTAGCATTTCCAAGACTAAAGTGATGTGAGTGGGGATGAAACCTAAGAAGATTCACTGTCAGGTCAGGAATACAAAACCAACTGTGTTTTTTGGATAATTTCAAGTATTTAGGATGTGCATTTTCCTGGGATGGTAGTATAGTAAGAAAGATTGAATCAAGGTGTAGGAAAGCTAATGTACTGATGTTCCAGTTGTGATCAGCGGTATTCTCTACGAAAGAAGTCAGCTCCCTTACGAAATTATCTTTATATCAGACGTCGGTCCATTTTCAGATCAGCTTTGCTGGCAAGCTGGGTGGACTCAGGATATCTTATTCGTAAGTTAGAAATAACAGATATGAAAGTAGCGAGAACAATTGCTGGTACAAAATGGTGGAAACAATGGAAGGAAGGTACTTGAACGAAAAGATAAAAAGCTCAGTTAGGAATAAACTCGATGGTTGAAGCTGTACGCGTAAAGCGGCTTTGATGGTGGGGCTGTTTGAGGCAAATTTAAGATGATAGGCTACGTAGGATAATATTGGACTCAGCTATGGATGATGAGAGAATTAGAGGAATACCAAAGGGGCAGTGGTTAGACTCATTTTTTTAATGATCAATTAGGACACTGAACTAGTTGCAAATAGAAGATTGTGAAGACACTTAGTTAATTCACAGACACTTGCAAACTGAACACTGAAAAGCATAGAAGTCTATAATTTAATAGGGAAATATACACTCAAGTTTGAGCATTAATTAAATTTCACATTTCAGTCTTTGCTGTAGTCTGTAATTGTCCTGGTTCTTTTCATGCATGTTATGATGTGATATCTACTGCACTTCTGTCCGTACAAAGTACACTTACAATCTTCGTCTGGTTCATGGAACTTCTTGTTTGCGCATATCTTGTGGTGAAATCCGTGTATAGAGAGTTGTGTTATGACGTGGCGCTGCGTGTTGCACTCTCTAGTCCACCTATCGTCTGTCATCGCTGGTGAGGCGTAGAAGTCGAGGTCAGTTTCACTTTTCTTCCTTTCCCTGATGTTTACTGTGCCCTGCTTGCTTCCGTTAATTGTAGGTAGAATTGTGATCATATGTCTTCTATGCAATACGTCTCCCACATAATTTCGTATACCATCCGGGATGGCGCTGTCTTTCCAACTCGCGTAATCCTCTTCATGAACATTGCTTTTATTCTTTCTATTCTCATCAGGTCTCCGTTTTTTAGCTTTTCCCCCATGATCTCAATTCCATATGTTATTACTGGCGCTACTGCCGTCTTGAAAAGTCTCATCGCCATGCTAATTGATAGGTTCAATATGTTTTGGATGCTGTATGAAGCTCTGATTGCTGCTGCCGTTCTTTCTTGAATGTTTATACCAAAGGACGCCACCGTTGTCTGTAGTGTTATTCCTAAATATTTGTAATTTCGTACCTTTTGTAATGGCTTTTGGTGTAATGTTGTCTTTGGGCGTTGATTTCCCACCGTTTCTGAAGGTCATTTGCTCTCTTTTCTTCATTTATCTGTAGGCTGTTTTCCTATAATGAAGATGTATAAAAATACCTGCTTTCATCCAATCAGAAAATACCTTACTCACATTCCATGCTAATCCTGTTACTCTTTGAGGCATTTTTTAACTTACTTTTCACTAATTAAATTCGGATTTTGTCTGTTCAACATTTTAAAAATGGCTCTAAATGAAATGTTCTATGCTCTAATTGAAATCAGAACCATTAATAATTAACAAATGTGCAACATTTCACGTATCTGGCCATGTTATTTAGGAATCTGTAAAGAAATTAGTCAAGTCCAGTTGCTCACAAACTGTACCTATTGTAGACTAAGAGGGTGTCAGGTCAATGTTACGTATTAAGGATCCGCCTTTACAATACAATACAGTACCTAGTTTATTATCTAACACATGTTGATATGCGTATTAGATAATAAACTAGGTATTGGATTGACACGGCGTAACCTTAATACATAACTTCAATTAAAGTCAATAGGAACCAACTGTGGCCTTGATGGTCAAAATTATAGATCCTGAGGGTATCAGGTCACAAAAATGTTTTTTTACAAACTCATCCAACTTCTAAGTCCAATACAAATTTATTTACACTTTCCCTTTATCCAGTTTCACCGCACGAGTTGGCTGTGGGGTGAAACTGGATAAAGGGAAAGTGGGTTCGAATCCCACCGTCGGCAGCCCTGAAGATGGTTTTCCGTGGTTTCCCATTTTCATACCAGGCAACTGTTGGGGCTGTACCTTAATTAAGGCCATGGCCGCTTCCTTCCTATTCCTAGGCATTTCCCGTCCCATCGTCTCCATAAGACCTATCTGTGTCGGCGCGACGCAAAAAAAAAAAAAAAAAACACCCCACCATCCAGTTTCATTTCTACAGTCGCTTGGTTTTGGAACACTCATCAATTTTATAATAACAGACCGAGAATGGGGAAATTACATCATGAATATGAAGATAATCCCCAGCAAAAGTATGGAAGGTGATCATAGATTATTAATTGTGTAATTAAAACAAGCAAAAATCCTTAAAATTGTACTGAAGAAGAAACCAAAGATCAGGATTTGGGAACTGGAGGAGGAGAATAACAGAATGACATTCCAAGATTGATTAAAAAGTAAGTTGCCTAACACGGAAATATGAAGTGGAGAAGAAGAGTGGGACAATTTAAGACAGACATTTGTGGAAGCAGCAAATGAAATATGCTGGAAAACAAAAGCAGAGGTTAAGGGAAAGGAGACACAGTGATGGGCAGACAGAATAAAAAAAGAAATAAAAGAAAGGATCAAAGTGAATAAAGAAATGGATAAGGAAAAGCAAAAAACATAAAGGGATGAGAATAAGATAGAAAGGTTACATTTGGAATACAAAAGATTGAAACTGCAAGTAAAGAGGAGTATCGAGGAAGAAAAGGAGAATTGTTGGGGAGAGCTTACCAACAAAATTGAGCAAGATAGTCGAGGAAATCGGAAACTATTATACAGAGTAATAAAATCGAAAAGAATAAATCAAGGAAAAATCAAGGCATTAGAAAGAGAAGATGGATCCATAGTACATGACGAAAAGGGTCTTCAGAAGGTGATGTCAAAGTATTTTTAAAAACTTTATAATGAGGATGACTGCTCAGAGGAAGAAGGAGATAAGAAAATGGAAATAACAAATGGAGAAAAGGAAGAGAACCCGATAAAATGGTTGGAACTTGAAAGGGCAGTAAAAGCAATGATCAAAGGTAAAGCAAGTGGAAAAGACGAATTCAATGCTGATATGATTAGGGCAGCAGGAAGCAGTAGACTTCAGTGGCTATACTGAGCCCTCAATGACATATGGAAGGATGAAAGAATACCTGAAGATTGGCAGCAAGAAAGCATTGTACCATTGTTCAAAAAAAAGAAATAGGAGGAAAAGTGAAAATTATAGAGGTATAACCCTGTTACCACATGGGCTAAAAGTAATGGAGAAAGTCACAGACAAAAGACTTATTTTTTTTTTTTGCTAGGGGCTTTACGTCGCACCGACACAGATAGGTCTTATGGCGACGATGGGATAGTAAAGGCCTAGGAGTTGGAAGGAAGCGGCCGTGGCCTTAATTAAGTACAGCCCCAGCATTTGCCTGGTGTGAAAATGGGAAACCATGGAAAACCATCTTCAGGTCTGCCGATAGTGGGATTCGAACCTACTATCTCCCGGATGCAAGCTCACAGCCGCGCGCCTCTACGCGCACGGCCAACTCGCCCGGTAGACAAAAGACTTGAGGGATATAATAGAAACACAGTTAGAGGAAGAACAATATGGCTTTAGACCATATAGATCAACAATAGGCTTGGTATTTACAGTGCGAACGATATTGGAAAAACATCTGGAAAGGAACGAGGAAATCATCTTCGTATTTCTGGATTTGGAAAACGATTATGATACAGTTAAGAGACAAAATGTATGGGAATGCCTACTGAAAAGGAATGTACCAAAATCATTAATTAACAAGATAAAAATGTTGTTTAATGAGAGTAAAAGCAGTGTACAAGTGGGGAGTGGTGACTCGGAAACATTTTATATAAAAAAAAGTCTCATGTAAGGAAGTGCACTGTCGCCATTATTGTTTATTATATTGATGGATGAAATCATAAAACATGTAAAACAGAGTATCAGTAGTGATGAAGTGAATGCTTTGGTATTTGCAGATGATGTGGTGATTTGGGGAAAGGGAGAAAAGTACAAAGGAGACTGGACATTTGGAATGAAAATCTGAAGGAGTTGGATTGGTAATTATTAAAAAGAAAACTGTAGTCATGCACTGTGGAAAAGAGAAAAAGAGAACCCAAGTGAACATAGACAGAGAACAGTTAGATAATGTAGAACAGTTTACATATCTGGGTAGCATTATTATTGGAAGTAATGAAATCAACCCTGAAATTAATAACAGACTAAGTAAAGGTACAAAATTTTATCATCAAGTCAGAGACTTTTTTTTTTTTTTTTTTTTTTTTTTGCTAGGGGCTTTACGTCGCACCGACACAGATAGGTCTTATGGCGACGATGGGATAGGAAAGGCCTAGGAGTTGGAAGGAAGCGGCCGTGGCCTTAATTAAGGTACAGCCCCAGCATTTGCCTGGCGTGAAAATGGGAAACCACGGAAAACCATCTTCAGGGCTGCTGATAGTGGGATTCGAACCTACTATCTCCCGGATACAAGCTCACAGCCGCGCGCCTCTACACGCACGGCCAACTCGCCCGGTCAGAGAGCTTTTATGGGATGACAAAGTACCCAAGAGAATGAAATTAACATTATATAAACAGTATTTCATACCAATCGTAACATACGGACTAGAAACACTGGTAACTAATAAGAGACAAGATAGATCCAAGCAGTAGAAATTAAATTTTTAAGAACATCGTTTAACACGTTGAGTGCCGAGCCGATTGTAGCACACTATTCCACTGGTGCCAGGCATGTTTTTGAATTGCATTCCGCTGGTGCCAAAGCAATTGTACGCGTTGTAGACTGTTTATATAATCTTGGGATGTATTTATATGATGTACTAAGTAAATTTTATCTCACCATACCATGGTCATGCGTGACGCCATATGGTGTCACATCAATTTTTAGGAAAGATAAAATATAGCGTGACGCCATATGGTGTCACAGAATTTTTTGACATGGAATGTTCAATACGAATTTCCAATACGGGATATTTATTTCCTAATTCAAATTAACGCAATATTTATGAAAACCTAGTAAAATGCAAAACAAGTACTTATATTGCATTACATATCGTCCCCACTCTGGCAAACTAGCGAAACTGACAAACTAAGGAATCTGTAGTTCTGAAGTTCTGGTCTAGTTTTTGTTATTTATATGTTGTCTACCCTCTGACAAAGTCTCACATCTGCAGCTCGTTCTGTATGCCTAACATATAAAACCAATAATTAATTAAAAAAATTGATTTGACACGAGTAATCACAACTTTTTTCAGCTCTCCTAACCTTTTGACAATTTGCAGATTCGTTAGTTTGCCAGAGCAGGGACGATATTGTTGTGAACAGTTTTCTGATAACTCTAAACAATGAAAATATGCGTCTCGGCATGCCCGAGTTCTTGATACTCGTTGTAATTTTTCAAACCTTATTGGCATCGTTGTTCAAACATCGTCCTTTGTACACTTGTTTCATGTGCTGTTTTCATATTTACGTTTTGCACATCTGATCGGGAAGTTAAGGGAAACGCGCTAACTGTACGCTACCTGGCTGCTGGCGCAGCTCGACGCAGCCCGGTTGGTTCACGTCCGATGCTTCGCTCCTCCCTACCTCTCCGCCACACCCCAATACTCCCGTGGTACTTCTAATTTTATGACTATTTATTTGCTCAATTTTGGCGTTTAAACTTGCGCTGGATACATGCAGTTTTCACCTTGGCATTCTACTGCCTCCCACGAATATTCCTACCAAATTTCAACCGAATCCGAGTGTAACACATGTATGTGTTCCCTCGTAAGATTATTACCAATATCTTCCATTTTTTTATATTTTTGCACAACTATATAAACTGAATGATAACACGTACGTAAACGAGGAATAAACAAAGCCTGGCGCGCTTTCACCTGTGACAAAGACCACTGGCCAGTCAGTGGCTTCGGAAGAATACTGTGGCGCCACATGGTGACATACAGTAAAAATACATAGCTGGAATAGACCTTGAAGTTCGCCCTTCACGTAGTACCAATTTTACGCGCATAGATGTCACAGCTGATTATCTACGGCGCATCGCCTGAAACTCAACTGTGCCGCCATATGGCGTCACGCCAACTCTGATTTCAAGAACGGTGTGCCACCATATGGCGTCACGCCATCTCAAATTTGTAGACCACCGTGACGCCATATGGCGGCACGTGGCACCCAACGTGTTAAAAAGACTAGAAGAGATGGAATTCAAAATATTAATATCAGAGAAGAGCTGAATATTGAACCATTAGTACAGAACATACGAATTCGACAAACTTGACCATCATCGGTATCGGTCTTTAATTGGTCCGTATTGACTCCTAACAATAATGTACATGGGTGATTGTTTATCTACCCTGTCGGTATATTACAGTATTTGATTTTTACCTTGTTTTATATACATTCTAGTATACATTATAGTAAGTGTCTGGCTGGCAAGCGGATAGGCTTCCTCCGCTTTAACTATTTTATACTAGAAGAACAAATTTAAGGATATATGGGAAGTTTGTTCCGCTCTGATAAAACATCAATTCCAACAATAGCAAGCACGAAATCATCTGCCCTGATAGCTTCATACATAACTAAATCTTAATATGTTACGTAATTTTAATAATAAATCAGTACATCCTATAAAGGATCAACAGCAACATGATTTTAAATTTGACAGTAAGATGGATGATGCTTAGAGGCAACAATAATGCAAACATTGGCAAACAACATTTTATCAGTGGCCGTCTCGGCTAATAAACCCATCTAGGGTGATGATACGTATTTATAAGAGTGTAAAATATAGGAGGAATAGTGAAGTGTTCAAGAGTGTTTCAAAGTGTCCCATAAAGTGTTTACATGCAACATTATAACATACAATATCAATAAAATAACATTGTATATATATTGGACAAATTTAATATTATATAAAGCAATGTTTAATGTAAATATGGTATGATATTAGTTCTCAGGATTTGGGCAAGGTTGATTTTGATGTTGTAACGTTGATGAAGGGAGTTAAGGCTCCCGAAACATGTACATATAAAACAAGGTAAATATCAAATACTGAACATACAGAAAACAAGACTGAGATGGTTCGGACATTTAAAAAATATGGGAAAGGAATGGGTAGCAGGATGGGAATTGGAAAGAGAAGTTAAGGGAAAACTGAGAAGAAGGTGGATGGATGAGATTTCGAAGGACATTAGAGGAGCTGGATTGGATGTGGCGGAAATAATGGAGCAGGGAAAATGGAAGGACAGAAAGGAGTGGAGGAGGCTTGTTGACCACACCCAGGTGACTGGAGTGGGACATTGATGATGATGATGATGATGATGGTTTTGTTTATTTTTTCACTTAAAATTTTCACTGGTAAAACAACACAAAACTTAACTTGAAAACTTTTTTGCACAATGGTTCACTTTGAAATGGCAAGTCCAATTCATGGAACATAGATTTTTTTTTTTGTGGGACGTCCACCCTTTATAATGACAGGCAAAATTAGAAAGGAGTGCAGTGATTGAGGTGTAATTGATGAGAGCTGTCCCATTTTCAATACTTGCTCCCTGGGTTAGATAGAAATTTTCAGGTATAAGTCACTTGTCACTATGAACTTTATGTATTACAGTTTGTTTTAAAAATTACTGCCCCAAATCATACTGCTCGACCTGAACAGAAATAAAATAATAAGAATAATTTAATGATTTATCAGCTATGGAAAAAGAAGAAATTTCTGCAGATGGCAAGTTTTATGGAATGTCTACTTATCCAGTGTTGAATTTTTGGGACTCTACTGTACTATGTTTCATGAAAAAAAATAAAGAAAAAACATTGTGATGAAAGATAATATGAGGATTAAGAACTAAATAAGACAAAGCATTATATCACATTTCAACATTCACAGAACACAAAATCTTTCAAAATTCACGTTTGTACCCTGAGATGCAGTTTGAATGCAATCTTTCTTTGGCAATGCACACATACAGTAACAGCCCATTTCTTGGTTTTCTAATTGGAGCAAACCCTGCACAGCCTTGTTTACATGATTGAAGTTTATGATCTCTAATGGCAATGAAGAGGTTGCATTTGTTGCATGAAAAGCATTACCACAATTATGTTTTCCCTCTTTACATCAGATTGCACGTATTTCTTGTTTTTCGAGTAGAGCAAGTTTACTGCTGGATGATGCCATGCTGGGCATCTGTTACATTCTTCTTCTTTCATCGATTTTGGCCACCTGTGGACCATGTAAATAACTCTCCTCATGATTTAAATTTTCTTTGGTGCCAGTAGTCCTTCATCCTCCTGCTTGCTGCTTCTTTCCTTTCAGCCATCCATTGTTGTTTCTTCTTGGTCGCTGTTTCTGGCTCTAGGAAACCCTTAAATGTAACTTTTTTTTAAAGGTTTTTTTTTTTTTTTCTATTGACTTTACATCGCACTGACATAGATATGTCTTTCGGCGATGATGGGACAGGAAAGGGCTAGGACTGGGAAGGAAGCGGCCATGGCCTTAATTAAGCTTAATTAAGGTACAGCCCCAACATTTGACTGGTGTGAAAATGGGAAACCACGGAAAACCATCTTCAGGGCTGCCGACAGTGGGGTTCAAACCTACTATCTCCCGAATACTGGATACTGGCCGCACTTAAGAGACTGCAGCTATCGAGCTCGGTAGAAGGTGGTTCTATTGTGGATGTCTTGATGTGTAATGTTCATTTCTTGCAAATCCTTCTTCGTATTAACAAACCATTTTTCATAAGAGCTGCCTTTCCTATTGGGCTAATTGAAGTGGTTAAAGATTTTCTTAGCAAGTCTGTCATCAGGCATTCTTGAAATATGTCCAAAAAATTTAACTCTTCGCTTTTGAATGGCATCTGAAATTCTGCTGCATGTTTCATATATTTCTTTGTTACTGCGTAATCGATACGAGTCAGTATGTTTCTTTGGACCGAGGATTTTTCTTAAAATCTTTCTTTCCTTCTCAATTTCTTCATTGTCTTTCCTGGTTGTTAATCTCAGGCATTCTGAAGCATACAAGCACTCTGGTTGAATTACTGCCTGATAGTGGCGTA
Source organism: Anabrus simplex (assembly GCF_040414725.1). Lineage (NCBI taxonomy): Eukaryota > Metazoa > Arthropoda > Insecta > Orthoptera > Tettigoniidae > Anabrus > Anabrus simplex. The sequence goes on from NC_090270.1 coordinate 269,342,516, forward strand.
GTTTTGTCCTAATAGAGATCGCTTTCTTGTTGTATGTGTTTTTTGTAATGTGGAATGCAAACTCCATTTTTCTGGCTCTCTCGCAGTTTGCTTCTTTATCAAGCCCATTAGATTGTATTATCTCACCAAGGTATTTGAATTTAACATCTTCATTTATCTTATCATTGTTTGGTGTTAATCTTGGGGCTTCTTTGATGTTGGTCATGATATGTGTCTTTTCAAATGATATCTGCAGGCCGGTTTTCATTGCTACCTCCTTTAAAGTGTTAACTTGTATTATCGCCGATCAGTATTTTCTGATAACAGTACAAGATCGTCAGCAAATGCTGAGCAGTTGATAGTGATGTTCTCTTTCTTGTATCCTATCCTTATTTGGTCATTAATGCCTTTTTCTGCTAGTTCTTTTTCCCATTCTTTGATGACCTTATCCAGGACACAACTGAACAGCAGTGGGGATAGGCAATCTCCTTGCCTTACACCTGTCTTGATTTCAAAGGGTCCAGATATCTCTCCCATAAACTTAACCTTTGAGTATGTGTCTGTTAAGGTCACCTTTATTAGCTGTAACGTCTTATCTGTACCCCTTTCTCTAAGGATGTTTGCTCCTATCAACTGAATCATATGCTTTTTGAAAGTCAACAAAAACTTCTACATACTTCTTGCCCCTGGCAACTCTGTCCTTCAGTATTGTTTTGAGGTTCCAAATTTGTTCCACACACGATCGTCCCTTCCGAAAGCCTCCCTGGTATTCGTCGATTTTGTGTTCAACTTGTTGTTTTAATCTTGATAGCAGTGCCATAGATAGTATCTTGTATGTCTCTTGAAGGAGTGAGATGCCTCTGTAATTGCTAACATCTGTTCTATCCCCTTTCTTGTGTAGTGGGTGTATTAAGGCTAATTTCCAATCAATGGGAATCTTACAAGGTTGCGTTCACAAAATACTACTCTCCAACTCCGAGTAAACTCAGAGTTCATTCTATCCGTTCACAAAAGTAAAGAGTTAACTCTCCAACGTGCTCAGAAAATGCTTTTGAGTTAACTCTTTTTACTCCGCATAAATAGGGGGGTAGATTTAACTCGACATGCACAGTAATGCCGTCATTGGTGGCGTTGGAAAATATTAAAATGGGAGTGTATTGACATGGTACCGGTAATGAATTCAAATCATTTTCTAGTTGTTGACAAAGAAGGGTGTTATGTATTGAATAAAGAAGGAGATATTTTGTTTAAAACAGGAAAAATAGGTTCCAATTTTAATAATCGGCAGAAATAACATAATTGAATTTTTATAAGAATACTTATGTTATGAATGATCAGCTGATTTATTAGCCTCAACTTTCTAAGATTTCCTTGATAAATGTATAAGACGTAACTTTTTTTATTTTAGATGATCTTCTGAATGTGACCATTTAATTATATGATCAGAAATACCACACAGTGCATTTATAACTCTTACGAAACGGATCTGTACGAATCAGGTGCTAAGAGCCAAATACAACCAGAAGTTTTTATTTACTTATTTATTTATTTATTATGGCTTCTTTCATGTGGCGAAGTTAGGGCACACAGCCCTCTCTTACACTTAACCACAATACAACAAATAATATTAAGGTTGCCTATTACTAATTATACTAATTACGCTACTTATACTATTTCCTAAATTAAGCTTAAGTTACACACCCACACAATATGCAGCTTATTAGCTCGTTACTTCAGTCCTCTTTTCTATCTCACACAGACACTTGCACACACACTTACAATGTACACACTTATCAACTACCCTTACGTTTACATTATATAAAACTAACAAACAATTTTTAATTTTACAATTACCAATCACACACACACAATACACACCAATACACACTTCAATCGGTAACTCTCAACAGGAAGTCTCGGCAAGATATTTTAAATTTGAGGAATGAGTCAATGCCCCTGACACTTACTGGCAGGGAATTCCAAAGCCTGGAACCGGTTACAATGAAAGATTTATTATACATAGAAGAGTGGTGAAGAGGAATACCTAAAGTGGAGCCCGAGCGAGTGTTACGATTATGGAAGGAAGAGAGGAAGTGAAGTTTAGATGAAATATACTGGCGGGAGTTACTATGCAAAAGTTTGTGTATTAAGACAAGTATATGATATTCACGTCTCTTATCAGGTTTTAACCAGTGCAGTGCTTGATAATAAGGAGTAATATGCACATCATACCTTAAGTTAAAAATGAATCTAAGACAACAATTCATAATATGCTGCAGTTTCCTAGTTAGTTCTTTAGTAGCGTCTACCAAGATAACACCACAGTAGTCAAGGATAGGAAGAATTAGGGTCTGTGTTAATCTTTGCCGCATGTTTAGTGGTATAATATCTTTATTTAATTTCAGTGGGTGTAGAGTAGCAAACACCTTCTGACTTACGTTTTTGATATGTTCTGTCCAATTTAGAGTTTCAGTCATAGTCACCCCAAGATGTCTCACTGTTTTACTGTATGGAATTGTGCTATTATTTATTTGTAAAGGAGGAATGATCGAATCGTTGATCTTGTGTAGGAGCTTCTGGGAACCGACAATGATAGCTTGCGATTTTGATTGATTTATGAGAAGTCTGTTTGCGAGAGCATATTCACCGAGTTTTTTCATGTCATCATTTATGCATTTTACTGCGTTTGGTAATTCGCTTAAGCTGCAATGGTAATAAATTTGGAGATCATCAGCATATAGGTGATAATTACACGTTTTTAGAGAAGATGAAATGTCATTGATATACAATATAAAAAGCAACGGTCCTAAAATACTACCTTGCGGCGTGCCAACTTTCCTTGTACGCCATTCTGAATTTCTTTCGCAAGTTATCACCTGCTGCCTCCGATCTTTCAAATATGACGTAAAAATCTTCAGTACTAAAGGGTCAAACAAGTAAGATTCCATTTTCTTAATTAGTAGCTGTAAGTCTATTGTATCAAATGCACCACTGAAATCCAGTAGCGTTAGTACTGTAAGTTGTCATTGTTCCATAGCTAGTCTGATGTCTTCTGTCACTTTAAGGAGAGCCGTGGCAGTGCTGTACCCTTTCTTAAAGCCCAATTGTAATGGGTCAAGGAGAGAATAGTTATTTAAATATTTCAATACTTGCTGTACACCAGTCTTTCCAAAGCCTTAGAAAGCGCTGGAAGAATAGAAACTGGGCGATAGTCAGAGGTCAGTTTAGGATCATTTATCTTGGGCACTGGGATGACATTAGCTTGTTTCCAGAGTGCAGGGAAAGTTCCATTTCTAAGACAGTAATTGAATATATGTGTGATAATCGGGGTGAAGACTCGTGGGTCTTGCAATAGTCTTCCTTGTTCTCCAATTTTGGATTTAGAAAGTTTAGGGCCAATGACTCTGAGTAGATGTTCGAATGCTGATCCAGGCAATCGGAAATGCTGTTTAAATTCAGTTTCGTCGTAGTTGTTAACAACATAATCTACATAGCTAGGTGTCCTAAATGGCTTATTGTGCACCGGTGCAAAACCGATGTAGGCCTATTGGTATAAATCATCAAAGTAATCCGATTGTTCCTACAAGATAAAGAATAACGGATACTGTTTTAAGGCATAACTTGGTTAGGAAAGTAGTAACAACTCATATAGCACACTGCTATGAAGAAACTCACTTGGGAATTCGACATTAAATTCCTCGCAAATGAGTTATGGTAAAACAAATAACCTTCCCTAATTGATTAACCATATTCTGTTACTCTGTATTCGCTCCAAGCATTCACAAAATAGTGTTACTCAGAGTTAACCTTACTAGTTACTCCACGATACTCTACTCTACTCCAACTCTACTCGGAGTCGTATTTTGTGAACATAGCCCAAGTGTTCCAGATTTCTTGTATTAACTGGCATAGGTTCTAGATCATTTGGGGGCTCACATGTTTACATAGTTCACTCGTTATTGAGTCTTCACCAGCTGCTTTGTTGTCCTTAAGCTTCTTGATTAGATCTGTGATTTCTGTTTCATCTGGCGGTGTTGAGTCTGGGTACTGTTGCGTATGTTCTGTGGCGAGCTTCTCCTCTGGCACTGGGCAGTTAAGTAGCTGTTTAAAGTATTCTGCTAACAGTTGGCAGTTTTCTTCATTGTTTGTTGTGATGGTGCCATCCTCTTTCTTGAAACACAAGCTCGGTGGTTGATATTTAGAAAGGCTCCTCTTAAATGTCTTATAAAAGTCCCTCGTGTTATTCTTTTGGAAGTTATGTTCTATTGCAGCCAGTTGTTCTTTCTCAAATTTTCTTTTTTTCTCCTCTTATGATTTTTGCGGTTGATTTTCTTTGTTCATTGAAGCTGTTGTAATCTTCCTCTTTCTTTGATGAGTGCCATTTCTTCCATCTTTATAGTCTGAGTGATATTGCCTGTTCACATCTTTCATTCCACCATGGATGTTTTCGTGATTTCTTGAGTAATGCTGTTTCTTTGGCTGCATCAATCAATCAATCAATCAATCAATCAATCAATCAATCAATCAATCACTACTGATCTGCATTTAGGGCAGTCGCCCAGGTGGCAGATTTCCTACCTGTTGTTTTCGTGGCCTTTTCTTTAAGTGATTTCAAAGAAATTGGAAATTTATTGAACATCTCCCTTGGTAAGTTATTCCAATCCCCAACTGTCCTTCCTATAAATGAATACCACATACCACTTAGTCGAGCAGCTCATCTTTTTTCTCCCAAGTCTCCCCAGCCCAAACTTGGGAATATTTTTGTAATGCTACTCTTTTGTTGGAAATCACCCAGAACAAATCAAGCTGCTTTTCTTTGGATTTTTTCCAGTTCTTGAATTGGCTGTGATGAATTAGAAATTAGGCAGTTACTTGTGGAACTAGAGGAAATGGCAGCACAAATAGGCTTACGGGTAAATGACAAAAATACATTACATGGTTGTACTGAGACTGAATTATAAGGAGGTTGACAGATTGCCTTTGAAGATTGGGAAATTTATTATATTTAAAAGAGTAGAGGAGTTTACTTTCCTTGTTGTATTAATCAGTGAGGAACACCAAAGGCAACAGGAACACCAAGCTAGAATTAAGAATGAAAATAAGGCATTTTACTTTATGAGCCCTATATTAGGCTCCAAGTTTTTAACAAGGAATGCAAAAGTGATTATCTACAATACAGTCATTCGACCAGTACTTCTATATGGTCCCGAGACTTGGAGTTTAACCAAGTAAGAGCAACCACAGTTGTAAGTCTTTGAGAATAAAGTTTATAGAAAAATATTTGGCCCATGGTTCGATCCTATCTCTCAAAGCTGGCAGAAAAGATCTAATTATGAGATTTACACCTTCTCTCAACAACACACTATAATGGGTGTGATAGAATCCAACAGACTGCGCTAGGCTGGGCATGTACTAAGGTTGCAGGATAAAAGAGCAGGAGTAGATCTGTACAAGGGATCTCTTAATTGGAAAAGACCTTCAGGAAGACTTCGAAGCACATGGAAGAAGGAGATTAACAATGTATGCTGGACCCTCCAAACTGATAACTAGGAAGAGCAGGCTCATGCCTTTGCTGGCAAGACCTAGAGTTTACAGTGCACTATGTCTTCTGGTATAGGCTAGAGCAATTTTGTTACTTTCATAAATCTGTCTCTGTCTTATCCTTGGCCTTGACAATATGAAAGTGACTGAGGTATGAGCGATGCTAGTAATGCCAATCCTTATGCAGCCAGTCCCTGCTATGAATGGTGTGAAAATGTTGCTCATAGGGTCGGTTGGCGTATGCATTTCAGTGGGTTTGGCAGACTGATATGTAATAGCAACTCTGGCTCGGTGAGGAAAGCAACGGGAAACTACCTCACTCCTCATTTCCCTAGTACGCCTCTTCAGTAATGCCTAGGCCATCTATGACAGCTGATGGCAGAGCTGTTGAGGATCCCACCAGCGGAATCGCTGACAGACTGAACATACATACAAGAGCAGGCTCAAGATCGAAAAGGATGGAAGAGGATTGAGAGACCTGCACGGGAACTTCACGTCCCTCAGAAACCTGTGGAGTGAGTGTCTCGTACACTGGAACCATACTCTAGTTGGGGTCTTACCAGAGACTTATATGCCCTCTCCTTTACATCCTTACTACAACCCTTAAACACCCTCAATAACTATGTGCAGAGATCTGTACCCTTTATTTACAATCCCATTTATGTGATTACCCCAATGAAGATCTTTCCTTATATTAACACCTAGGTAGTTACAGTGATCCCCATAAGGAACTTTCACCCCATCAATGCAGTAATAAAACTGAGAGAACTTTTCCTGTTTGTGAAACTCACAACCTGACTTAACCCCGTTTATCATCATACTATTGCCTACTGTCCATCTCACAACATTATCGAGGTCATCTTGCAGTTGCTCGCAATCTTGTAACTCTATACAGAATAACATCTGTAAAAAGCCTTGTCTCTGGTTCCACTACTGTACTCATATTTATATATTTATAAGAAAACAAAGGTCCAATAATACTACCGTGAGGAATATTCCCCTATTAATTACTACAGGATCAGATTAAGCCTTGCCTACTCTAATCCTCAGATCTATTTTCTAGAAATATAGCAACCCATTCATTCACTCTTTTGTCTAGTCCAATTGCACTCATTTTTTCCAGTAGTCTCCTATGATCCACCTATCAAATGCTTTAGATAGGTCTATTGTAATACAGTCCATTTGACCTCCTGAATCCAAGATATCTGCTATATCTTGCTGGAATCCTACAAGTTGAGCTTCAGTGGAATAACCTTTCCTAAAACTGAACTGCCTTCTATCGAACCAGTTATTAATTTTGCAAACATGTCTAATATAATAAGAAAGAATGCTTTCCCAAAGCTTACATACAATCCATGTCAAACTTACTGGCCTGTAATTTTCAGTTTTGTGTCTTTATGTCTATCACACTTTCATTTATACACAGGGGCTACTAAAGCAACTCTCCATTCATTTGGTATAGTAAATGCCGGCAACGCACTCTAGTTGCTACTAAGCACAAACCTATTGTGTACCTAACATAGTGATACTACGCGCAAGTAAAAGCGACCCATGGTGTTCCCCGCGTGGTGGTACTAATCACAAATAGTTTCATGGGTCTAATACAATCATCGCTTGGTCGTCCCTTTTAGTCGCCTCTTACGACAGGTAGGGGATACCGTGAGTGTATTCTTCGTCTGTGTCCCCCACCCACAGGGGGTTGTGTGTTTGGTCCGCATTTTATTTCCCCCCGGCAAGCCGGTTAGGACCCCCCTTATCCGCCACCTGAGACGCGCCACGTGGGAGTATCACCTCTTCCCCTCCTGTGCCAGCGTAATAGGTTCATGGTTACAACGTCGCACAAAGGTAGATCTTGAAGAGAAGGGAAGATATGTAGGCCAAGGAAACAAATAATAGTGTAAAGGAAGATTTTCAAGAGACGGGAGCGAAGAGACTTAGAAACAAGTCGCAGGACAATCGTCAATGAGACCAAGGCCACAGAGAGAATACAGCGCGAAGGAGAAAGCAGTAATATCTAACACGAATGGTTTTTTTTCTTCTGCCATTTGCTTTACATCGCACCGACACAGATATGTCTTATGGCAACGATGGGATAGAAAAGGCTTAGGAATGGGAAGGAAGCGGCTGTGGCCTTAATTAAGGTACAGCCCCTGCATTTGCCTGGTGTGAAAATGGGCAACCACGGAAAACCATCTTCAGGGCTGCCGACAGTGGGGCTTGAACCCACTATCTCCTGATTACTGGATACTGGCCGCACTTAAGCGACTGCAGCTATCGAGCTCGGTACACGAATGCTTAAGACCTTCGAAGCATTCACTAGCTATTTATAATTTAAGTAGAAAATCATCATCTTACATGTCACGAGATTGTCATTTCAACTGGATCATCAACCCCCATTCAAGAACAAGGAATATTGTATACAGCAGGTATAATCAGCACCTGAACATTACACTCATGGTGATCGTTTCTGTACATAGTATCAAATTAAAATGAGATTAAACACACCTTCACCAAATGAGCTTCCGCGCAATTTGGAAACAATCTCAACAACTGAATGATTACTTGCGAATGAACCAGAATATGCCTCCCCCCTGGATTATTATATAGGAGGTTGTATATCGCAGTGCCTCCGAAGATATAATTTGCACTCAATGCCACATGTTGGAAAATAATTTCACTTCACGGTTAGCCCGGTTCTTCATAGCAGCCAGTATCACTTTATGCTGCGAACTTATCAATGAGAAAGCGAGAAAAGAAAAATAACCAATGAAATAGGTAACTAATGTTAGAGAAAAAGTTTCCACGGAGTGAGTTCAGTTTCGACTGCTGTTCCAAACAAAGGTACTTGGTCTGCTGCATTTGCTTCCATTCAGTTGTTTCAATGTTCATCAGTTCTTGGTACTTGTTGCTGTTCTGTTTCAGCTTTTGAGTGTCAAATCTTAGTAATCTGTTGTTTGTGCGTTTTTTCTTGCTGCTGGGAATAAACTTTATCTTGATGATTGTTAAATAGTGATCTGTTTCTATGTTGGATCCTTCATTGTATATTATTGTAGAGCAAACTGCTGCAAACAGATGCTTCTTATTAACAAACACACTTCTAAATGTCTGTTATGTAATATGGTGGACTAATTTATTTCTAGGGCAATCATGGGGAGGAATTTCAGCGCAATCATTCAACCCTCTCTAGCAAGTGTTGAAAGACTTTGTCATTAAGGTACATACTTTCTCTTCATCATTATAACTTAAACAGTGACACAATAAAAAATATCTTGTTAATAAGGATTAATCCACAGTAAGCATTGTTGTCTGGTTATCATAGCACTCCAGAATACATGCACACAACATTCAGCCGTGCTGCCAGCATGTGATTGTGAAAGTACACAAAAGCAAATGAAGACAGAGGCATTTATTTTCCTTTAATATTTAATATTCAGGTTGTTTTTGTTTCAATTCAGTATGACTAGGCTCACTAGTGTGACCTATTGTTCATAAATTTTTACTCTGGAATCTCTCTATTCGTAATCTATATTCTAATTATGAATTCAATTGCCAGTAAAGTATTTCTTTACGATTATATTTGCCCACATTCTTTACTGGTAATGTAACCTTTCTATACCAGTATTGGATGTATTTTTGCTGTAGTAATAATAATAATGGTTTCCACAATTACAGTTATATATGGGTACAGACATTTCATAATACTGGTGTTCTATCCAAACCTAAATTATTCTGGTATTCGGTCTATGCCTTAAAATAATACACAAATTCTACAAACAAGAATCTCCGAAAAATCATCAACACTACAAAGTCATCTACTTGCCAGTAGCGGTTTGAAATTCATTGAACAACAAATAGCTTGGTTACCAGCACAGTAGTGCTGGAAGACCCTTAATTGACTTTTGCTTTTTTTAAATATATATATTTTTTATCAGATGACATCATTCTGAATAGAGTAATAAATAAGGTAGTGCATTGTGAGCCAATTGCTCCTCAAGATTGTTGTAAGATGGACAGAAGATAATGGTATGATGGAAAAAGGAATTTGAAGTCAGGCTGACTGTGTTGTTGGGAAGGAAGTACCTCAAGAGGATCAATGAAAGTCCTTAGCTGTTAATATGAGAAAAGCTCTTCATTGTGGTAATCATATTCACGAGGTTGTAAATAAAGGTTGCAGATGTTTATGAGGGTACTTAGGCAGTAGCAAGGATATGAAGGGGAAGGCATATAATAGACTGATAAGACCCCAATTAGATTATGGTTCCACTGTATGCGAACCTAACCAGGATTTCTTGATTTGAGAACTGGAAAAGATCCAAAAGAAGGCAGCGCGATTTATTGTGGAAGGCAATTTTCTCTAAAGTTAGCCTTCTCTGTCACAGGTAACAAAGCACAGGAACAAACGTTACAAAACTCCACTCCAGTGTTTACCCATGGATAACTATAGGCCTATGGAGTTACTCAACAGTTCGCAGATCTGTAAATGTCAAAGTATAACTTCCATTTACAACTACACTCAATATGGTTCATGGGGAAATTTCATAACACCTGTTACGATTCTATACAATTGACATGTAGTGTATATAACATGGGGTAACTTCTTTTCCTATTAGCATATTCATTTCAAATTTCCAATTACATTTTTCACACTAATTTGTACTGTCCAAGATAGGCTTACATACCAGTAGGTAAATAAGCTTGAATTGAGTTTTTAAAAGCAGGAAAAATTGGGGCAAGTATTAGTTTATAGGAATTGGAATAATTTACCAAGGGAGATGTTTGATAAATTTTGAACTACTTTGAAATAATTTAAGAAAAAGCTATGTAAACAATTGATAGGGAACCTGCTACCTGAGCAACTGCCCTAAATGCAGATCACTGGTGATTGATTGATTGATTGATTGATTGATTGATTGATTGATTGATTGATTGATTGATTGATTGATTGATTGATTGATTGATTGATTGATTGATTGATTGATTGATTGATTGATTGATTGATTGATTGATTGATTGATTTGCACCATTAATAGACAGTGGAATGCAAAGAAGGCGTGGGCCAAAGTTTGGAGCCCTGAACCAGTCAGACTATGATAAGAGTGGAGAGGGTTAGCGCGAATCAAGGCCATCTGCTATGCTAAACATTTATTAATGCAAGAAAACCCAAACATGAATAAGAATTGCTTAAACACACTCAGTTACAATGATTAGGGTGTGTGTGTCCCTTTCGAATACATAATCTTATGATGATTAACTTTTAATGTCCACCTATTCAATACAATAATAATGTTGTTTATAGATGTAATTACAACATTCTAATTATATTCAGTACTAGTTTCGACACATTTTTGTGTCATCCTCAGCTGTACAAAGAAATCGTAAAAACCCATGATAAATATTAAATTGTACGTGATATAAAAACCCTATGAAATCTACATTAAAGCAATGACACATAATAAAACCTTAAAGACTTGCAAGTCAAAAATATACTGAATGTTGAATGACAGTTCTCAAGTTGATTCATGTCCCTGTGGATATACAGTAGTAAGCTCAATAAATTTGGTGAACGATTTACAATGATAAAATAGCTTGTGTTTTAAAACATTTTACACCTTAATTCAACTACGGTTCATAAACTGCGGAGCCATCTTAAAGTAATCATGAACATAAACTGTTGAATAAAATTTGGGTATGGCGGAATTCTTCTATATCTAAGGCCTATGAGGTGGAAACATAAATAACTCCTTAAGACGTAAACAGGAACTATGTTTCTCAGTTCAAATGTGGAACCTGTGAAAAATAAAAAACACCAATAACAATTCGAAGCAGAAAGTTTTAAGACTCTACTCAATAATATAAGTCTATGCAAGACTTACACCATACGGCCGTAGACTGATCGTAATGTAAATAATGTGCAGTAAACAATGAACAGCTCGAGTCAAGTATGCATATATGGACGGGACAAGGGAAGGCAGAAGTAGGGCGTGTGGAGGAGATCTGGTGGGCGTGGACTACGAAACGAATATTGAGAAAACTTGTGCATAATACGTAAAATTAAACTCTTGTTTGGAATTTGAACATTTATGAGAAATGCTATAAGGAAATCAAAGAGAACTTTCGGTGTCTCAGATATATCATTTAGATTGAGATTTGAATTGAAATACTGGTCTAGATGGATATAACAGAGTTCAGTAGCATCCAGCAACGGTCCTTTACTTACAGTCTCTAGTATCTGAATGTCTTGCTCCTAGCTTGTGAAATTATGTTTTAATTTGTGGACATGTTGGCCTACCGCAGAGAATCTATTATATCTCACGGCATTAACATGTTCAGCATATCTTATCTTGAAGTTGCACCCAGTTTGCCTGAGATAGGCGCAGCCACAGTCATTGCACTGAAATCTGTATACTCCTGATCTGAGATGAGGATTGGATTTATTTATAGAGGTTGAATTATGTAACACCTCAGTACTCCTATTATCAGTACGAAAGGATTACTTTATTCTTATTCTTCTATACTAATATTATAAAGAGGAAAAATTTGTTTGTTTGTAACGAATAGGCTCAAAAACTACTGAACTGATTTTAAAAATGTCTTCACCTATAGAAAGATACATTGCCAGTGAGTAACATGGGCTGTATTTTATTTTCAAAACGATTCGATGTCGGGGGCACGGGGGGTGAAATATAAAAATAATAGGCTAATATAGGCAAAATATCGAATTTGTCGTGTAAGGACAAGACAAAGCTCAATGTAATCCTCTTGACGCAAAGAACAAAACTTGGTAAGCCCTATGGGCCCGAAAACCACGTTTTAAGGCCCTAAAACCAACCGTTATGGAGATATTGGCACCACACTACCTCTGCTCTAGGAATCGGATAAAGAAATGAACTGCTGTAACCATGGCAACATCAGCTCCAGGATTCTAGAGCAGTGAGATTATGTATGTACGTTTGGGTATAGCTCCCAACCAAAATTGGTACAAATAAGACTTAATATCTGAAAAAAATATACTGTTGTTTAAGGCACTCATAGGACTCCTTTGGGCGGGGATGGAAAGGGGGTGAAGTATGAGTATAAAAATTTTACTATATATAGAAAGGGAAGTGTGTGTGTACAAATGACACATCTCCTCCTAAACCACTGGAGCAATTTCAACCAAACTTGGTACACGTATTACTTACTATCGGGAGACGATCACTGTGGGGGGGGTAAGCCATCCCTAGCGCCCTTAAGGGAGGGGGTCAGGGGGGGTAGTTATAATAATAATCGAGAATAGTGTCGAATTCATAGTTTTCAGGGTCACTGAGTTGAAAAGTAATACTCTAGAATTTTTTAAAGTCCAAGTCCAGCCCCCTTTTAGGTGGTGAGCAAAGGAGGGGGGTGAGATATAGAAATAATTAAAAACAGTTTCGAATCCATAGATTTCAGGGTCTCTGAGATGAATACAATAAATCTCAGAAACATAACATGTTACAGACATGAAAATTGATATTTGGAATCCCCTTTAAAAATGAAAGAACAGAAATATTCGTTATCAGAAAATCCACTTAAAGGGGAGGGGGGGGTGAAAAGAAGTGAGGAAGGAGTTGAATTATTTATATGATGATACATATATCTAAAAAAAAATGATGTTATAGACTTTAAGATTGGAACTTGCAATTTACTTTAAAAATGAACACACTCTTTTTGGAAAATCCACTTAAGGGGGTGAAAAGAATAAGAAAAAAGCGGGTGAATTTTTAAAATGAATATTTTCTTCGTCTATCGCTTTACCCACATGTGTGGGTTTGCGTGTGCGAAGTGTGTTGCACATGTGGATTTGACCCTGTTTTACGGCTGGATGCCCTTCCTGACGGCAACCGTATGCGTAGAGATGTAATCTATACTTCTATACTAATATATAAAGAGGAAAAATTTGTATATTTGTTTGTAACGAATAGACTCAAAAACTACTGAACTGATTTTAAAAATTACTTCACCTATAGAAAACTACATTGCCAGTGAGTAACATGGGCTGAATTTTATTTTCAAAACAATTCGAGGGGGGTGGGGGGGCGAAGGGGGGTGGTGATATAAAAATATTAAAATAATAGGCTAATATAGGCGAAATCGAATTTGCCGTACAAGGATGAGACAAAGCTCATTTTAAGCCCCTTGACGCTAAGAACAAAACTTGGTAAACCCTTCGGGCCCGAAAACCATGTTTTAAGGCCCTAAAACCAAGCATAATGGAGATATTGGAACCACACTACCCCTGCTCTAGGAATCGGATAAAGAAACGAATGGCCGTAACCATGGCAGTGTCAGCTCCAGGATTCTACAGCAGCCTGATTATGCATGTACATTTGGGCATAGCTGCTGAACAAAATTGATACACATATGACTTAGTATCTGAAAAAAATAAACTGCTGTGTAAGACGCTCATAGCACTCCTTTGGGCGGGGATGGAAAGGGAGCGAAGTATAAAAATAATAGCCCCGGAGATCTCCATAATACAGCAACTAGCGGTTGCCGACGGGCCTCCATTTTTACATACTGGCTTAGGCTTCAGCATTTTGCGGAGTCTGTTACCTATAGTTTAAACTATTTTCTATCAAATCATGGAGTAGTAGGATCACTGATGTTATTAGTGCCGATATTTTTGTCCACTTTTACGATCATCGTAACCATGAAAACAACCTATATACTGTACACAATTGTCAACATTTATACTCAGATTCATTATATGATGTGCAACATGAGTGACAAGCCCAGAGAGTTACAATTCTTGATAATTATAGTCTTTTCTTTTATGCATCGCGTATTTCCTTGATCATTTGTAATTGTTACGAAATGTCGGATAAAACAAATACATTCAATAATATTTATATTTGTTGTACTATCTAGCGGAAGTATACTTACACTAAACCTGCAGCTTTGTGAAGGGAGCAGGTATATCTAGGTGGGATTGAAGGAAAAACATGGTAGCAAAAGATCTTAGAGCTCGACTCTAATTAGGAACTAATATTTAGAGGCCCCATGAAGAAAAGAAGAAGATACACTATAATTCCAAACATGACAAATAATTTCTACATACTTAATAAATACACCAATGATATAAATATCTAATGAAGTCAGTCACACCAATTGTATGAGTAACTAAAGCCAGTTTCTGATAACCCGTACGAAGAACGGGTGCTTCTGCTAGTATTAAATATATTAGTGGCTTTATAAATGATGTCATTAAATGTGAAAGTTGAATAAGAATTATGACTGGGTTTATCTCTGCTTAGCGTGGTTTGCAGACGATGTCTAATCTTACTGATTATACGTCTGATGAAAGATCCTTTATAGCCGTTAGCATAAGCTATAGGGTGTTCAACTCCTTGCTCAAGTCAGCTTTAGATATTGGGATCCTAAAAGCGCGATCTGCTAGACTAATGTCTGCTAGCTCTTTTTTGGGCTTGTGGGTGTACTGAATCCTGTCTTACGGTAACATTAGTCTGTGTGGGCTTTCTAAAAATGTTAAATGTAAAGCCTGAAGGTTGTCTATTAACAGATAAATCTAAAAAATTAATTGAGCCATTCTTTTCTGACTCCAAAGTGAACTTAACCCGTTAACGCCGTGCGTGTCCATATGATCACGACCTGCATTCTTTCATTTAGATTGCTCTCAGTGCTTTGTATAGCGCTGGAATTGATTGATGACTGTGTAGATCAATTCAAGAAGCATGTGGCAACTATGTGCGAGGATATTATTACGTGATACATATCGACTCATTGTTTCGGCGCACTTTCGTTTCGTGTCATTGTCACAGCAGCTGAATCATGATGGCGCGCTTCAAGTAAGATTGATACCGAGCTCGATAGCTGCAGTCGCTTAAGTGCGTCCAGTATCTAGTATTCGGGAGATAGTAGGTTCGAACCCCACTGTCGGCAGCCCTGAAAATGGTTTTCCGTGGTTTCCCATTTTCACACCGGGCAAATGCTGGGGCTGTACCTTAATTAAGGCCACGGCCGCTTCCTTCCCACTCCTAGCTCTTTCCTGTCCCATTGTCACCATAAGACCTATCTGTGTCGGTGCGGCGTGAAGCAAGTAGAAATTTTTTTTTTTTTTTTTTTGATATTTTACAAATATTTATGTTTAGATTACACAACTCATATACTTAACAAGTTTGGGAGTGATCTATGTTCACATTATGATGCAGTTAATTTACATTTAACAGTAAATATTACTCCCATAGGCACTTAAAACGTTGCGTGATCGTATGATCACGCTAGGCGCTTGTGTTAGCTAATCACCCTGTGCGTGTATTTGATGGTGGACGTTATGCTACCTGTTATGATTACTGTTATATATCAATTTTCATTGAACAACTTTATTCGATTTACGGTCATTTATTCTACATTTAAATAAGTTGCGACTTGTTATCATATATGCAGCTACAAAACCTTGTTTCCCTTTTACAGGGACATTACGCTCCAAGAAGTATTAGATATTCTTAAATCGGACGAACCAATTGGAGATGTTAACAGCATTTTTATTGAAGCTCCGGAAGCTAATATTCACTCCGACGAAGATTCAGGAGATGAAGTTGTTAGTGGTTTGGTTGATAACCTCACAGGTCGCCAGCTTTCAAGTAAGGCAGAAATTGTACTCACTGGCAACGATCATATAGGAGGCGCAGAGGATGATCCCGTTTCAGCAGGTATTTTAGATCAGTCATCTAGCAAGAAAACTAAACTTCAAAGAATAAATCCTGTGTGGAGTAAGGATGACAACCGAGAATCAGTTGGCATATTCCCGGAAGCCGATTTTTCCACCTTATCCGGCAAATCTCCTACAGAGTGCTTTGAAGTAATGTTTGACAACAAAGTGATGGAGTTCATGATTGAAGAATCAAGCAAGTTTGCCTTTTTTAAGAATTGTGACGACCCAAAAATATCTAAGGAGGAATTAAAAGAATTTCTTGCTGTGCTAATTCTTTCCGGTTACAACAATGTGCCTAGCAAACGATCGTATTGGGAAGCAGCGGATGATGTACGTAATACACATGTTGTAAATGCTATGAGAAGAGACCGCTTTCTGGAAATTTGTCGCTTCATTAATTGCGCGGATGATACTCAGCCTGATATGAATGATAAAATGTGGAAATTACGACCTCTTATAAACATACTGCGAATTTCCGGCCTGAAAAGGATTTATATTTTGACTAATGCATGGTGGAATATTATGGTAGGCACAGCTGCAAGCAATTCATCCACGGAAAGCCCATCCGCTTTGGTTATAAGTTCTGGTGTTTGAACACTCCCTCGGGCTATCTCATAAATTTTGACATATATCAAGGAAAGAATCCTCATGGTAAGACTGAATATGAGCAACGATTTGGTAAATGTGCTGCTCCAATGGTACTGATGCTGGAAGAACTACCTGATGATATGTCACACTTACCCCTTCAACTATATTTCGATAATCTTTTTACTGGAATGGCACTTTTGGCTCATCTAAAACATTGCGGATATGGCGCTACAGGAACCATTCAAGAGAATAGAATTCCCAAAGACTGCTCGATCACACCTTCAAATGAAATGAAGAGACAGGCTCGTGGGACATACGACATGGCAACAAACTCGGAGGGTATTATTGTTCAGTGGGTTGATAACTCCTTCGTTACCATAGCATCAACATGCCATGGTGTTGAACCAGTTTCTAAGGTAACACGTTACTTCCAGGCAGAGAAAAGGAAAGTGCGTATAAACCGGCCGGCTGTGTTTGGAGCTTACAACAGTGGAATGGGTGAAACAGATAGGATGGACCAGAGTACCATTTGACTATTTGACATGTGATTAAATCACAATAAAACGTCATTGTATTGAATAGGTGGACCTTGAAAGAATTTAATTTTGTTGGACCAGAGTGTGTCGTACTACAGGGTAGGCATACGTGGAAAGAAATGGTGGTGGTCGCTATTCACATGGCTCCTGGACGTATCCATTCACAATTCATGGTTACTGCTAAGCAGGTCTGGATGTGATTTGTCACATCTAGAATTTCGTCACCACATTGTGCAAACATATATACATAAGTTCAAAATAATGCCAGTAGGAAGAGGCCGCCCCATCACCTCAAGACACAGTATCCAGCAGAGCAGTGTCACTGACGATGTACGACTTGACGGGATTGGGCACCTCGTAGCGCCCTGCAATCGTCGACACTGTGCTGGAAAGGAATCCTCCAGTACTGTTCGCACCGAGTGCATAAAATGTAATGTTGGACTCTGTGTTCCATGCTTTGTCCTATTTCATATTGTGTGAAGCATACAGTTCTTATACTTGTTCCTATTCGGTCATTTCTGTGAATTAGATAACTTGAATGTAATATATTGCGAATATCTTGAGACTTTCATTGCTTTATTTATGTATGTACATATTGTAATTAATGTATATTCTTCATAAATTATCATCTTTAGTTAATTTTAGTGTATTTTGTTCATAATTTATCAATATCAATACATAAAATCTGTAAATACCAAAGAAATGCTATACCGACTGAAATGCTAACAAATCCGACTAGCGTGATCATATGAACACGCCACCTAACGATGAAACCGTGAAAAGTATGAGCTTAATATTTTGTAGTTATGTTATACTATGGACCTGAAGTGATTTAGATGAATATCAAAGAAAACATACGAAAAAAATAATTTCGGTGTTAAGGGGTTAATATATGGGTCTATACTATTGAGTTTTTCTAAGGTAGCAGTCGCGTCTGTTATCTGCTCATCCAGATTTGGATTTTTTGGAGGATTCTGTAATAGATAACGGAAACAAGTTTAGTAACATACATTACTGGTCTAGATACGTAGACGATACGTTCGTAGTTCGACTCGCAGTAGTACACAGCAAGCTTCCAAACACAACGCTACATGACCTCCACAACAACAACAACAACAACAACAACAATAACAGCAATATCTACAACACGAATACAGGCGAGAGAGGTGTCGCTACCAACAGCTCCTTTAATACAAATTTTAAAACTCAAAACTTTGCAGTCTGTCACAAGACTTACTGAAGTATATCAACGGTTGAATCACAGCAGTACTTGAAAAATTTTTACGACAAGGGTTTTCACTGAAGTCAAATAAATATTAAAGTTTATTTAATCCACCTGTTCAGTACATAAAAAAGATAATGAATTAAGTAAAATTATAGGGACATGTTTTGCCCTTTAATTATGGGCATCTTCAGCCTTAATCTCAAACTGAAAGTTGATTAATCAGGTACCTGATTGTAATTAACTTACATATGAATGTGAAGGAAAAGTTGGAAAAGTGCAAAATGGTTGACAGTAGTTATGAAATTCTTAATATTAGGCCTTAATAAAGTCTAAAATACAAATATTCGTAAAATAATACACTTTCTTGAATGTAGTTAAGAAATTCTTGAAATGAGGCCTTAATGAAGTTTAAAATACAAGTAGTCGTGAGTTAATTATTCTAGTGACATTCAATCTGTTTAAGATCCAAAAGTTTCCTCTAGTTTATAAATTCTCGACTACTTGTATTTTAAACTTCATTAAGGCCTCATTTCAAGAATTTCTTAACTACATTCAAGAAAGTGTATTATTTTACGAATATTTGTATTTTAGACTTTATTAAGGCCTGATATTAGGAATTTCATAACTACTGTCAACCATTTCGCACTTTTCCAACTTTTCCTTCACATTCATATGTAAGTTAATTACAATCAGGTACCTGATTAATCAACTTTCAGTTTGAGATTAAGGCTGAAGATGCCCATAATTAAAGGGTGAAACATGTCCCTGTAATTTTATTTAATTCGTTATCTTTTTTATGTATTGAAAGGTGGATTAAATAAACTTTAATATTTATTTGACTTCATTGTACATTTCAATACGGACCTAAATATGAGAATTATAACTTGTAAGGTTTTTCACCTCGAATTAACATGACATATATCAGCCAAATAGAATATTCTCTACCGAGCTCGATAGCTGCAGTCGCTTAAATGCGGCCAGTATCCAGTATTCGGGAGATAGTAGGTTCGAATCCCACTGTCGGCAGCCCTGAAAATGGTTTTCCGTGGTTTCCCATTTTCACACCAGGCAAATGCTGGGGCTGTACCTTAATTAAGGCCACGGCCGCTTCCTTCCCACTTCCAGCCCTTCCCTGTCCCATCGTCGCCATAAGACCTATCTGTGTCGGCGCGACGTAAAGCAGCTAGCAAAAAAAAAAAAAAAAAAAAAAAAAAAGAATATTCTCGAAGATCACTTTATGCAACTAAATTAACATAGACATAGAAGTGCAAAAACTATAAGGAAGCTTGAAGAAGGAACTCCACACAACACAAACTCTCAAATTTTAACAAGTGTTTTAACATACATGTACCTTATATTTTAGTGTGTTTAAACTTATCAAGTGCTTTATACTGTGCTTTATGTATTTTAATATGTTTAATGTGCTCAATATGTCTAATGTACAGTACACTCAATAAGTTTTAGTTTACTGTAGTCTTCGCTGCCACATTGTCATAGATACTATTTTAACCCCACATAGGCAAAACATTACTACAATATATTTTATTTTTAACCCCATTAGACATCCGGATGATCTAATCATAATAACATCTTTGTGACATGTCTAATGGCTACAATATTGTAATATACCAGCTGATGATGGCCGTGGAAGGCCGAAATGGTACTGATGTAAATCCATTTATAATAAATAAAGTATTGATAGGTGGAGCACATTTCTTGTCTATATAATGTCGTTCTAATTTCACCTGATATGCTGCGGGCAACTGTCGACCATGCTATGTTACAGATGCAGCCTGTTGCTGAGTTGGGAAGCCATATTGAACAAGTGTTTAGAACCATAAATCCTAATAAACCTGCCAGAACCACCGTTATCATTTGTTTGATCGTGCCTTTATCATGTGACTTTACCACTGCTTACAGCTCCATATTTTCACCTAGTGGCAAGACTTGGAACTAATAACTTTCTGGCATAATTGGCGAGAGTGCATTGATTAGTTCGCGTATCTACAAAATTTCAGACTCCTATGGTCATTATAACCTGTGCTGTGCCCTGCTGAACACCGTCAGTTTAATTGTGGATACCCAGTATATTTGTTGTTTCTCTTTTCCAGCTCCAAGATTTTAGATTGCAGGCTTTTAGCACAATCTGCCATCAGGACCAAGTCATAAGCATATGCCAAATTACTTATTACATTTCTACCAAATGAATCAACACTACCATTTTATACATTTTGATATATGATCCTTGTATGCTATGAAATAATACTCCTCTTCCCATGATCCCTCAATACACCTAACATCTTTTTTCTATGAAATAATATAATATAAATTATATATATATAATATAATTGTACAAGCATAATTTACTTTTTCTTCTTATAGTTTATGTTCGCATTCTTGTTCTAGCCTATAATACCAATATTCACCCAGAACTTGAGGGAGGCCTTTCGTAGTGTTAGCCTAGGCCACCGGTTGTGGCTCAGGTTATATAGTATTACAAGGCTCCCCATCGTTCCCATATATGGAGGCTTTCCGGTAAAACTTCGAACACATATTGGGAAACCCATTCCTTATAATGCAGATCTCACTCCAGAGCAGCTGCAGCGAAAGGTAAGATATTGCAAATTGTTTCCTGCAGTTTTTACAAATGCAATCCTTTGTAGGATCATATCCTACTCATATCATATCATACTCAAGGACACCTGAAAGGAGATATGCATATGTGACTGCTTTTATAAGATTCCTTCCGGTAACAATCTCAAATGTATTAAAGAATATAAAAATATCTGAGTGTTTAGAATGTCACTGTCCACTATAACAAGTATTGGAAATGTCTACAAGCAACTATGTAAGCCTGAACCCATCTAATTTTTATAGAAAACACTTCTGGAGATCTGCTTGTGGTAGCTTTTTATGTATCTCAATATTGCGGTTTTATAAGTCACTAAACGTATGTGGGCAGTAAAGATACACTGCAGATTTTCTGCTCCTTACAGATAAAAGTTGGTCACAGTAAGGTCTAATAAATAATCACCATCAGTATGGGCTTTTAAGCATGAAATTTATTTCATGCTATGAGTAAGGTCTTGTGGGGTATCTCAGGTTAGCTCAGCTAATGGATTGTAACGTAATATAAGATTCAAAGAGGTGGAAGTCATATATATTATAACTTGGTACCATATTTTAGAGTGTGTCTGGCCAGTTAATCTGTTATGATAATGGAGTAAACCATACAGCCAGTGTCTCCACGCTGAGTGTTGGGCGGCAGTAAATAGCCTGACCCACTATAAGGAACAATGGCTAAGGGCGGAGGAGTCCTTATAGAAGGAAAATGGGACCTCAGTGGAGGAAATGCCACTGAAACCCCATATCAGCTGTACCGTCCGTACTCCAAAAGGTGTCTGTTCTCCATGTTAGGAGCGGCCTACAAGTTTTGGCTAGCAGTAGCTCTAAAATGCCTTTGGGAGTGGCGAACCCATCGTAATAAAAGCCTATATGATTACAAGTGTACTGAAGCCTCGGAAAATGCCAGGGCGTTTCCCACAAGCGACGTGCAATTCTTGTGATGCTGGGAGAAATGTGAGAAATGGGCGACCAGCAACCAAATACATCAAGATAGCGACCATCAATGTAGTGACACTAACAGGGAAAGTGGAAGAAATTGTAGATTTTATTGTTGACAAAGATATAGCATTGCTGGTAATCAGTGAGATCGAATGGAAAGGAAAAGGTGAGAGGAAACTAAAGAAAGGATACACCTTATACTATAGTGGAGGAAGAGAAGCCAAAAATGGTGTAGGTCTCATAATTAGAAAAGACCTAAAGGAATACGTAGAATTGGTGGAAAACTTAAATGACAGGTTGATTAAGGCCAGACTGAGACTTCAAACTGGTGTTACAGATATAATTCAAGGGTATGCTCCACAAACAGGAAATACAGATATGGATATAGAGGAATACCTTGAATATCTGGAAGGCCATATACAGGACAAACAAGCTGTGATCATAGGAGACATGAATGCCCAAGTAGGTCAGGAAAGAAAAGGAGATGAAGAGATTATATGTCCATTTGGATATGAGAAGCGAAACAAGGCTGGAGATATTTTGGTAGACCTTTGTAGAAGAAATGAGCTGATCATTAGTAACACATGGTTTTGAAAGAAAAACAGTCAAAAGATACCAAGATATAGTTGGGATAACAAAATCAAAACTTCGATAGATTACATTTTGACAACACAAAGATAATTGATAAGTCTCCACCTTATCAATACATTAATTTATTTACTTTAAAGTAGTAAATTCAGTCAGTACCGGTTTCGATCCTTATGGGATCATCCTCAGCTGACACACAGAGAAATAGTTACAAAAACATCACATATGAAAGATTACACCTTGTAAAACTAGTCCAATTAAATCAGACATTAAAAGTTGTTTGTTAAAATATTAGTGAGTATATCTTTGGTTAAAAGCACCTGCTGTGTGAGGCATATGACCCCACTATGTCTAGACTATTATACATTAAATGGATTTTACATTTGTTTACATTAGTGTTTAAGATATTACACTTAATATAATTGATCCATTTGATTCAAACATTCAGAATTGCTTATTAAAATGATAAATATGTCTTATCTTTGGCTTAAAAAGTACATTGTTGTTAAGGCATATCGTCACACTGTGCCTATATTATTGAACATGGAATGAAGTTTGCACTTATACACACTAGTAATTGTAAATTTGTTGTAATGTCTTGAAAATATTTGTTATTTGAGGCTTATCACTTCATTGTATCTGATCTATGAAATGTTAATAGGATTATTTACACTTTTTGCATTGATATTTAGGATATTTTACTTTTGTATAACTAGTCCAATTGGAACAAACATGAAATGCTTATTGAAATGGAACTTTCTTGGCTAAAAAATGCTTGTTATATGATATGTGTTACCTTATGCACCTATTTTATTGTGCATAAAATGAGGTTTACACTTGTTAACATTAGTACTATGAGATTGTTATCGTCTATAGTATATACATGAAAATTTTTTGATCTGACATGGCAAGCCGGTTAAAAGTAAATAAAATAGTAATAGGTCCAGTTTCTTATTCATTCTGTTTGTTTTTACCACTTTGCACTAGTAAATTGGTAAGTGTATGGCATATGTATGCTAAATTAAAGTTTATATTGTTTTTCCATTTATTACAATTTTCATAAATTGCTGCTAGTGATAAAGTTATCTTGGTCTATAGATATCGTTGAGAAAAGTTGCGTGTGTCGTTGCTGAGTTAGATGGTGACTATTACAAGTTGAATTTCGTTAGAAGTGCCGTGCATCTTGATGAAATTTAAATTATGTAGTTGTTAGCCAATACACATTTGTTGTGATGATAGCGTGGAAGCTTCTTGTATGTTGTAGGGTATATGTATGTTGAGTGTTGACGCTGTATGCTCTGCGTTGCTGCCTGTCGAGAATTTTGCAACAGTACCAAAAACATAAAAATAGAACAACACCATAAATTAGCATCATATGACACAACAAATATGTATCCCAACATACCTACACAAAAAACCATAACAATCATTGAATCCAATCTCAAAAACCATAGTAAGCTAAGCAAGTTAGATGAATTCATGAAATTATTACATTTTGCTATTAACAATAATTACTTTAAATTCCATGATACTATGTTCCACCAAAAAGGATTACCTATGGGATCACCAACATCAGGTATACTGGCTGAAATATACGTAGACTACCTAGAACATCAAGAAATCCAAAAACTAGACAACATTCCCTTTTGGTGTAGATTTGTTGACGACGTATTTGTTATAATAGATAATAGGCATACCAATGAAAGTAAAATCCTAGAACAACTAAATAAAATAGACCCTCACATAAAATTCACTATGAAAACAGAAAATAACAACACAATAAACTACAGTACCTAGATATATCCATAACTAGACACAACAACCATTTAACATACAACATATACAGGAAACCTACCCACACATCTAACACAATAAAAATAGATTCCACCCATCCACACACCCACAAGAAAGCTGCATACTATAGCATGATATACAGAGCATACAACATTCCACTCACGATAAAAGACTTAAACAAAGAATTGAACCTAATTCATGAAATAGCCAAACAGAACGGATACAAAAAGGAAATGATAAACCAAATTATCAACAAAATAAAAAACCAATCAAAAACCAAGTTAACCTGAACCGTAAAAGATAAAAAAAAATATGCACTATTTACCTATAATAATAACCACATACACTCCATAACTAACATTTAAAAAAAACAAGGCTTGAAAATAGCCTACAAAACCACACGTAGCAATACTAACATACTATACAATTCCAAATCAGTCAATAATATCAATAAATACAACCACTCGGGTGTCTACCGCCTAAAATGCAATGACTGCAGAGCCAGCTATATAGGGCATACCAGAAGAAACTTTCAAATACGATACAACGAACATATAAATGCAATCAAGCATAGACACTTTTCAGCCATGGGACAACATATTGTGCCATTTCACAATTCTATATATGCACTAGTCGGAACAAAAATGGAGTTCAAGTTACTAAAGTGTCAATGTGAAAACAGCTAACGTCAATACGAACTAAAATGATGATCTTTTCATCAGGTAGTTACCAAAAGAACCGTACATAGAAGGCGGTGAAAAACGGAATGACAAATGGAGATTATTTAAACCAATTATTAGAAAGAAGATTTTTTCGCGGCAACACGCACGACATCAGCTGCAGAAATTAAATTGCTGCGCGAAATTAAACGACCAGCGAAAAGAATTATCAAGATTGATACAACGATACGTCACGATTTGACTTCGAAGACCTATATTTGTCCGATACTGCTTATTACAGCCAGCAGAGACTGACCAGCTGTCAAGTGCATTTATAATAAAGAGAACATAGAGAAATCACATTCGCTTTCCAAGCAAGATAGATAGTTATTACCTATCTCACCTTATTTGAAACACTATATTGTGATTAATCGTCCCAAAGCAGAACTTACATATCATAAGCATTCCAAAACAGATATTACCGGGCGAGTTGGCCGTGCGCGTAGAGGCGCGCGGCTGTGAGCTTGCATCCAGGAGATAGTAGGTACGAATCCCACTATCGGCAGCCCTGAAGATGGTTTTCCGTGGTTTCCCATTTTCACACCAGGCAAATGCTGGGGCTGTACCTTAATTAAGGCCACGGCCACTTCCTTCCAACTCCTAGGCCTTTGCCATCCCATCGTCGCCATAAGACCTATCTGTGTCGGTGCAACGTAAAGCCCCTAGAAAAAAAAAACAAAAAAAAAAGATATTAATTGTAAGATGACGACACTAAGTAACATATTTTTTTATTCTGTTCCTAACGCACGAGATCCTACTATGATGCTGTAAAAGGATGAAGGCGATACTACTCGGACTATGGCAGCGCGATCCAATTTTGATACTCCAGGATGATTAGAGATCAGCTGGGAAGAACTGAGATGTACCCATACAGCTAAGAGAGAACCATGGAGCGAGGTCTACTTTTCCGATGACCAGATGCGAGATGGCAACAGGATTCAATAAGTAAAGTTAAGTCCTCTATGAGTCGTTTTCGTAAGTAAAGGTCTTTCTTTATTTGGCTATGTGATAATATGTTTTGTGACAGTGTGAGTGTGTGCGTACATATACATCAATGAGGTTATAGGATGTAGGTATTCATCTGCTATTAATGTCAAATCCACATGTAGGCATAGTCAACCAGTGATAACCGTTCGTAATATTATCAATGTGGTGTGAGAGAAGGTAACTCGTATTTTTATCATTATCAGTGAAGTGTATAAAGTGCGAGATAGATGTTAATACACATGTGCGATGATTTCATCAGGCTAGTGAGTTAAGAGATCGTATTTAGGAAATGTCTACGGTGAAATATGAAGTAGTACAGCTTAGAGTTATGATACATTTTTCTTTGACACTATGACGGTAGGAATAATGTTATAATATGAGAAGATTGTGGCACATATGCATCGTGTTTAATGAAATGATGTGCTTATAATGTATTGAGATGTTTATTACGTGAAGTATGGAATGATAATTGATGAATAAGAATGATGATATAGGCTGATGGTGATTAGTGATAGTAATATTTGTTTTTCTTCGAGAGATTGGTCATAGTAGTCTTATGTGAGATGATGTTATTTCCAAGTTATGCATTCTGAGATATATATTGAAAACATACTACTTTCAATTGCTAATTCTAATCCTAGGTACACTCAAGGTAGCTTAGGATACGATCTCAATACCATCAGTGCAATGTTATTTTGAGTATTAAGGGTCATCAAACGAGCCATGAGGCTAACGATGATAATAATTTCTCCTTCACTGAATTATTTATGACAATTTTAGAGAACTCTCACACATGATAACCTAATTTCTGATTTTGTTTAAGCAAGTTGACATATCACTGGAGATCTAGTTACTCATATAAGGATTTTTTTGTTGAAGATAGAGTCTTCTAACATGCCAGATTTTCTACCTGTGGTATGATTTGTTAGAAAATTAGCAAAATACACTTGATAATGCTACCTTTAGGCAAATACGCACTTAAATTCATTCTTAACCTTGGATTAAGGTAATAATTTTTAGGATTTACCACATAAGCCATATGACTATATTATTTTAAGATCAATTACGACTTAGAGCGGACATGACTTTGCTTATGCTGAGGTCAAATACTAAGAAAAAGGATGATGCAAATACCACGTAAGCATATATTAATGAACTGAAGTTATTAGAAGATTGCAAATGATTTTCCATGTGATTTTCAGTTGTGTATGGACACAAAATATTAAGTACAGCACAGAATGACATTCATTTTGCTAGTCATGTATGAGTTAAATATTAATTGACAGAATTTTTAAATTATTTTGAGGAGCAATTCGGCTCAAGAAGAAGAGATTCCAACTCTTAATGAAATATTTATTAGACATTTCAAACTGCGTTCTACATTCTTTTGAACAACTGT
Organism: Anabrus simplex; assembly: GCF_040414725.1. NCBI lineage: Eukaryota > Metazoa > Arthropoda > Insecta > Orthoptera > Tettigoniidae > Anabrus > Anabrus simplex. The sequence goes on from NC_090270.1 coordinate 269,370,126, forward strand.
AATCTGGAATAATGTACATATTAATTAATGTAGCTAGATGCATCTAATATTTTCAATGTTATTTAGTATATTTTGCTTAACCAATACTTTTAATTTTTCAACTGATTTTCTTGACATTATCTTATATTTTACTTAAATATTTTCAAGAGGCCAAAGTGTTAATAGATTGATAATTATGGCCTAGGTTTTAGTTACCTGCTACTTGCTTTCCAAACTTAATTTTTCTTTTACTTCAATTTAGCAATGACAGACCACTGCATACTGAATTAATGGATCAACGAAGATCGAATAACTATAATTCCAAGCATCTAGTTTGACAAACAAGATTTCTTAGAGTACTACGAGATTATTTACTCAATATGAGATATTTCAATGAGGTTGAAGGTGAACCTTTTTCCCAATATTTGAATTGAGCAATCAATAAATGATGAATGGTGAAACTTCACAATTCTTTTAATGTCTACTTAGGATAAGAATTAGTTGTAAGACTATAATAACTTATTCTACCTGCGATTTCTTTGGCGACATATATGGATTAGTTGTAAGACCGTATTAACTTATTTTATCTGCAATTAATTTGGCGACATGTGTATATGGTATCCGACTGATAGCGTGTAGGAGACGTCCTTCGACGTAGGTTGAGATTTACCATAAGTTCACCGGTATACTTTTTCAAGCGGAACTCATAGCCCATAAACGTTAATCAGCAAGAATTACTTATAGTAAGAGCTAGTCTGGATCTCATGCGTCCTCACGTGGACGCAGGAACGGTGCAATATCAATGACCAAAAACACAGATTCACAAATATCAATAATGACATGCAAATCCTCAATACCAATCCGAAGAGCCCCTTGCTCAGTATACTAGAAGAATTCTACATAAGCCTAGACCAATACATCAACCCAAATTTCAACTTAAATGAAACCACAGATAAAAACAATATTCGATGCAGTCATTCCCCTCCTAACAAATTATTATTTAAAAAGAATTAACAAACAACAACCCACACATACAAATGAACTGCTCAAAGATCTCCCCTCCTCCAACCCCGCTCCCCTCCAAACCTCCCCTCTGCCGCCACAGACTACAGTCCTAAGATAAAAAGTAACAGATCTTGACAGGCAGCTGCGCAGAGCATACAGCGTCAATACTCAACGTAAGTAATATAACATACAACTCACTTTCCACAGTCCACAATACACCATCTCTTATACTGATTATTTCTACTTGCAGATACATATACCCTACAACATACAAGAAGCTTCCACGCTATCATCACAACAAACGTGTATTGGCTAACAACTACATAATTTAAATTTCATCAAGATGCACGGCACTTCTAACGAAATTCAACTCGTAATAGTCACCATTTAACTCAGCAACGACACACGCAACTTTTCTCAACGATATCTATAGACCAAGATAACTTTATCACTAGCAGCAATTTATGAAAATTGTAATAAATGGAAAAACAATATAAACTTTAATTTAGCATACATATGCCATACACTTACCAATTTACTAGTGCAAAGTGGTAAAAACAAACAGAATGAATAAGAAACTGGACCTATTACTATTTTATCTACTTTTAACCTGCTTGCCATGTCAGATCAAAAAATTTTCATGTATATACTATAGACGATAACAATCTCATAGTACTAATGTTAACAAGTATAAACCTCATTTTATGCACAATAAAATAGGTGCATGAGGTAACACATATCATATAACAAGCATTTTTTAGCCAAGAAAGTTCCATTTCAATAAGCATTTCATGTTTGTTCCAATTGGACTAGTTATACAAAAGTAAAATATCCTAAATATCAATGCAAAAAGTGTAAATAATCCTATTAACATTTCATAGATCAGATACAATGAAGTGATAAGCCTCAAATAACAAATATTTTCAAGACATTACAACAAATTTACAATTACTAGTGTGTATAAGTGCAAACTTCATTCCATGTTCAATAATATAGGCACAGTGTGACGATATGCCTTAACAACAATGTACTTTTTAAGCCAAAGATAGACATATTTATCATTTTAATAAGCAATTCTGAATGTTTGAATCAAATGGATCAATTATATTAAGTGTAATATCTTAAACACTAATGTAAACAAATGTAAAATCCATTTAATGTATAATAGTCTAGACATAGTGGGGTCATATGCCTCACACAGCTGGTGCTTTTAACCAAAGATATACTCACTAATTTTTAACAAACAACTTTTAACGTCTGATTTAATTGGACTAGTTTTATAAGGTGTAATCTTTCATATGTGATGTTTTTGTAACTATTTCTCTGTGTGTCAGCTGAGGATGATCCCATAAGGATCGAAACCGGTACTGACTGAATTTACTACTTTAAAGTAAATAAATTAATGTATTGATAAGGTGGAGACTTATCATTTATCTTTGTGTTGTAGTAGCAATCAATACGGAGATGAAGCTAATAGACTATGATAGATTACATTTTGGTCGAGAAAGGTAACAGAAAAATGTTGGTAGATGTAACAGCCCTCCCAGGTGAATCTTTCGAAGGAGATCGCAAGGTTGTGATAGCTAAGTTAAAGATGGGAGATATACAAAAATGACTGAGATTAGGCAAGGAAAGCTAAGGGTGTGGAAATTGCAGGAGAAGGAAATAAATGAAGAGTTCCAGACACACATTAAAACAAGTGTACCTAAGGAAGAAATTGGAAGGGTCGAAGAAGAATGGGTATACTTTAAAACAGTCATGGTCGAGTCTGCAGAAAAGACCTGTGGAAGAGTATCAGGCAGGAAGAAAGATCAAGAAACGCCCTGGTGGAATGACAGGATAAAAGATATAATTAAAAGGAAGAAACAACCTTGGAAAGGATGGCTGAGAAACAGAACAACAGAATGCAAAACATAATACAGGCACTGCAAGAAGGAGTGCTCCAAGGTGTTTCAAGAAGAGAAAAAGAAACGCTGGCAAAAATTCACTGAATCTCTGCAAGAAGATACAACCGGAAACAAAAAGATCTTATTCCAGTGGGTTAAAAAGAAGAAAAACCCAGGAGAAGGTGCTAAATTAATTAACCCCTTAACTGGGGAATAGTTTCATAACATCAACCAGCCAGTGAGTAATCATTCAGCGCAACGCGCACTTTTGGAATGGGTACAGTGCCGTGCGGCAGATGTAAATACATGAAACAAAAACAAACTCCATGGCACTACAGCCTACCAAGCGACCGCTGCCCAGCCCGAAGGCCTGCAGATTACGAGGTGTCGTGTGGTGAGCATGACGAATCCTCTCGGCTGTTATTCTTGGCTTTCGAGACCGGGGCTGCTATCTCACCGTCAGATAGCTCCTCAATTCTAATCACGTAGGCTGAGTGGACCTCGAACCAGCCCTCAGGTCCAGGTAAAAATCTCTAACCTGGCCGGAAATCGAACCTGGAGCCTCTGAGTAAGAGGCAGGCATGCTACCCCTACACCACTGGCTGGCATAGATGTAAATACTCAACAGAGAAATATATTTTACTTGATTTATTTAAATTATGAGTGATATAGTAGAAATTCAATAGCATTATGTTATTACCGTTTCTGTTGTAAACCCGTAAATATATACATATATACACAGTGTGTTCATACAAAAGTGAATTTAAAAAGTGTTCCTTTCATTATTATGATGACATTTTTCAAGTTTTCAGATATGCATCAATAGGTTCTACATACTTTCTGGTTCATAGGTCATTCAGGAATTGCGCACAGTGTGGTAAATACGGAAGCACGGGCGGGCAAGCACAAAGTGCCACATCACGTTCCTCACAGTGGTAGACAGTTTCCCGTCGCCTCTGGTTTGACAGGCAAACAACACAACGTTTTCTTGAGTGATTCCTACATCTGGTCGGCGGATTCTCAGATAATTCATTGTCTTTTCTAACCAAGCGATTATCACGTCACACGGAACAGTTTACCAACATATGAAGGGGTTAAAGTCAAAGTGGTGTAAGTCAATTTTCGGTAGAAGTTGACTTAGGCACAGAAAGGCGATGTAGAAATAAAAAACTGTTCATAGAAAAAGTGGAGTAAGTCAGAGCTTCACTCATTTCGTCGTTAGATGGCAGCACAAGTTAGACTGGTAATGGATCATCTGTTTTGCTGATAACTGAAGTGGTGTGAGTCAGACTTACACCAGTGTGGTTGTAATTGTTCCGCGATTTTCATTGAGTGTTGAATGCATGCGTGAATACTCAAAGAAACGATGGATTCTGAAATAAGTTTAAGTGATCCGTTGGATGAGCTGGAGTCCAGTGATGAATGGGAGCGTGAACAAGGAGAAAACACATCAGAAACAGATGATGGTAAGTACTATTCACCTTCTAACCTCTCAGTTACTCACCTACTAACCTATTTTGTTGCAACGTTTTTAGCAAGTACTTACATTAGATTATGCCTTAGGTCCTTTTGGTCTACTATTCCCTGAATAATACACCTTTGTAATCGGTTCGGAAAAAAAGAAAGGATAAATGGAGAAAAATGCATGAAGAGTGATGTTTTTAGTGAATTTTCTGTGATTATTGAAAATGGTCGTGTTGAGTATCGTTTTTCACGTAATTTTGAATGCTGAATCGAAGCTTCCCCTGCAGTTTTTTATTTCGGTAGTAAGTGTAACAAGATGTTTGTTGTTTCAGAATCAGAAGGAGATGAAGAGGTAGACGGCGGACGCCAGCGCAACCATTCCAGCGAATTTCCTACTGCTGGAACTTCTGAGAATCGAGAAAACGCTCACCCGAGAACGAGGAAAAGACAAAAACACGAAAGTAAAGCTCAAAAGCGAAAGCGAGCACGAAATTCAGGGCTCCCGTACGTGTCCTCTAGAGGAAAAGAAGTGGCCGGTAAGCTGTATCAGAACTTTGATTGTAAATGTAAAAAAAAGTGTGTGGAGAACGTACCTGAAGTGGCGAGGCGAGAAATTTTCGACACCTTTTGGAAGCTAAGCAGTTTTTCTGAACAAAACGTATTTTTATGTGGTTTGATTGTGCAACAGAAACCTAATGTAAGACGCCCACGAAATTCAACGAGAAATGCAAAGTCTGTTTCAAACAGCTTCAGATTCCAAGTCAGAGGCAATAGCGTTACTGTGTGCAAGCGTTTTTTCTTACAAACACTCCAAGTTTCGGATGGGCGAATGACAAGGGCAATACAAAAAGTACGAGAGGGTCAACAACCAGGAAGTGATGGCCGAGGACGCCTTCCCCCCAAAAATAAAACACCGGAGGCTGCCATGAATGGTGTGCGTGACCACATAGCATCTTTCCCATCGTATCAGTCGCACTACAGTAGATCAGAGAACCCTAACAGGAAATACCTTCCTCCTGACATGAATGTACGTACAATGTATGAACTGTACAAAGAAAAGTGCACGGAAAAAGGTGATATTCCTGTTTCTGAAGCCATCTACCGTCGAACCTTTAGCAATGAGTTCAACTTGCATTTCCACCGGCCTCTTAAAGATACGTGCACCAGATGCGATGTGCTTGACAAGAAGATTGAAGTGTGTGAAGATGAAGACGAATCTACAAAGCTGAAGGCTGAAAAAGAATTACACCTCAGAAATGCCGAAAAGGTGAGAGAGGCTAGAGATCGGGACAAAGTGAAAGCACGGGAAGACGAATCTTTCTATGGTCTGACATTCGACCTCGAAAAGGCTTTGCCATTTCCTGTTTTGACGACGTCCATGGCTTACTATAAGCGGAATATGTATTGTTATAACCTTGGCTGCCATGAACTTGGAACAGGTTTAGGCTTCATGTTCTGCTGGGATGAAACGATCGCTTCTCGTGGGTCTCAAGAGATTGGTTCCTGTATCGTCAAACATCTTGCAGCAAGAGCGTCATCTGCTAGGCACATAGTGTTGTACAGTGACGCATGCACGGGCCAAAACCGTAATATTAAGTTTTCCTTGTACCTCATGAAGTACATACAGGGCCCTCAAAGCAATGCAGAAATTATCGATCACAAATTTATGGTAAGTGGCCACTCTTTTCTACCCAACGACGCTGAATTTGGATCAATTGAATCGTACGCAAAGAACAAGTCCATTTATACTGCAGACGACTGGTACAGTATCATAATGAAGTGCCGAAGGAACAATCCATTCATGGTGACGAAAATGAGCCGAGAGGATTTCAAATCTGTTGCAAAGTTGGAAAGTTGTATCACGCGACGAAAGAAAAATGAGAACAACATTGCTGTTAATTGGTTGAAAATTCAATGGATACGAATTTTGAAAGATCAACCTTACACTCTCTTCTACAAAGAAACTGTGAATGAGGATATCCCATTTTCTAAAGTAAATCTAAAGGCAGCAAAGCCCGGTAGGCGACATTCTCTGGCCAACGTTTCTCAAGATGTTTTGTACCCAAGGGGAAGGCCTGTTACCGAGGCTAAAAAGAAAGATATGCTTGATCTTCTGCCATACATTCCACCAGTGAAACATGAATTCTTCGTTTCCCTGCGAACCACTATTGAAGAAGGTGAGGAGCTTGTAGATGTTGGACCTCTGGAAATTGTGGAAACCACATATCCTGATGAAATAGACTGAATCCGTATTGCCATGTTAAAAACATTAAGACTCCATTCGTGATAAAAAATTAAATTGTTTGTATTATTCTTATACTTTGTGTAATGTTCAATAAAAATGTGTTTGAGAAGTGCAAGTCAACTTTACATCATTTTGTTGATGTCCATAGTGGTGTAAGTCTTTGGTTTTAGGTCATACAGTGGTGTATGTCACAGGCTTTGGTAAGGCACAGTGGTGCAAGTGACTTTGGTTAGTGCGTGAGGTACAACTTTTGAGCAAACAAAATTTCAAATCAAGCCTAATCCCTAAGTTTGGACCTACGTAGTACCTCTAAAACAATACCATCACAAAAACTTGTCTACTGAATTAACTACAATACCTTTCGCATTATGCTCATTTCCTAAAAACGATGATAAAGTGACTTACACCACTATACCTTTAACCCCTTCATATACAGACCAAGTTAAAAAAAGTTATCAGAATGTGGACAATGGAGTTCGCAGAACAACTATATCGTAGTAATAACAACAACCACCATGACAACAACTCGCAAATTTAGTTATTTCAGTGTACATACACACAAATAAATTCTTTACGAAGAATTTGGCGCGGACCATACGAGGCAACACGAGACAGCTGTTGGACTGCCGCCTCGGCGCAAACTACCCGACTAGCGTGAGACCGGATAAAAATGAATAGGACAGCAATAATCACATCTAATATGAATGGAATTTGTTTTAAATTACGATAGTAGATGGCAGAAGTGATTAAGAATAGTCAGACGCCTATAGGAAGCTAACCCTATGTAAGAACACATTTAGAAGTACAAGAACGTCTAAAGGCGTCAAACCCAATACTCGTGCGACAGCTGTTGACGCCTTTAGGCGTCAAACCCAGTTAAGGGGTTAAAAATGAACAGAAGGAAGTGATGACACAGAAGCAGGATATATTGCAGAGGTGGGGAAAATACTTTGAACATCTTTACAATGTGCAAAATACCTCGGTACAAGGAGAAAACTAAGAACCAGATTTAGTGCAGATGAAAGATAAGGAAAACGAGGTGTCCATGGCAGAGATTGAGTGGGCCACTAAAAGAATGAAATGAGGCAAGGCAGCTGGAATTGACGAGGTCACCATAGAAATGTTAATAGCAGCAGGAGTAGTTGGTCTACAGTGGTTGTGTAGAATCTTCAGAGTGATATTGAGAGAAAAGACTGTTCCAAAAGAGTGGATGAAAGGGGTCATTATACCAATTTTCAAGAAAGGAGACAGGAAGCAATGTGAAAATGACAGAGGAGCACACTGATACCTCATATAGCTAAGATCCTTGAAAGAATCTTGCATAGACGAATAAGAGACAGAGTGGAGGGAAAATTGGCAGAACACCAGTATGGATTCAGAAGAGGCAGGTCCACATTTGACCCAATATATACATTGCGTCAAATGATGGAAAGGTATTGGGAATATGGAAAGGACATGGTAGTAACGTTTCTAGATATTGAAAAGGAATATGACAGTGTCCCAAGGAATTTGGTATGGAAAACATTGACAGAGGCACAGATTGGGAATGAAACAATGCAGATGGTAATAGCATTGTATCAAAATTGCGAAAGTTGTGATGGAACCAAAGTGGGTCAAACTGAATGGTTCATTATCATCATGGATAGAATTCTACATAATATCAAGGAGAAGATGATGGGCGAGCAAGTAAAGTCTATGCTCTTTGCTGATGACATTGTAATTTGGGCAGGTAATGAAGAGGAAGTATAGGCACAAGGTGATTTATGGAATGAGGAGATAAGAAGTTTTGGAATGAAGATTAGTACTGTGAAAAGTAAGACTTTGATCATGACAAGAGGTAACAGAAAATCCAAGGGAGTGATAAAAATAGGAAATGAACCCCTTGAAGTAGTGAAAAATTTTAAATAATTGGTCAGCGTGATATCACAAGATGGAAATTTGGATGGAGAAATTGATTTAAGAATACAGCAGTCTGCAAGTTTCTACCAGTGTGTGAGAGACATTGTATGGAACAAAGATGTGCCAATGAAGTACAAGAAGGTTTTATACTCGTCCTATTATAAACTCATTTTGACCTATACTTCAGCAGCCTGGATGTTAGCTAAGCAGAACCAAAGTACAGGGTTATTCTAAATGATTGTCGGGGTTACAAAAATTCATAACTCACAGTGCAATTGACGTAGGAATATGAATTGTGTTTTATTGTATACTGTAACTCATCAAGTTATTTTCACATATATTACAAATGCTCGATATGTGCACCTTGAGTCACTCTACACACATCTACTCAATAGTCCATCTCTTCCCACACACGAATCAAATGGCAGCAGTGATGCGTTCGAAGGCAGCTTGGATGCGCTGCTTCACTTCCTGAATATCCACCGGTAGAGGAGGAACAAATACCTGATCTTTAACATATCCCCACAGGAAGAAATCACGTGGTGTAAGATCTGGTGAACGTGGTGGAAAGGGTAAGGGCATCAGATCACCTTCCGTTCCACGTCCCGTCCATCGTTGTGGAAGTTCTTGGTTTAAAAATGCTCTAACCTCCCTGTGGAAATGAGGTGGTGTACCAACCTGTTGCAGCACGTAATCGTCCCTGTCGTCACTCAACTGGGGTAACAGCCATTCTGTGAGCATGTCCAGGTAAGTCAGCCCTGTTACTGTCTGTTTATTGAAGAAGAACGGGCCATAGACCATGGTGTTTGAAACAGCACGGAACACATTCACCTTAGTAGAGTCTCGCACATGTTCCACATAACAATGGGGGTTCGTTGCACCCCAGATGCGAACGTTTTGTTTGCTTACTTTTCCACTTACATGAAAAGTAGCTTCGTCACTGGAAACTACTCTGTCAAGAAAACCATCTTCTTCAATCCGTTCCTGCAGTGCCATGCAAAAGTTGAAACGTAGGGCTTTGTCATTAGCTGTTAGAGCTTGACGCAATTGTAGGTGATATGGCTTTACCTTTAGACGCCTTCGTAACACACGCCATACTGTGGTTTGAGGAACTTGCAGTTCCCTGCTACATTTTGTAGTTGATTTCTTAGGACTACGGAGATAAACGCCCCTATTCTGATTCACGTCCGCTTCTGACACAGCGGGACGCCCACTGCTTTTCCCTTTGCACAAACAACCTGTATCCACAATTTGTGCATACCAGCTGCGAATAGAGTTGTCGGAAGGAGGTTCCTTCCCGTATTTTGTCCGAAAATGGCGCTGGACTCTGGTAACGGATCGGTGTTGATGAAATTCAAGAGTACAAAAAGCTTTCTCCTTATCGCTAACCACCATTTTGTTAAACACTGCTATTACTGCCATATGGTGGTAACTTATGTACTACAGTTGATGCAAAGCAAAACTTTGAGAGTTTGTCTAACCATTACTACAACAGTAAAAATAGTACGTTTTCCATGTTTAAAAAAAAAAATTCACGAAACCCCGACAGTTGTTTAGAATAACCCTGTAAGATACAAGCAGCTGAAATTTGGTTCTTGAGGAGCATACAGGGAAAGACAAAATGAGATAGAATACAAAATGAGGAAATAAGGAGAAGCATGGGAGTGTGTAACCTTCAAGAAGAGATTGATATAGCAAAGCTAAAATGGTTTGGACACATGATGAGAATGCCAGGAGAAAGAATACCAAAGAGAACATTCATGGATACATGGATACAGTGACTGGAAAGAGGCCTAGGGCACATCCTAGAATGAGATGGAGGAGGTCTGTTGTGTACTGTATTGCAAATAGAGGAGTCTATAGTAATGAAGTACTAGAAGAAGAATGGTGAAAAGATCGAGTAAGGTGGAGGGCTTTGGTACCCTACTCTACCCAGAGAGAATCTGGGGAATGGATTAAGAAGATGAAGAAGAAAGACTGTATTTTAGAATAGTGAGAAAGTAACCAATAAAAAAAAAATTAAAAAAAAAAAATAATAATATGACAGGCAATGGTGCAAGGTGTTGGTGGTATGGCGGTAGGGCAGAAGTCAACGACAAAGGTAAATAATAGTAATGATTGGGAATATGGAAAGGACATGGTAGTAACGTTTCTAGATATTGAAAAGGCATATGACAGTGTCCCAAGGAATTTGGTATGGAAAACATTGACAGAGGCACAGATTGGGAATGAAACAATGCAACTATTATTATTGTTATTATTATTATTATTATTATTATTATTATTATTATTATCATCATCATCATCATCGTCATCATTATAATAAAAACTGGTGAAGGAAAGGGGGATCTCTGGCAGGGATGGGAAACGGTATATCACCGAGCAAAGTAAAAAGGCAGAATATTTTGGAAACTATCACCACACAATGAAAGAGTCTGTAACGAATTGATGGAGAATGTTGCACTTAACATTCCAGCAGTCAGATGCTTCAATTCCAAAACTAGTTATGTGCACTTATCGAGCATAGCACTCGCACCAAATGCACGAAGTTACGAGAATATACAATGGCTTTAATAGAGGCGAGAAGCGCCAGACCCTGAAGGGTTGTTGTTGTTTGAGTCATCAGTCCATAGACTGGTTTGATGCAGCTCTCCATGCCAACCTATCCTGTGCTAACCTTTTCATTTCTACGTAACTATTGCATCCTACATCTGCTCTAATCTGCTTGTCATATTCATACCTTGGTCTACCCCTACCGTTCTTACCACCTACACTTCCTTCAAAAACCAACTGAACAAGTCCTTGGTGTCTTAAGATGTGTCCTCTCATTCTATCTCTTCTTCTCGTCAAATTTAGCCAAATCGATCTCCTCTCACCAATTCGATTCAGTATCTCATCATTCGTGATTCGATCTATCCATCTCACCTTCAGCATTCTTCTGTAACACCACATTTCAAAAGCTTCTATTCTCTTTCTTTCTGAGCTAGTTATCGTCCATGTTTCACTTCCATACAATGCCACGCTCCACACGAAAGTCTTCAAAAACATCTTTCTAATTCCGATATCAATATTTGAAGTGAGCAAATTTCTTTTCTTAAGAAAGCTCTTCCTTGCTTGTGCTAGTCTGCATTTTATGTCCTCCTTACTTCTGCCATCGTTAGTTATTTTACTACCCAAGTAACAATATTCATCTACTTCCTTTAAGACTTCATTTCCTAATCTAATATTTCCTGCATCACCTGCCTTCGTTCGACTGCACTCCATTACTTTTGTTTTGGACTTGTTTATTTTCATCTTGTACTCCTTACCCAAGACTTCATCCATACCATTCAGCAACTTCTCGAAATCTTCTGCAGTCTCAGATAAAATAACAATATCATCGGCAAATCTCAAGGTTTTGATTTCCTCTCCTTGGACTGTGATTCCCTTTCCAAATTTCTCTTTGATTTCCTTTACTGCCTGTTCTATGTAAACATTGAAAAGGAGAGGGAACACACTGCAGCCTTGCCTCACTCCTTTCTGGATTGCTGCTTCTTTTTCAAAGCCCTCGATTCTTATCACTGCAGACTGATTTTTATACAGAGTGTAGATAATTCTTCGTTCTCGGTATCTTATCCCTATCATCTTCAGACTCATAAATAGCTTGGTCCAATCAACATTATCGAATGCCTTTTCTAGATCTACGAATGCCATGTACATGGGCTTGTCCTTCTTGATTCGATCCTCTAAGATCAGACGTAAAGTCAGGATTGCTTCACGTGTTCCTACATTTCTTCTGAAGCCAAATTGATCTTCTCCCAACTCAGCTTCAACTTGTTTTTCCATTCTTCTGTAAATAATACGTGTTAAAATTTTGCAGGCATGAGATACTAAACTAATGGTGTGGTAGTTTTCACACCTGTCAGCACCGGCTTTCTTGGGAATAGGTATAACAACATTCTTCCGAAAATCGGATGGGACTTCTCCTGTCTCATACATCTTGCACACTAAATGAAATAACCTTGCCATGCTGGTTTCTCCTAAGGCAGTCAGTAATTCAGAGGGAATGTCATCTATTCCAGGTGCCTTGTTCCTATTGAGGTCACTCATAGCTCTGTCAAACTTTGACCTCAAAATTGGGTCTCCCATTTCATCAGCATCAACAGCCTTTTCATGTTCCAGAACCAAATTATCTACATCTTTACATTGATACAACTGTTGGATATGCTCCTGCCATCTTTCTGCTTTGTCTTCTTTCCCTAGAAGTGGCTTTCCATCTGAGCTCTTAATATTCATACACCTAGATTTCCTTTCTCCAAAGGTTTCCTTGATTTTCCTGTGTGCAGCATCTACCTTTCCCAGGACCACACAGCCTTCGACATCCTTGCACTTCTCCTTCAGCCATTCTTCCTTAGCTACCTTGCACTTTCTATCCACTTGATTCTTTAATCGCCTGTATTCTTTTCTGCCCTCTTCATTTCTAGCATTCTTGTATTTTCATCGTTCATCTATCAGGTCTAGTATCTCCTGAGTTATCCACTGATTCTTAGTTGATCTTTTCTTCCTTCCTAATATTTCTTCAGCAGCCCTACTGACTTCATTTTTCATGACTCTCCACTCTTCCTCTATAGTGTTTCCTTCAGCCTTTTCATTTAATCCTTGTGCAACATATTCCTTGAAACAATCCCTCACACTCTTTTCTTTCAACTTGTCTAGATCCCATCTTTTTGCATTCTTTCCTTTCTTCAATTTCTTCAACTTCAGATGGCATTTCATGACCAACAAGTTGTGGTCAGAGTCCACATCTGCTCTTGGGAAAGTTTTGCAATCCAACACCTGGTTTCTGAATCTCTGCCTAATCATAATGAAGTCTATTTGATACCTTCCAGTGTCTCCAGGTCTCGTCCATGTATACAGCCGTCGTTTGTGGTGTTTGAACCAAGTATTGGCAAGGACTAAATTATGATCAGTGCAGAACTCAACCAGCCGACTTCTTCTTTCGTTCCTTTGTCCCAATCCAAATTCTCCTACTGTACTACCTTCTCTTCCTTGGCCTACCACTGCATTCCAGTCTCCTATCACAATTAGATTCTCGTCACCTTTTACATATTGTATTAAATCTTCTATCTCCTCATATTATATTCTTTCGATTTCTTCATCATCCGCTGAACTATTAGGCATATAGACCTGCACTATTGTGGTGGGCATTGGTTTGGTGTCTATCTTGACGACAATAATTCTTTCACTATGCTGGTCGTAGTAGCTTACCCGCTGCCCTATTTTCTTATTCATTATTAAACCAACTCCTGCATTTCCCCTGTTCGATTTTGTGTTGATAATTCGGTAGTCGCCTGACCAAAATCGTGTTCTTCCTGTCAACGTACTTCACTTATACCAACTACATCTAACTTTAGCCTATCCATCTCCCTTTCCAGATTCTCTAACCTACCACAACGATTCAAACTTCTAACATTCCACGCTCCGACTCGCAGAATGTCAGTATCCATCTTCAGGAAACGAAGTCCCAACAAATAATAATGTCTTTGCTCACCAAGTGTCCACAAATGAAAATTCCTGGGTGTAGGATGATAATAAGGCGTGACCAGCACACGGTACGGCAAGATGTTGAGCCCATTCAAGACTGGACTGAGGAAAGGTTGAAAAGTCTCAGTATATAAATAGGGTATGTGGAAGGATGAAAATAATTTTTATGGTACCTTTCAACAAGATTGGCTTGGGGTTAATAAGATGTTGTAAAAATGTTCTTGATGCCATTAGAAAAGCAAAAATTATAAAAGGGTTTAGAAGTAAAGACAGTATCATTATCAGAAACCAAACAATTGGGTAGGCCAGTGAAAGGAAAAATTTGATGAGTTAACCCGTTCAGTCACCATGTACATTATAACGCACATCGATATTACGGTATCCGCTTAGGAAATATTCGATGCAGTGCGACCGTTGAGTCACAATGTGCATTGAGATGTACATCTTCCGTGTCACTACTGAGTAACTTGGCCCGACATCTGGTGGTTTTACCGGCAAAATACCAGGAATTGCTCCGCTGCGTAGTTGCTGTTTATGACGTCAGCAAACAGTGTGTTATCGGAAGGCAAATTTCTGCTATAACACGTGAGCATTGAAGTTCATGCAACATTATATTCTAAAGAAAATAGATTAATATGCTAGGAAATGTGAAATAAACTGCAGGTAATTAGTTTCTTTCACTTTGAGATTTTTATAAAGAGGGATGTACATTGTGCCTCAAAGGTTGGCTTGCACCAACAGCTGGTTGAAATATAAAAGGGATGTCAAAGTACTTGGGTGTACCAGGAAAGAACTTCTGTACCTGGTTCACTTAAGGCAACGGTAAAACTTCAGTCTTCCTTACGCAAGTTTGTTTTATAGTAATCATGGCTGACGGTGGGCGAATGGACACTGCCATTGGTTGAAGGCTAGTCCAGTGAAATGTCGTTCCCATAATTCAATACAGACAGAAGTTATGACCAACTTACGCGATGAAAAGACCTAAGAGTGAGGCAATGTCAAAGAATAACTATATGAAACAAATAAGAGTAACAATATCTGGCTATTTTGAAGTATGGTAGTGACATTTCATAGGGCAAATCTTCAGACGATGGCAGAGTCCATTCGTGCCAACACCAGCCACGATTATATAAGAACGTGATGGAATAGTTGAGACGTTTCGATGCAGTAATTACGATTCTAAACACTAGAAACCATAGATAGCGCTAGTTATGCTTAAATATGAAATAGAGGCTTAAATTTGCGCGACTTATAATTGAATATTAACAAGAAATAGAGGCCTAATTATTAGTAGCACGTAGCGTTCCCGACACCGGAAGAAAAAAACACAAGGAAATGTAACGTGAATGTTAAACAATGTATAATAGACAAGAAGAATGTTTGTAAGTGGAACCAACCTTAATGTAGTGGAGGATAGGCGACGACATGAAAAAACAACACGATTGAACTTCTCATTCACTAATAATTTAACGTCTCGGCCACACCTTTCACATACTCTATTTGAAATCAAATTGTGATGTACATAGAATTGAACTAAATCATTGAAGTTGTTCTTGTAATTCGATGAAAAACTTGTTACATAACACATCCATCGCACGATGCCATGTCAGTATAATTATATATGTTTTGTGTATCAACAATGGACAGATGCACTGTATGCGCTATGTACGAAGAAAGAAGTAGTAGGCTTTGCTGCTATCAGTCCTCTTATTTTGTGACCAGTAACCAACATAGAATGCCGTGGTGTATTAATGTGAAGAGAAACGTGATTGTGGTCCAGGGCTAAGTACCATAACATGTGAAAAGAAACGTAATTGTGGTCCAGGGCTAAGTATCCTAATATCTGAAAATAAAGGTAATTGTGGTCCAGGGCTAGTTCCTAAGTACAGTGGTTGGCAGCATCGGCGAGTCTTGCAAGTCGTCTGCGAGAAATAAACATAGGACAGTCATACCGCGCGTAGATATTGCCGATGCAAGCAGTAACCATGGTACTACCATGGTACTAATATTGCGTGAGATGGACTGAAGTTCTAATAAGGCAACACATCGGTGAATCCTTGATCGTCTCTCAAAAAGTGCGGCCTACAGAGCTGAAACTGCCAATGCAGAACGTGATGTACGAGAAGTGAAGAGACACAAGCAAGCTGAGCAGCATCCAATCAACGAAGTATGTTTGGATCAAATTAGCCACAGGAGAGGGTTTGATGACAAAAAATTTGCATCAAGATGCAAGGCTTCAGAATGCAACAGAACGCACTTCTTGTGCCTAAAATGTCAA
Organism: Anabrus simplex; assembly: GCF_040414725.1. Lineage (NCBI taxonomy): Eukaryota > Metazoa > Arthropoda > Insecta > Orthoptera > Tettigoniidae > Anabrus > Anabrus simplex. The sequence continues at coordinate 269,386,405 of NC_090270.1, forward strand.
GTTCACCTTTGCATGAAGAGGGAACGCAATTGCTTCCAGAGTTATCATACTCCATAAATCTGTAGAGGAAGAAAGTTTTCATTCTTCAGGCACTGTTTCTGTTCTATTGACTAGTGTCTCCAGTAAACTAGAAGGTAATTCTAGGCGCTGAATTGCCAATACCAAACTTTTGTGTTACTTCTTGGCCGTTTTCCAAAAAATTTCTTTCTTTTTTTCTTTTCTGGTAGATTTTCAGTAATGTTATATTGGTATATTCTTATTTAGGATCTTTGGTATATTGTTTTTAGAACTTATTTTATGACTAATTTACATACTATTTAATTGGATAGATTGAATAAAGCTGTATAAATAATATTAACTGTGTCTTGTACTCTGCAACCTTCGAGTCACAATGTACATTAGAATGCACATTAAAAATCTCGAAAACTGCTTGAGATAAGTGTTCTGAGCTCAGATATAATAAATCGCAAGGTTTCATTTAGCAAGTGTACCAAATTTTAGAATTTTTTTCCAATTAGAAAAAATGCGTGACTGAAAGGGTTCAAATTTATGATAGTCTGAGAAGAAATCTTACGTAATGGTCATAGGACAAGAAATTCAGAAAAGCTATCTAATAATGTAAAAATTAGATCTAGAAGATTTGACGAGAGGATCAACAATATTTTGTGTGCGAAACATGTCCCAGCTGATTGTAATGTATAAATTTTAAGCATTCTTATGAATGTAATGTATTGAAAAGGTTAACCATATAATAAAATTGATTTGTTTTAACTTAATACGAAGCGTGTTTTTTAAGTAAGGTCCATTTTGTTGTAGACACTAGTAGTTTGCATGCATATCGCAACGAGCGCATGCATCGTGTGCCGGCCTGCCTCGGGAACAACTGTGCTCAGTTTCAGCTCTGTAGCTAACCTGTACGGTTCTGTTCTGTGCTTTCAAAATGTTTAAGACTATCAACTCGCCTGCTGCGTGTGAGGTTCGGACAGTGATACGGTTTTTGTCAGCAAGGAACCTGTCTGCTGCAGAAATTCATCGACAGATTTGCGAAGTGTACAGTGATACTGCTCCAAGTGAAAGCAAAGTGCGTAAGTGGGTACGACAATTCAAAGATGGCTGTGGCAATGTCCATGATGAGGACCACTCAGGTCGCCCTTCTTTGATTACAGATGATTTGGTGGCTTCAGTTGAAGCCTAAATTCATGAGAACAGGCGCTTCACAATAACAGGTCTCTCAAACAAATTTCCTGCCGTGTCGAGATCTGTGCTTTATAGCATTGTTTCTGAACACCTAAAGTTTAGGAAACTGTGCTCCCGTTGGGTCCCGAAACTCCTAACAGAGGACCACAAAAACCAAAGATTTGAGTGTGCGATGAAGTTCTTGACTCGTTATGACGAAGAAGGTGACAGCTTCTTGAGTCAGATCGTAACTGGAGACGAAACATGGGTTTCGCATATCACGCCCGAATTGAAGCAACAGAGCATGGAATGGAGACACACACACTCGCCTGTAAAAGTGAAGGCCAAACAGACTCTGTCCCAGTGCAAAATCGTGGCATTGGTGTTTTGGGATAGGCATGGTGTTTTGTTGGTCAACTTAATGCAACGAGGAGCCACTATCAATGCGGAAGCATATTGCCAAACCCTGAGAAAGCTGCGCAGAGTGATTCAAAGCAAAACACGCGGCATGCTGACAAAGGGAATTGTCCTTCTCCATGACAATGCAAGACCTCACACTGCAGGTCAGACCCCCAATTTAATGGACAGTTTTGGCTGGGAAGTTTTAGACCACCCACCCTACAGTCCTGATCTTGTGCCAAGTGATTACCATCTGTTCCTCCACCTCAAACATCACCTCAGTGGCAACCATTACAATGATGATGACGACAACGTGAAAACGGCAGTGAACTCTTGGTTATCGGAGCAGGCGGCAAGTTTCTATGAAGAGGTTATTTTAAAATTGGTTACGAGGTATGATAAGTGTTTGAACAAACTTGGCAACTAATTTGACTAAGAATATTAACAGTGGTATTAGATGCAGAAATGCATTGCAAGTTAGACTGAGAAAGTTGAAGAGGAGGGAAATTTTGTTGAAGCGACTGGAGAAACGATAAACTGAGTCATGAGACAGGAGCTCCAGAGTCCAAAATAGCGATAGATAGAATATGATTAATAGATAACACAATATGTGAAGTTCAGTGTAGAAGAGGAGGAGGAGAAGAAGCAGCAGAAGAATAAGAAGGAGAAGAAGAACAACTTGTTGTCGGGTTGTGAGAAACTAATTTAGAGGGAGATTGCTGTACAGAATTAAAATTAGGACATGCATATAGTTGTCATTTTGTTAAAATTAACAGTAGAATGCAGATTTACCTGTAAAGTTTGCTTACTGCCTAATAACGAGTATGAGAGACGTTTCGCTGATTGGGAGTAGCACAATTTTTTGCAATATGTTTGGTGCCTTCGCATCGAAAGAAAATAATAGAAGATTTATTGATAGACAAAGGAAGAACTCTAGGTTTAGGAATAATATTGACAGGAGATCGAACCGTTTGAGGAATGGAAGTATAGTATGATATGTCACCAAGAGAATGTACAATGGGAGCTTGAGCTTAATTTTACAACTGGAGCACAGTGGTGGGTGGAGCAGCCACATTAAAACAACTGACAGAAAGAGGGAGCAGCATAAAACTGAACAATAGAAATTCATTCCTGTTTAGATTGGGCAATATTTAAGACTTCTTTATAAGTAGTGGTAGAATCAAGATAATCATGAGTAGGCTCGTGAGGGAGTTGATGATGTAGAACAAACTCCAAATTTAGTTTATGTCACACTTCATATGGTAGAAAGTAATTATGCATAGTAGTACAGAGCTGGCATCAGACAGTGTCCTTAACCCGGTCCACGAGATGTCAGAGATGTGTGTCTATATGGATAAATCCTGTCAGGCACGTCCATGCCGCGGATGTGGGCCGCGGTACTGAAGTCAAAGCTACGATAGTGGCCAAGTTTTGGTGGCGACCCAGTCCCATGGGGTATAACTTGGGCCCCGTGCACAAGGGATACGTGTGAAGACCTTAACAGCAGTAAAGGCGTAAAATGAAAGTTTTCAATACAGCTGAACCAGTCAACCAGTCTATCTGGGGATAGTACAGAAGGAACCACTGCCTTGTGGGAAGAAGAGGGATCCTCAAAGGCTAAAGGAGTAAACCGTGAAAGAAAATCCTCTGATGCGTTAGGCTTAGCAGGTCAGCAGAAGAGTGTTATTGTGTGTTGCTTTCAATCTAAGAACGAGCCTCAGATGGAAGAATAAACCAGATTTAGGCCAAACTCCATGTACCCTTGGAACAAATGACAACTCTCCAGAGTTTGAAGATAATCGTAGGAATACAGGAAATAATATAAGTGAGAGTTAAAATACTCGGACAGGACTAAAATACAAACATAAACTGAGAATAGGAACTCTAAATGTGATAACTCTGACAGGCAAGAGTGAAGAGATATGATGGAAAGAAGAAAGATCCATATACTGGGATTGAATGAGACAAAATGAAAAGGGACGAATTCAAAATGATAAAGACGAGGTTACAAACTGTACTGGCATGGTAATAAAAAGGAAGCACAAAATGGAGTAGGTTTGGTACTCCACAAAGGTATCACACGTCACAGATGTTATCTTTGTAAATATAGAATAATGAAAGCCAGAGTAAACTTAGGGAAGAACTAGCTGATGTACCCGTGCTTCGCTACGAAATTCTACATTGTATACAGAATTCTAGGTTAGGTAGTGTACACGTTGTGAGCAAGATTGTATTAAATTGCATAGCTCTTAACGTTACCCTAGAAACGCCACGGGGAAGTCACCAGACGCGTTTTCTCGTATTAATTACTGGGTTAAGGAATTTTCATTGTAATGGTAAAGGCCCGCTTGCCTACCATCAGTCCCAATCAGGTTGGGGAGTTTTCATTATAATGGCAGACACTCACTCTCCACCTGCTTTTTTACATCCTCAGAAAGACTGCCTTAGTGATTTTCCTAACTGAAATGAACATAGGTCATTACAATGATGTCAGTAGGAATTATTATTATTTATTTAGCTTATGGCTAGTACATAACTCTACATACAAATATTAAAAAATATAACAAACAATATAACACTTTAAACAATCAACCAATCTCTAAAACAGTTCATAAACTCAGATCTAAGCAGTCCAACCATTGTACAACCCCATCAGATGCACACACAAACTCCTTCAGGTGACCAGAGTATGACCTCCTAGGACATTCGGTGACAATATGACGGATGGTCTGTTTCTTCTCGCCACAGTCGCACTCAGGGGACAGTGACCCACATCGTCCATGATTGGTATGGACTCTGTTGAGAAGAACCCAAGTTCTTCTGGGGAGATAAAAACCAGGTGGTGGGTGTTGGCGACTAAAGAGGGTCTGCCATTCATCTGGAGCTGTGTTGGTCCACTCCAATTGCCATTGATCAGAACCGTTAAAGTTCCCATTGATGAGTTCCCTTGCAGTCTGAATGGGCGGAGATTTTGACTTCAGACCTCCATACCTAACAACCATGTCTTCTTGAATGGGAAGACTTGGGTTCATTGTTATCTTCCTGAACTCGCGAATTAGGCTGTTTTGTCTGCGAATCCTTTGAGGTGTTATGTAGCTCAAGACTGGTAACCAGAAAAGAGGAGTAGATCTGACTGTGCCACTGACAATGCGCACCGTCTGATTCAGAACAACATCAATATTCTTAACATAAGGGCTATTCAGCCAAACAGAAGAACAATACTCGGCTGTAGAGTATACCAGTCCCAGTGCTGACGACCTAAGAGTGGATGCTGATGCTCCCCATGTAGAACCTGCAAGTTTCTGAATGATATTGTTTCTGGTCTTCAGTTTAGCAGCGGTATTCATTAAATGTTTCCTGAAGGATAGTGTCCGATCAAGAGTTACTCCAAGGTACTTGGGGTTAGGATTGTGTGGTAGGGGAGAGTTGTCGAGGGAAACATTCAAAGTAATGTTTGCCTGCCTGTTAAGGTGAAAGAGACAGGTTTCCGTTTTGCTGGTGCTAGGTATCAAACACCACTTATCAAAGTACTCGCTCAAAATGTCAAGGTCTCTGTTCAGAATTGCTTCTATCTCATTCACATTGGATTGCTGAGTAACTATTGCTAGGTCATCCGCGTAAGCGAATTGGCATGATGTGGTGCGGGGTATATCAGCAATGTACATTTTCAACAGCAATGGAGAGAGCACAGATCCTTGAGGGAGACCATTGTTGAGCTTTTTAACTTTACTATGTTTGTTATCCATAACTACCTTGATCAATCTATCTGATAGCATGTTGTTTATGAGTTGTGACATTGCTCTGCATCCAACAAGTTTAAAAAACTTATACACAACTCTCTCTCTCCAAACCGTATCATAAGCGGCTGTAAGGTCTATGAACACTGCACCACTCTTCAGTTGTTTTTCAAAACCTGCTTCAATGTGGGTTTTAACGCAAGAACTTGGTCTTCACAACTACGGTTGGGTCTAAAACCGGCTTGTTCTGCTGGGAGCGATCGTAAAATTAGAGGGCTTATTCTATTGTAGATGAGCCGTTCCAGAAGTTTGTAACAAACACTCATTAGAGCAATTGGACGATAACTTCCAGGACAATCGTCTCAAATGGAAAGAAAAATTCCACCTAATCAATACATTTATTTACATGTAAAATATTACATATCTAGGACCGGTTTCGACCCTTTATAGGTCATCCTCAGCTATATCAGAATCATATTTACATTTTTATCTTATGCCTCTTAAGGACCTTCATGACATACTATTTTATACTTTCAATAAAAAACGTTTCTTAAAACTTACAAAATTACAAGCATTGTAATAAAATTACAAACTTTGTCTTATTATATACATGCAATTGTGGCTGAAAGAATTCGTCTTTAAGCTTATTAAGCATTTATCATAGGTATTTTGCTTATTCTGCTGAATTAAGCCCCATTCTATAAATGTGTAATCTTATTTGAGATAAGTTTGTTTACGATCGTGAAGTTATAGCGATAAGCTATCAGTAAAATGTAATGAATAAAATTTGCTTGTTAACTTCAATAAAATATCTTATTACATTTTTACATTAAAGTATTGGAGTATAACAATGCTTTGGGTAGACTATAAATGTGTGTTGACTACTATAAAATTTCACATAAACACACTAAAATATTTTAAAGTGTAATTATTATACATTAGAGTCAAAAATATTTGTTTTCCTTAGTTGTTGCGTTGTTTTATAATGAAATATTGCAACAATTTGCCTTTACATAACGCTAAATATTTAAAATGATATTTAAATATGCTATATATGGATGGCTTATAAGTCCAATTATTAAGTGTCAGTTCCTTCTTGCGCAGATTACAAGTTCCAATATGGGATGTTTATGTTTTGTGTGAAACACAAATGTCTTAACTGAAATGCTTATTGTTTACTTCAAAAGTTTTTAACACCTAAAATGTCATGTAATATGGCCAATGTATTAGTGACACTGAAATATATCTAAAAATATAGTTGTTGGCCTTGATTCTTGCGTTATATTTTGCACCATTTACCTTTTACTTAAGAATTTTGATATTATTCTATGCCATATATTGGTCTTTTGAGTTCCATTTGTAAATGACAACACTTTCTTATACTCATAAAATGGATCAATACAATTTCAAATTCCAAGCTTTGATACGCGTTACTTATGCACTATGTGTCTGACTCAACCACTTGTATACTGTCTTGAACATATTCTGGCCCAACTTCTGTTCTGGAGTTTTCTCCCATCAAATGCCATAAAAGTTGGTGGTTCTTTTCCCTTTTTGAGGTTGGTAAAATCTGTAAGTCGAAATGAATGAAGTGAATTAGATTTCAATTGAAGTGTAATTTTGTGTGAATATGTAAAGCCTGAAATAATCTACTTACTGCTGGGTGTTTGAGATGCGAGTTTTTTGGCCGTCTGTCGCGTATTGTATCTCGTACTGACAGTTCTGGTGTTGTCTGTTGTGAGAGGGGCGGAAGGATAAGTAGGGGAGGTTTCTCAATGTGTATGGGCGGAGTCATGAAGGCTTGCTGTCTACGCCGTAGCTTGTATATGACGTCGTTTGTTGACTAGTCTGACGTAGTCATTTTTTAAGACAGGAACAATTTTATTAAACAAAATATTAGTTTTTTCAGATAGCTCATTAATGTTATAGTTGGGATTTGCATACTGATCAAATGTTATATATAATTCTTCGCTTATATTAAGCAAAGGACCTTTAGGTTTTACATTTAATATTTTCAAATCATTACCTATGTTCTTAAATTTGTGCTTGTGTTCATGCATATGCTGTCCTATTGCCGAGAAATGATTATGCCTAATGGCATTCACGTGCTCATTATATCTAATCGTGAAATTCCTGCCCGTACGCCCCACATAACTTGTTAAACAGTTGTTGCATTTCATCCGATAGACTCCTGATTGAAGATATTTGTTGCTACTATTTACTGATTTATTATTATATATGATATGCCTATTATTTTGTGTGGTCCTAAAAGCTATTTTAATGTTATGCTTCTTCAAAACATTGGTTATTGATTATATGCCCGTATTATTAAAGGTGAAAGTTGTGTAATCTTTTTTGGGTTGATCTGGTTTCGTCAGAGTAGTATTGGGCCGTGATTTGAACTTACGAACAATGGAATTAATCATTTCTTTTCTATAACCATTTTTTTGAGCTACATTTCATGAATTAGCTGCAGTTCATTGTTGAGATCTGCTTTTGACAACGGTATATTAAATGCTCTATGAATCATGCTTTGATATGCTGTTTTTTTTATGTGGATTAGGGTGATTAGAATCCATTTTTATGGTATTTATCTTATGTGTAGGTTTACAGTAAATTTTGAAGGTGAGATGTTTGTCGTTCTAGTAATCATTAGAACTAGGTAATTTAGTTCACTGTTATTCTCAGATTCCTTAGTAAATTGTATACATGTATCTATGGCGTTTATTTTATCCAATATTGCATTATCGTTGGTTGTTCTGTTGTCGATGATGACGAAGACATCATCCACAAATCTGCACCAGAAAAATATTCCTTCTATTTTGTTAAATGCAGTATGTTCTAAGTAGTCTATGTATATATCCCCTATTATACCGGAGGCGGGTGACCCCATAGGTAGACCTGTTTGTTGGTAAATTGTATCGTGAAATTTAAAAAAATTGTTATTGAGTGCAAATTTGAGTGATATCATAAATTCATCAATTTCCAAAGCACTTAGTTTGCGCAAGAAGGAACTGACACTTAATAATTGGACTTATAAGCCATCCATATATAGCATATTTAAATATCATTTTAAATATTTAGCGTTATGTAAAGGCAAATTGTTGCAATATTTCATTATAAAACAACGCAAGAACTAAGGCAAACAAATATTTTTGACTCTAATGTATAATAATTACACTTTAAAATATTTTAGTGTGTTTATGTGAAATTTCATAGTAGTCAACATACATTTATAGTCTACCTAAAGCATTGTTATACTCCAATACTTTAATGTGGAATCGTGGTTGAAAGAAGGGGTGGGTAATAGAGAAGTATTTCCAGAAGGGTACACAGTCTATCGTAGAGACCGAGGAGATAAAAAGGGAGGGGGTGTTTATTCTGGTGAAGGAAACTTACTGTTCACATGAATGGTTTACCGATGAAAGGGATGAAATATTAGGGATAAAATTAGTTTGTGATAATATGAAGGAGGTGGGAGTTATAGGAACATACAGGCCTGGAAGAGAGGAAAGAGACATGGAAATCTTTGAGAAAATAATAGATTTTACTCATAAAAACAATAATAATGATATGGTAATAATTGGGGGAGAGCTAAATTTGCCTGAAGTTGAATGGAATGGAGCTGCAAGTGAAGCCCCTGAACAGAAACTGGCAAATAAGTTAATTTGGGAGGGAGGATTTACACAAGTAGTACAAGAACCGACTCGTCTCAATAACTTACTAGATGTATTCTTGGTTAAACCATGGGAAATTGTTGATAAAACTGAGGTAATTGAAGGAATAGGAGACCATAAGGCTGTAATAATGGATGTAGGACTCGTACCAAAAAGGCTTAATAAGAGGGTTACACAAGACAAGAAATTGTACAGAAAAACTAAAGTTGATGAATTTGGGACTTACCTTAAATCACAATTCAGTTGTTGGATAAGTGAAGGAAGTAACGTGGATACACTTTGGGCTAAATTTAAAGGAATCATTTGGGAAGAAGAGAAGAGATTTTTACCTGTTAAGAAGGGTAAAATGACCTTAGACCCTGTTTATTATACAAGGGAAATAAGAAAATTAAAAAGAAAATGTAGAATAATGAACAGGAAAATCAACGAGGGTAGGGAGAGTAGAGAAACTAGAAAACAGCTAATGAGGGAACTGAAGAGAGTGAAAAAGGAAGCAAAAGAGAATTATATGAATGGCATACTTCAAGAGGGTAATGACCACAAAGGGAAATGGAAAAAGCTGTATTCATATATCAGGAATCAAAAAGGAAAAGGAATCCAAATTCCTACAATGGTGGGAGAAGGGGGTGAACACTATTTAACAGATACTGAGAAAGCAAACCTATTTAGTAGGGAATTTAGAGATTCAGTAGATGATTGTCAAGAGTTGGAAACTGAAACAGAAGATAGAGAGGGAGAGACACAGAGGGAAACAAGAAACTTCTCATTCACAAATGAAGATATTTTCAGAGAAATCCAACTGCTTCAGCAAGGAAAAGCAGCAGGAAGTGATCAAATTACTGGGAAGATATTAAAGACAATGGGGTGGTACATAGTGCCTTATTTAAAATTTCTCTTTGACTATGTCATAAATAATAGTGTAATACCAAAGGAATGGAAGGAATCTATAATAATACCAATTTATAAAGGAAAGGGTGATATAAAAGGAAACCAGAGAACTACAGACCAATCAGCCTGACCAGTATAGTTTGTAAAATACTGGAGAGTTTAATATCAAAGTACATCAGAGGGATATGTGATGATAAAAATTGGTTCATGAGGAGCCAGTATGGATTTAGAAAGAAATTTTCTTGTGAGGAACTACTGGTGGGATTTCAGCAGGACATATCAGATCAGTTGGATTCAGGAGGTCAGTTAGATTGCATAGCCATAGATCTTTCCAAAGCCTTTGATAGAGTGGAACATGGAATATTATTAAAGAAATTGGAGGGAATAGGAATAGGATTGGACGTAAGGGTTACACGTTGGATAAAAACATTTCTAAATTCAAGGGTTCAGAAAGTCTAAGTAGGAAATAATGTATCTCAGGAAGAGAAAGTTTGGAAGGGAATTGCACAGGGTAGTATAATCGGTCTGTTACTTTTCTTAATATACGCAAATGATTTAGGGAACAATATAACATCAAAAATAAGATAATATATGCAGATGACATAATTGTTTATAGGGAAATAAACAACATTGAGGATTGTTCAGAATTACAAAGGGACCTTGAAAGTATCCAACAATGGGTTGAAGAAAATAATATGAAGGTTAATGGAGGCAAATCAACTGTTACAACTTTTACAAACAGGAGCTTTAAAACTGAATTTGAATATTCTTTGGATGAGGTAGTTATCCCAAAAGATGGCAAGTGCAAATACTTAGGTGTGAGATTTGAAAGTAATTTGCACTGGAAGGGTCATGTTGATGACATTGTTGGGAAAGCATACAGATCGTTACATGTCATGAGGCTACTTAAAGGATGCAACAAAGAATTAAAAGAAAAAAGTTACTTGAGTGTGGTTCGTCCATTATTGGAATATGCAAACAGTGTTTGGGATCCTCACCAAGAATACCTAATAAAAGAAATAGATAGTGTGCAGAGGAAAGCAGCAAGATTTGTAAAAGGGAATTTCAGGAGAAAGAGTAGTGTATCAGAAATGTTAAAGGAACTTTAGTGGGAAACTCTAAGTGAGAGAAGGGAGAAAACTAGACTTATAGGATTATATAGAGCCTATACAGGAAAAGAAGCATGGGGAGATATCCGTGAGAGGCTTCAGTTGGAAAATAATTATATCGGCAGGACTGACCACAAATATAAAATTAGAAGGAATTTTACCAGAAGCGATTGGGGTAAATTCTCATTCATTGGGAAGGGTGTGAAGGAGTGGAACAGTTTACCAGGGGTAGTGTTTGATCCTTTACCAAAATCTGTACAGATATTCAAGAAGTGAATAAACAGCAACAGAGAAAATAAATGAAGTGTTAGAGGGCATTCGACCAGTGCAGGTTATTGTAAATTTAAAAAAATGTGTGTGAATAAATTAATTCCATCCCCTGGTCTAAGGAGTTTGGACAGCCAAAGTAGGGGACTGCCTGTAGGGGTGAAGTACAGTGGGGACTTCGAGGGCCCTGGGACCGCTATGGTAGTTGTGAAGGCCCTTCAGGAACTCTGAAAAGTGGTGGCAAAAAAAAAAAGTAAATAAGTAAATAAATGCAATGTAAATATTAATCTTATACCAGTTGTATAGTATCATTTGAAGTAATTCCACATAGTGTATGTCAGATGACTACATTTGTAAGTAGTACAGGAGATATTATAAGTAGAAATTTAGTAAACAATATAAATTTATTAAGGATGAGCTGTGTATTTAATAGAAAACTTTGTTAGCGTAAATTGTAAAATATTGTATTATAGGAAAATTTTCTTCTCTTGTTAATTTATTATTTAGTGCTTGACAATAATGTATTTTAGTGTACCATTTGCCACCGAGGTAGACACCTCATTTGCAAATAAAGAGATTTTTTTTTATTTTTTTATTTTTTATTTTTGGATGTAAAAATGTAATAAGATATTTTATTGAAGTTAACACGCAAATTTTATTCATTACATTTTACTGATAGCTTATCGCTATAACTTCACGATCGTAAACAAACTTATCTCAAATAAGATTACACATTTATAGAATGGGGCTTAATTCAGCAGAATAAGCAAAATACCTATGATAAATGCTTAATAAGGTTAAAGACGAATTCTTTCAGCCACAATTGCATGTATATAATAAGACAAAGTTTGTAATTTTATCACAATGCTTGTAATTTTGTATGTTTTTTAAGAAAAGTTTTTATTGAAAGTATAAAATAGTATGTCATGAAGGTCCTTAAGAGGCATAAGATAAAAATGTAAATATGATTCTGATATAGCTGAGGATGACCTATAAAGGGTCGAAACCGGTCCTAGATATGTAATATTTTACATGTAAATAAATCTATTGATTAGGTGGAATTTTTCTTTCCTTTTGCGACGATTGATAAATATCAATACGGAAAAATGAAGTTAATAAATCAAGAACTTCCAGGACAATCTGAAGGTTTACCTGGTTTCAGAATAGCCGGAATCTTGGTTCGTTTGAACTCTGGAAGAAGTTTGCCTGTAATCAGAATATTTGACAAAAACCATAACAACCATTTCCTTGTGTTCTTCCCACAATTCTTGAGGAATTCAGGGTGAATGCTATCAAAACCAGGTGCTTTGCAGTTTTTTGTTGTCTTCAGAGCAGACAGGAGTTCTTCGGTGAAGGGCTGAAATATTTGATGAACCAATATTACAGTATGTCTTTTCATGAAGGTTAGTTCTTTTTTGTTTTTTGTTGACTTCAGAGCAGACAGGAGTTCTTCTTCGGTGAAAGGGGCAGAAATATTTGATGAACCAATGTTATGTCTTTTCATGAAGGTTAGTTCTTTTCTTATTAACCGATTGAGTTCTTTCTTGGGTTTCACTTTAGACAATCCAGCAATCCGTTTGACAACTTGATCAGGTGATACAGCAGATTTGGGCTGTGGAATGTGAGGTGATCTCCCCAACTACTTTAAGAGGCTCCAAGCCTTCCTGCTAGAATGTTTGAAATCCATAGTCTCCACAGTTTCTGTCCACTTGTTCAGTCTGGCTTCATCTAAGTTGTTCATGAGTTCAATAGCAACATCTGTTTCTCCATTCTCTTGAAAATCACTGTAGAGTTTCTCACATGTTTCATTTCATCCGGGTATGTACTCCTTTCTGACCCCTCTAGGAATGTGTCTTTTTTGCAGTGGCATGTATTGCTTTAACAAATCTACAGTAGTTGTTGACAACAGGAGGAATCCATCTTATGCTGCTATCAAGATCAGCAGAGAAACTGTCCCAGTTAGCTTTGACAAAATTCCATTAGCTTTGACAAAATTCCACCATGGAAGAGGAGACGATCTAATAATGGGGATCTGAGTGCCTATTTCCAAAAGAATGGACGGTGCTGACTGTGTGGGAAGTTTGTGAGCACTCTACGAATAGCAGGTAAACTGTATCCCTGGTGATCAGTGGACACAAAACATAAGTCAGGATTGGTTTCTGTGTTCCACCTTGCTGATTTGAAGGAGCCTTTTTTCTTTGGGTTGAAAATGAGCTGCATATTGGACAAGTCTGACCATTCAGTAAGTTTTTCTCCACAAAGGTCATTTGATCTGTATCCCCATTGGGTGTGATGGCTGTTAAAGTCACCCACATAGACAGCAGGATGTGCAGAGTTTGGAAGAACATTATCAGGCCATGGGATACCTGGGGGTTTATAAGTGTTCACAACTGTCAAGCTGTTAATCTGAGTCACAATGTTAGAAATGTTGTTCTCATGGTATGTAGAGACTAGATGAGCATCGATGATGGAGTTGCAAACATAGGTCGCAGAACCGTATGATTGATGATAAGTAACTCCCAATAATCAGTAACCATGGATCTTTCCTCTTGAGTGCATTTGTGACTCATCAGAGATATGAGTTTCGTGAACACAGATTAAATCTATGTTATTTTCTAATGACAATTTGGACAAATAGTCGGCCTTAGATTTACTCATGCCTCCTATGTTAATTTGAAGGACTCTTAATACAGGATCCAAGGGTTTGGTTGATTGGCTCTGAAAAGAGCTTCTGTGAGCTGTCATTTGTTTGTGTACCATTAGTCAGGAGATCTTGAGAGACAGTCTGATCGCCAAGTGCTGATGTTCAGTTCAGTAATGGAAATTTAATTCCTACTACCTTAGCAGGGGCACCACGGGCAGGAATCAGCCTCAGAAGAGAAAGCCACAGAAAGAGAAGACAAAGACAAACATGAAAACATTAAAGGACAAGACAAATTTCCACATCTCGTACACTGCAGTCTTCAAATGGATAGGATTCCTGTTCATCAATCCCAGTTCTGCTACATCAGTTGATGAACTCGTTTCTGCTTCCCAGCTTCATCAGGAGGGTGAGGGTCAACACTAACTGAGAGCCATCTTGGCAGATCTTCAGTCTTCATGTAACCGAGCTCATTAAGAGTAAATCTAGCAGGAGCACAATTACTCATTAAATTATACTGAATTGCGTTGTATATTTCTATATATACGTACTTAACTTCCCGCAACCGAGGCAAATACTGGATCTTCAGGATATTCTCCATTCTACTTTGGCGTTCGAGACCACAGCGCATGACCTTGAGTGTGCCGCGCTGATCACCGGGAGCTGGCAGTTTGCTTCTATAAATCTATTCGTCTTCGACTTCAACATATTTATGGATCTTCATATGTTGTTCGATAGTGTTGTGACTTTGTACCTGACGGTGTGTAAAAACTGACCCATTTGACCGTTCTCCACTGTTCATAAACATTGTGAGACTTTACCTATCGTTGCGTGTGCCGTACTATGATTCATAATATTACGTACTGTTTTCTTTTAAGTGACTCACAATTTCTACCCCCATCATCAATTTATATTTCATCTTATACCGATCCAGAGTTCACTTAATCTTTTTCATATGCATTGTTTTTCATGTTTTTTGTGTTTTGAACGGCTGACGATGACCTGGACTAGGGTCGAAACCGGTCCCATTTCTAATTACTATTATATGAGAATGTAATCACTACATTTCTTTCTCTTATGTATTGAATAGGTTGAACCTCTTTTTCAATTATTCAATTTTTAACGTTAATACTTTCAATACGGAACAATGAAATTTTTATCTTTAAACTCGATAGCTGCAGTCGCTTAAGTGCGGCCAGTATCCAGTATTCGGGAGATAGTAGGTTCGAACCCCACTGTCGGCATCCCTGAAAATGGTTTCCCATGGTTTCCCATTTTCACACCAGGCAAATGCTGGGGCTGTACCTTAATTAAGGCCACAGCCGCTTCTTTCCCACTCCTAGCCCTTTCCTGTCCCATCGTCGCCATAAGACCTATTTGTGTCGGTGCGACGTAAAGCAACTAGCAAAAAAAATAAAAATAGCAATCTTCATGTGAGAAATATAGGAATGACACAATTTCATATGAGATACTCAATCAAATGAAAAACTAGACATGTTCTCACTTTTAATGAACAGTACTATGCTGCCAATCTAACAGTCCAAAGTTCCAGAGCTAGAATGACCAAGCCGCAGACAGCCGTGATTTCCACTTCCGGAGGTACACATGGCCCTGAGGTTTACTCAGTCTGTGCCAAAAATGAGTACCAGGTTAATTCCTGGGGGCAAAGGTGACCGGGCATAGAGCTAACCACTCTACGCCATCAAGGTTACGGATAGTGGAAGCCTTTACCTTCCACCCATCCATGGGCCTTCATGGCCTGTACAGAGATGACTTTTGCTTTGCTTTGCTTAATGCAGTTAGTTTATTTATTTACAATACATCACACTACCAATTAGCACAGAAACGTGCAATAGTAATACATCCCTCAACATAGGTTTTGTGTCAGAAAGGGCATCCGGCCAAAACTGGACCAAATCCAGTCAGTTACTGGCCCCAATAAATTGGAAATAAGCCAGAAAGAAGAATTATTTTTCCTGTTTTTTCTGCATTTCTGTTTATCCTATATTTCTCACACAAAGACTGAAAATCTGCCATGATGGCTCTCAGTTAGTGTTGACCCTCACCCTCCTGATGAAGCTGGGAAGCAGAAACGAGTTCATCAATTGATATAGCAGAACTGGGATTGATGAACAGGAATCCTATCCGTTTGAAGACTGCAGTGTATGAGATGTGGAAATTTTCCTTGTCCTTTAATGTTTTTATGTTTGTCTTCTCTTTCTGTGGTTTTCTTTTCTGATGCTGACCTGTTATTTTATTTATCCTATTATGCATTCCTGTTTTTCTGATAATGACTTAACTATGTAAAGTGATGGTTTAGATAAAGCAGATCATTCTTAATGACTGGTAATGATCATTGTAAATGATACAGTTAGAATATGTAAACTGGATTAAGTTTAATTGTTATGATTGGCATGGAAGGATGTAGAATATTTATTTAGGAAGTGCTAGAAGGAAAAATTAAAAATAAATAAAAATGTTAATGTATTTTTCATTGAGTGGATAGGAACTCATTTGTGTGTTGATTGCTGCAGGTAGCCTGCGCTTTGGAAGAGCTCATTGTAAAGCACCAACGCTTGCCAGGAAGCATCCTACGAGCCTTGGTGGAGCGAGTGTACGAAGTACCCAAGCCTGAAGATAAGAACGAATGATCTCTCTAGTGCATATCTTGGTATGGGAATCGGTAACCTTTGTTATCTTCTTTACATGTTTTTGTTACATAGCATTTATATTTTATTAGTCATGTGGCCAGACTACTTAACTGCTGTGATACCTTACTCATTCCCATGTTATATAAAAATACACTATTTTAGTGATTGAAACTGTAAAATTGCTATGAATGGTAGAATTATGGAAATAATGAGGAGACTGTACAGTTTATAGTATTGATGCTAGAATCAAAGTTACTAAAATTCCTTTCCTCTTTGGTTATGAGTTTTTGGAGTGGACACTTCAGGTGCAAATGTTTAAATTATCAGAGTAAAATTACCTTTTCAAGTACAGAATTCTCAAAATGCTCAGTGATGCTGAGTATCCCATTTAACTGCAGGAGAAACTGGTTTGTATGTATTTCAAGGGGAACAATATAATAATAATAATATTTTTAAAAATTCTTCTTAGTAGAAAATAAAATCTTGAAATAATTTAATTTAATGAACATTGTAAACATTTTTAAACACTTCATCATTCAGTTATTTTTTAAATGGAAAAATATTATCAAACAGTATATAATTCACATACCTGCCAACCCTTCCGATTTACCCGGAAACTTTCCGGTTTTTAACTCGTCTTCCGATTTTCCGATTTATTTTTACTTCTTCCGATTTTTGACTAATATAACCTCTAGTACCGCCAATACTCTTCCCCTTCGATGAAGGATAAATTCTTACGTACTTGTGTAATTTACGAAACCTTATTTTCAAGCGTCTTTATTTGTTGCTTTATTTCGTGAGTGTTTCGTTCGTCGTCTCTGTGTATCGTGTTTCCCGCACACTACAACAGCGTGCGCGCTTTATGCAGCTGGGGATTCGGGGCGACAATCGTCCCGCAAGCAAGAGACTAGCGCGTGCTAGCGACTCAGTTAATCGGGACGAAAGAACAAGTTTATTGTGCTGTTCGCGCGCTGTTGACATCTTTTCTGTGCACAGTTTCGTCGGAGTGGTAGGCCACGTGTTTTTCCCCCTCTCTGTCAAAGTCGTTTGTTAATAATGTATGGGACATATTGAATTGTTTTGCATGTGGTAGTTTCGCGTATTTAAGTGCATAATTTTAATGAATTTAATGTTTTTAAGGGGGTTCTTGTCGGTGACAGTTTCTGGCATTTTCTTTTCTCGTTATGGCCAAAAAATATAACAAACGTTATCTGCAAGTGTTCAGAGATACCTATAAATTTCCGTTCATTTTACCGTCTAAGGGAAACTACCGTATTTTTCGCGTAATTAACGCCCTTGCATAATTTACGCATCCCAATAATTTTGGGTCCAAAGTGGAGAAAAAGAAATGTTCACGTATTTGACGCACCCACAACTTCGAACATCCATCACTCAGCTCCGGATGCGTTTCGAAATAAAGATGCCAACTACTCAAGTAGCAGGCTTCCTATCGCGAAGCAGGCATTCCACACATAACTTGCTGTTATTAGCCGTCAGGAAATCCCACTGCACTAGTTTTACGAGTGTTTCAGGTACGGGACCTTCTGTGATCTCAAAATTGTTTGTCAGTACACAGTATTCCAGTAATACTGCATCATACAAACTCGCGGTGATCATTTACGTCGAAACATACGGGAATAGAGCAGCGGGCAGCAAGTATTCAGTGTCTAAATGAAACGTACGCTACCGCGGTAACAGAAGTGCACTTCAAGCGGCCAACAAGTCTCCCAAAGCATTTCGCGGACCAAAAAGCGGCAAGTTTCTGCAAGTAGAGGATTATCTGCTTAAATATATGATTTTGTTGGGCAATTGGATAAGCCGTTTCTCACGAAATGCTGTATTTTAAAGAATGAGAAATAGCCGCGGCACATGGAATCAGTGTCTCGGATTTGAAGGTTAGCCGAGGCTTGATTAATTTTCTGAAGAGAAATGAACTTTCTCTTCGACGAAGAACAACATTATGCCAAAAAATGATGAATGATTAATATTCAATCAATCAATACTGATCTGCATTTAGGGCAGTCGCCCAGGTGGCAGATTTCCTATCTGTTGTTTTCCTAACCTTTTCTTAAATGATTTCAATGACATTGGAAATTTACTGAACATCCCCCTTGGTAAGTTATTCCAATCCTAACTCCCCTTCCTATAAATGAATATTTGCCCCAATTTGTCCTCTTGAATTCCAACATTACCTTCATATTGTGATCTTTCCTACTTTTAAAGACGCCCTCAAACTTATTCGTCTACTAATGTCATTCCACGCCATTTCTCCGCTGACAGCTCAGAGCATACCACTTAGTCGAGCAGCTCGTCTTCTTTTACCCAGTTCTTCTTAGCCCATAATTTGCAACATTTTTGCAATGGCACTCTTTTATCAGAAATCACCCAGAACAAATCAAGCTGCCTTTCTTTGGATTTTTTCCAGTTCTTGAATCAAGTAATCCTGATGAGGGCCATACTCTAGTTGGGGTCTTACCAGAGACTTATATGCCCTCTCCTTTACATCATTACTACAACCCCTAAACACCCTCATAACCATGTGCAGAGATCTGTATCCTTTATTTACAATCCAATTTATGTGATTACCCCAATGAAGATCTTTCCTTACCCCAATGAAGATACTTCAGCATGCTATGCTAATATATTTGATTACTTGGTATGTTTAATGTGTGTTTTATGCCAATTTCATTTTAAAAATAAAATGACAGCCATCTATATAAATAATTAATTATTTGTTTCTATTGTTACTTATCAAAAGGAGAATGGTTTCCAAACATGTCCCAATTGGGATGCCCAAAACAGAAACAAAATTGAAAACTAAAACTGTTCCTATTCACCCTGACATTTGGGATTGAAAGAAACAATCACAAGTAATTAATTGATAGACATTATAATCTATTGGGATTTTGCTGTGTCCAAGAAAACAAAGAGAAATTCTACATGTTTCACAGAGACTTTGCTCCTCATCTTTAGAAGAGAAAATATGTCTGTCCACAACAAAGGCTTCTTTAACAATAATGGTTTGAACGTGAAAAATACTTGACCATTGGTCTATTGTAAATGATTCTCTTGTTTATCAACAGATGCGCACTGTGCGCTAGCCTATGAGTGAAAAGTCACAACACCAACTCAGCTCGACGCAAGATGTTTGGGTATTTAATATGCCTGTGTGTTGCAAAACAGAGCAAGGCCATGATCTCCCATCATTAATACATACATATTTATCTTTTATATGGCTTTCTACTTCCTCCAAGAGTCCTCAATGTCTTGTGTATTATTCCCTGTTCGAGGAATGTACAGCTGAACAATATCTTTTGAACTATTTTCAAACTGCATTCTCATTACCATCATCTTGCCACCAACATACTTTACAGATTATTATAATCTATCAGTTTCATGCCCGTATTGATACTTGGTATTCACAATTACAAAGAATGGGTAACTCTTTTATACTGCAGCAATATCTTGATTTCAGCAATGGATACTAACAATCTGACTAGCTGAGGATGACCTCTGTGAAGGTCGAAACTGGTACTGTATAGTATAATAAAGATATAATAAAGTATTGATTAAGTGGAAGGTAGCCATTCTTTGTAATTGTGAATACTTTGTATTTCTTTTTCAGAATTATTGCAAATCCAGTTTTAGGTGGAGATCCTCTACTGTAGAATAGCCTGTATCAATGTCTAAGTATCAAGTCTCCTTAACTCTTCCTATTTGTCTCACTTATTCCCAAAATGGCAAATGTTTTTCTCCTTCATGAAATTGAAAAGTTCTTCTGTCTTATCGTTCAGCATCACGACATTAGCTGTTCCATGATAATGTGTGGCTTCTAGGCTGCCATATTCGGCAAAAACAAGAAAACTGCACAGTTTGAATTTGTCATGCTGTGAGCTGGATAATCTTACTTTTTGTCACTTTGTAACTTTTGTCACATTTTAGCTGGACTCCATTAGATGCTACAGGCCTCTAGGGTGCTTTACAGCCCTAATCTGTGACGTAATGCCCTCAGATTCCCTTTGCTAGAACCATGGTCTTACCTTCTCGTAACTCTCCGATGTTGGCAGCCCTTGTTAATTACTATACATTTCATACGAGGTTGGATCTCTAATCCATCTTCCGTGAATACTTAATGGCAGTTTTACCAATAAAGTAAAGATTAATATAGATGGTAAAAGACTAGGAACGCAGGCTAAACACAAAAGAAGAAAAGGATCCCAACAGTATAATATAAGTATTAGAAAAGAACAAACAACAATCCGCCTGGTAAGTTGTTGCTTTCTATCATTGCTTTTCTATAAACTTAATGAGATATGAAATGATATTGTAAAGAGTCTTCAATACATAAACACATTCCAATTTTCTAACTCAACAGACATTCATTTATCCAATATAACAGGTGTCTAACAGAAAGTTGCTGATCCCTGAACACTGTCAAGTCCATATGGCAAACTTGAGGATTACACTGCACAGTACATGAAGACATGATCAGTTAGACATTTCCCAGCATGATACTCTTCACCGTATTATCAAAATTCCAGAAACACATCATGAACAATTATGTATTATAACCTATTCACACTGTATAACAATTTTCACACTTTACAATCAATATTGCAATAAATGGCAGACAATGTTCTAATGCTGTCAAGACAGAAGAAGAAAAATAGAAAGAAAGATGAACAAATTCTTTGGCATATAAATATTAGTTCTTAAATCTTCTGAATTCAGTTCAAAACCCTACGAATTCCTAAACCGTAAGTAATGGAAAGGAACACACACATGACAAATCAATACGTAGAAATATAGGAACAGGAAAGGGAACACATAATAGAACAAGCAACAATGTTGCTATAAAACATAACCATTTTTCATCTGAAGGGCAACATGTCGAGGATTACAAGCATAAATTCACTAATATTGAGAATGACATGGAAATTTTAAACATGAACCCCACAGGCCCATTGCTCAATATAATGGAAGATTTCTACATCTATATGTATCAGTATGCTAATCCCAACTTCAACCTAAACGAAATCAAAGATAAAGCAAACATTCTTTGTAACACAACCTTTCCTATTCTAAAAGATACATATTTAAAAAGAATCAGCAAACATAAATTCACACACACACAAACAAACCCCCAAAAGACACACACCACTCCACCCCACCCCCTCCACAAGCTGCCTCCCCCTCCCCACTACCCTTCCGTCTTAATGCTACAACAGCCACATGACGTACACGGAACGTGTGCAGCACGCTCCCGACCATGCTCAATGACATATCAAGTTCGAACGTAAGTAACACACACGATAGTTCAAAACACATTCAACAGGCACTCTCTATTAGTTTATCTAAATTCTACCTTCCTTTTCTTCTTTGATAGATCATCTGACTTCACCCGAGTGGAACACAAGTATGAAGAGGGGAGAACTCACACTTACTTTTATTGACGTTCGTATTCAACAGAAAGGATGGATGGACACGTCACTCGGTACAAGATTAGATACGAACGGTTTGGGGTAATGTAGCAGAGTCCCTTCTTCGATGCCCGGCCCTTCTCGTGTTGGATAGTTTTCTTTTCTTTTTTTTTTTTTTTTTTCGGTATGTCATTCAGGTCGTATTTTCAGCTCATAATGAGAAGAATATTTTCTAGTGTCGGTACTTGAAACCCACGTGTCTAACTTACCTGATTTACCCTATTTGACTTTTCAGAAAAAAATCTCACGCCGGAATTTTACGCTGTATGACGATAATCGCAAATGAGTTGAATCAATTGTCTTTATACTATATATGATGTATCTTTTAAACGTAAATGAATTATAAATAATTTGTAAAGATCTGAATTCCGTGAATAATTTACGCATCCGCAGTTTTCGCCTGTATTTTTCGTCAAAAAAGTGCGTTAATTACGCAAGAAAATATGGTATTATGGATTTTGTTGTGTGTGTCGGTGTGACATAAATATTATTATTCGTATGTAAGTGTCATAAATGAGAGTGATTAGGTACATTTTCTTGTAACCATTTTTATGTTTTCTTAGTTTAAGATTTTAAATTTAATGATCAATTCGCATTGTAACTGTAGGTATGTATGCCTTTTATCCTGAGCTATTTTCACGTAGACTGTGGTGAAATATGCGTGATGAAATCCAAGAATTAAAAAATCTTCCTATTTTTGGGTTCTAAAAGTTGGCAGGTATGAATTCAGGAGGAAAAAAGCAAGGAAATGCTCGTTATAAAGTCTCAAAAGTAGATGCGAGATAAAACTATACCAGTTCCAATATCTGCTTTTGATTTTGTGGTTATCCTCCTTGAATAGAGAAATACATTTCCATTTTCTGTCACTTATGACTGCTGCAGACATGTATTGACAGGTAAATTAATCTTTTATTGTCTCATAATGTTGTGGTACCGGTATGTACCATGTTAACTCATAAAAATATTGTATGTAATGCAGTGCCATTTTACTGGTTCTTGAAAGAACCTATATTTAATTCAGAACTACACACAACCAGGTTGCATATAAATCAGTTTCAGCTGTACTGGGTCAACCTTGTTCTTGAAGTACACAGTTTATTTGAATAAATCTTTCTCTGCCTTTATATAAAGTACATATTGTGTATGAGCTGGAAAGGCTGGTAACTTGTAACCAGATGTTCTTTCTTTGACCTATATATGTATTCTCATTTTAGAACATATTCTTCTTAAACTATATACATAAGTTCTCTATCATTGTTTACATGTATCCAAAATGAGCGAGACCTCAAGCCCTTTCAAAAGTAAAATTTGAGGTGTGGAGAAGAATCAGGCCAGATAACAAAATAATGAGAGGAGGAACAACAAATCTAGGAAAATAGAAAAGTAATAATATTATATCAGAATATTTTTCTTTATCTTAGCACCTTGTACCTCTTTCACATCCTTGATAAGTCACTCTTCTACTCTGAATTTTTCCAAATGTAGCCTGATCATTACTTGTATCCTGTCTTTTCATGATCAAGGGTGGGGAAAAGATTTGTTTTATTTAGGAGAGAGTTAAATACAACTAATGTTTCTTGTTTACAAGGAATTCAATAATTCCGTCTCTCTTCTTCATTCTTCTTCTTCTTCTTCTTCTTCTTCTTCTTCTTCTTCTTCTTCTTCTTCTTCTTCTTCTTCTATGCAACAGCTCCTCTTAGAAGGCAGACAAACATCACAGCTATCCTGACTACAGATGTCGCTGTGCCTGGCCGAGTAGTTCAGACGGTCGAGTGCTGGCCTTCTGAGCTCAAGTTGGCAGGTTTGATCCCAACTCAGTCGGGTGGTGTTTGAAGGTGCTCATATACGACAGCCTCGTGTTGGTGAATTTACCGGCACATAAAAGAAATCCTGTGGGACAAAATTCTGGCACCTCAGCATCTCTAAAAACTGTAGAAGTAGTTAGTGGGATGTTAAAACCAGTTAATTATTATTAGATGCTGCAGCTTTGAATAAAGCACTGGTAGTGCAGTTGTACCATATTTTCAAGTTGTCCAGCCAGTATGTATGTATGTCTGCCTTGTATTTCCTTTGAAGGATCAACTATAGTATCCTAGTGACCTGGTTAATGCAGTTCCTTCACCTTCATTACCAGGTTTTGGATAATTATTATACACTTAAAAATGCCAAAATATGAATGCAAATATGCACTAAAATGTGTTAAGATATGCACTACAAATTTTAAAATATGCATTGAAAACAAACCTGTATCTAATGTCAATTAACAATTTATATCATAAAAAATAAAAGTTTAAACATCACCAAAGTAACAAAAAATTACATCCTGTACCACAGTAAAATGCTCCAGTTCCTCAATGAAATTTACAAGTCTTGATTACACTTAATTACAGCATAGTGCAACAGATGCTCAAACACATACTTTTACCTATTTTCCCCTAAAATGAATTTTTACTCGGAGAACACTCTCTCTACATCATGTGCTACAATTGGAGAATACTCCAGCTTAACAAAATCAGACTCTTCTTGTATCGATGTCCTGTCAGTTTTTCTTTGTCTTGGAGAACACCAGGAATACTTTTGAGTTTGCAGAGACCAGGGATTTTAACACTACACTCTGCAATTTTTCGTGAGAAAACATGATTTGTTAGGTTCATTAGGGATCATTAACTTCTTCAGCAATACCAGTACTGATGTGAAGGGAAAGTCCTTTTTACTCGCAATGTCTTGGTGGCTGATAGTATGCACATTGGAACAAATGAATAATTATAAGTTGCTCACAAATATCATCTTTGCTCTAGACTTCTTGTGCTCCTTTAATAGAAGCAGCTTTTTCAAATCAAGTTTTTCAACTATTGTACTACATCAAAATAATTGGCATATTAAGCTCTAGATTTGACCGATATTCCTCATCTTGTATGAACTGGTGAAGGTGGGTGCGGGACATTACCATCTGTATTCAAAAAGTATTCTTGTGGCATGAAGCCTTTAGGAATATTTTCAATGTAGAGATCAAAACCAGAAAGGAAGCCCAGACTGTTCTGCTACTCTATGAACTCCATGTCCTACACTCGTCACGTGCATCATCTTGTAATGTAATATTGCAAGACCTTCCAGGTTTTTGCACATGTAAGTGCAGGCCATGAGAACATGATAGCAAAGATGTGGGATGGCCACAGAAAAGTAAGTACATCATTGAAAAATGCAGTAACTGTTGAGTGATTCGCTTTATTGTTAGCTTACACATCCATAGTTGTCTCTCTCTCTTTCCTCTCCTAAAATTCCAAACATCAAGTATATTACAGATCTTTGATCCACATCTGTTGTATTTTGTAGTGAGACCCAAATATACTTTCTATCAGCCTTTACCCTTAGTTTACTTAACGTCACATTATAAAAAACTCAGGAACATAATTCTTCCTAATTGTGGATTCATCTGAGGCTGGTTGTTTCATATACTCCTCCAGAAACTGAACAAAGTTCTTATTGTTTAGCTTAGCCATTGGTACTGTATGTTTGCTGAGACAAATGCTTTACATAAGTCTTCATTGAATTTACTTCATGATGGTCCAGAGGCTGGTGTTTTTGTTTTAAGTTTACCACTATCAATATTGTGTTTCATCATTTGAAGATGATGTTGAACTTTATATTTTTTAGTTGCGGTTATGAATGTGTTACAGTGTTTGCAAAATAAAATACTTTCTTCGGTTGAAATGTCTTCAAACTCGCATAATATGCTTTCAATATTTCACTAATGGTTCTCTTCTCCTTTGTATGTATATTCAGTCTGTCAGCGATGCCGCTGGTGGGATCCTCAACAGCTCTGCCATCAGCTGTCATGAATAGCCTAGGCATCACTGAAGAGGCGTACTAGGGAAATGAGGAGTGAGGTAGTTTCCCGTTGCTTTCCTCACCGAGCCAGAGTTGCTATTATGTATCAGTCTGCCAAGCCCACTGAAATGCATACACAAACCGGCTCTATGAGCAACATTTTCACACCATTCAAAGCAGGGACTGGCTGCATAAGAATTGGCATTACTACCATCGCTCATACCTCAGTCACTTTCATATTGTCAAAGCCAAGGATAAGACAGAGACAGATCGATGAAAGTAACGAAATTGCTCTAGCCCATACCGGAAGACATAGTGCACTGTAAACACTAGGTCCTGCCAGCAAAGGCGGTCTCTTCTCCTTAGGCATTATAAATTAAGTTGTAACAATACAGCCCTTTAATGCACTATGAACCACAACCTGTTTCAACACAACCAAAGCAGGGCTGGTAAGAACTAATTGTGCATGAAAGTAAATTATATTGAATCATTTACAAAGTGGGGAAAAGACTGCCCTGTTGTGAGTGAAATTTCAGGAATCAATACCTGCCTAATTGGGTTGCAGGTAAACAAAGACATGGCCGGATGTAAAGTTGGTGTTGTTAATTTTAAACGCATTTCCCACCTGTCAAAGAGCGTAATTTGTGATAGCAATAACCAGCACAGTTCAACTTCTTGAACATGAACATGGCATAAGTCACATACAGATTTCCAACACTGAAGTTATCTCAGATACTTGCCACATTTTCCAGTATTGACATTGAGAAGCTGATGCCTACATTCAGGATGCAAAATACTTCTTAAAATATGCACTATTAAGATAAAACTTACCGGGCAAGTTGGCCGTACGGTTAGGGGCGCGCGGCTGTGAGCTTGCATCCGCGAGGTAGTGTCAATAAATCACTACTGATCTGCATTTAGGGCAGTCGCCCAGCTGGCAGATTCCCTATCTGTTGTTTTCCTAGCCTTTTCTTAAATGATTGCAAAGAAATTGGAAATTTATTGAACATCTCCCTTGGTAAGTTATTCCAATCCCTAACTCCCCTTCCTATAAACGAATATTTGCCCCAATTTGTCCTCTTGAATTCCAACTTTATCTTCATATTGTGATCTTTCCTACTTTTAAAGACACCATCCAAACTTATTCGTCTACTGATGTCCTCCCACGCCATCTCTCCACTGACAGCTCCTTTCTACCAAGTCTTCCCAGCCCAAACTTTGCAACATTTTTGTAACGCTACTCTTTTGTCGGAAATCGTCTAGAACAAATTGAGCTGCTTTTCTTTGGATTTTTTCCAGTTCCTGAATCAAGTAATCCTGGTAAGGGTCCCATACACTGGAACCATACTCAAGTTGAGGTCTCACCAGAGACAAATATGCCCTCTCCTTTACATCCTTACTACAACCCCTAAATACTCTCATAACCATGTGCAGAGATCTGTACCCTTTATTTACAATCATATTTATGTGATTACCCCAATGAAGATCTTTCCTTATATTTATACCTAGGTATTTACAATGATCCCCAAAGGTAACTTTCACCCCTGATAGGACTTTTCTTATTTGTGAAACTCACAACCTGACTTTTAACCCCATTTATCATCATACCATATAATGGGTTTGAATCCCACTGTCAGCAGCCCTGAAGATGGTTTTCCTTGATTTCCCATTTTCACACAAGACAAATGCTGGGGCTTTACCTTAATTAAGGCCATGGCCGCTTCCAACTTGTAGGCCTTTCCTATCCCATCATCGCCATAAGACCTATCTGTGTCGGTGCAACGTAAACCCACTAGCAAAAAGAAAAGGTAAAACTTCCGCAGATATACATTTGCAATATGCAAGGTGTATAATTATCCAAAGCCTGTTCATTACGGTGAGAATTTTCCTTCTTTCTTTCATCTTCTCACGACTTCTTCATTTATGACCTGGGTCATCCAGCTCAACCTCAGAATCTCCTGTACGTCCACAATTCATAAGTTTTCAATTTCTTCATTGTTTTCTTATACAGGGTCCATGTTTCCATTCTGTACAAAAGTCTAAAATATTTACCGGGTGTATGCATAAGTCTTTTCCACTTTCACTAAGAGATGGCGCCAGCGAACAGTACGCAGTTTATGAATTTGACACATGTCAGTTTGTTTAACCTACCAACACACACAAGTTGAGCCCGCCAAACACTAGCATTTGTGTCGTATCATTCAGTGATCATGTCGATGTTTGTGCCTAAAAAAGAACATTTGCGGCACACATTGCTTTTCTTATTTAATCAAAACAAAAAGGCTATTCGCTAGTAGAAACATATGGTGAACACACTCCATTGATTAGAACATGTGAGACAATTTAAACGTGGTGATTTCAATGTTAAGGACAATACGCGCTCTGGTAGCAGTATTGTGTATTATGAACTCTTGAAACCCGGCAAAACCGTTAATGCACAACGCTATCAGCAACAAATTATTAATTTAATGCATTGATTGAAAGATGACCGGAATGGGCCAGAAGACATGACAATGCGCCGTCTCACACAGCAAAACCAGTGAAAGGCACCTGAAATCGCTTGGATGGGACATCCTTCTACACCCGCTGTACTTCTCTAACCTTACAGTAAAATGAAAATGTTAAGGGTCCACCTTTTCAATGCAATCGCATGTCGTTTAAAGAAAATTGGTACTGGTTTCAACGCTCATTACGCGTCGTCATCAGCCAATGAATCAATTGAGTAAAACACAACTTATCAAACAACAAAAAACACATGACAGCACTTACAAAAAAAATGTTAAATTATGACTAGTTAAAATATAAAACACATGACAGCAAATAAAATGACAAATGTTAAAGTTTAAATTGTAACAAGTTAAAACGTTGAAAGCAAATCAGAGAAGGTAACCCAGATGTGTTAAGGTATGATACACTAGAAAATAGTCCAGCTTGAGGTGTATAGAACATAAGGTGTATCTTATAAAACACTCCAACCTTGGCGCCATCTGACTATCATCTCATTGCATCAATGGGGCACGCGCTTGCAGAGCAGCACTTCAACAATTTTGAGGAAGTTGGAAAATGGCTCGATGAATGGTTTGCAATACCAATATAGTTGGTCCGTTATTGGACATTATAAATTTTCCAGCTAACTCATTCCTGGTTGCCAGCATTTCGCCCCAGTGTGCTAAGTTGGGCTCATCAGTTGGTAAATAGCATACCTACCAAGACGCATGGCTAGTGCATACCGTGGAGGCCACTGCATAGGCTATTCGGAACAAATATTTTCAATTTCCCAATGGAAATCAACATCTTTATCATCGAATGGTTTGCTGCAAAAGACAAGCAGTTTTTCTGGCATGTTATTCACAACTTACCTGAAAGATGGGCAAAGTGTGTAGAAGCCAACGGCCAGTATTTTGAATAAACAAAAAATGAATTTCCCTTGAAAATTACTTGTTTTCTTTACCACAAAAATTGGCAAAAACTTATGCATACACCTGGTAGCACCTCAAAGGTCTAACTTTTGCATTAAAACTAAGGTCAATGCTGCAGAAGATTTTTCTCATTTTATTGAAATTCTTTTTGGCTCCTCTCAATGTTTCACTGCATTTCTTATATTGCATAAGATGAACCTGCTTTATAGGTTTCTAGGTGCTATATTCATCATGGATTGGTTAGTTTTTGAACAGCTGAAGAAAATGTTTCTCATAATCCCTTTGACAGTAATGCCATCTTGTGGAGATTTGTTATTTGTGCATGATCACTATTATTGACATGGAACATGCATTAGACCAAGCTTCACACTTCCTCCTCAATACTATAATCCTGTAAATTCTAACTTTGTTATGTGCAGTATATAATATAAACTGAGTTATATTTAATACAGTGTAGTTTATGAAACTTGTGAATGAGTAATGGTCACTCCTTATATTTCTGTTTGAAAGGAGGACACATGGGAAGCAACAAATTTGCCTTTGTTGTTGACATTCATGTGAACATCTCATGTATTTAATTGGTGCTCTAACATTTTTAGCTGAAAGTTGGACAAAAAGTAGTATTGAAATAAAAGGTTTGATTAGATATATATTAATATTCTGTATTCTTGAGTCTGTAGTTTCCACTCATACTGATGTTACCCTCTTTACCAGGGACCTCATTTCTCCTACTGCATTCTTGTGCATTTTAAAGGACATTTCAGTTGTACATTATGCCCTAAGATTTGACAGGTTGGGTGGTCCACTTTCTTTGATGGGTTCTTCCTTTTAATCAAAGTATTGAAACCATTAACATTTTAAGATTTTAATTCCAAAAAACTTTGCAGTTTTGTTTGTATGGAATCTCATTTATGATATATTCTTCTTCTGATTTCTCCATCTAACTTTTAATAGCTAATGTATTCCCAACATTTGAAATATAGATTTTTATACATATTTTTTATAACATTCCACCTTTGCTGTAAGACACTGAAGTTAGGGTCACTTCAGCTGTTTTTTTTTTCCAAATCAAGAATGAGATAGTATTTGAATGCAAGTGATGAAATTTTGGCTATAAGTTTTTATAAGATTGTGGAAGCTTGAAGCAAATTCATTTATTTAAAGCGCTAAAGACCCAGAACTTGGGAACTAACAAGGGGAGGCCACAGCTATGGGGTCACCGACTTTGTTCAAACTTTGGGAGGTTTATCTACGTCAAAAGTAAAGAGATACATGTCTGAGGGTTTGTGCAGTTGGCACTTATTTAGCCCTTTAACATTCTTCATACTTTTGGAAATTTGCTTATGCTTATTTGCAGCACCACTGGTCTGGTGGTCAACATTCCTGATTTTGACATGCGATCTTGGGTTCATTGCGTGCTAACATCTCATTTCTGAGTTTTCTTTTCTTCTCCCTTTTAATTTTATGTGTTTTTTTTACTTTCCATGTGGGCTAGGAAATGCACAGTATGAATGCAAGTTTGTCTCATAACAAGCACATACACTGTCATCCTAGGTTATAGATTAATTTGTCATTGCACTCCACTTGCCTGTTCCCTCTCTCTGTAGTTTGCAAATTGTTAACTTGCATGCAGTCAACTCAGATCTTAACTGCAGCAGTGGTTATAAAAATCACAGAAAAAAAAATATTTTCAAGCCATGAGTAGCAAGATAGTAAACAACTTTATGATATACTTTATATGTTATCAACACATTTCCTAGTTCACATGGACAGATAGAAGGAAAAAGAAAAGTAGGGTACTGACCCGCCTTGAACCTGAGACACTTGTGTGCAGGAACGCTCACCTCTAGACCAACAGTGCCACAAATTCTCGTATGAAATTGCCAACAGGTATACAGGCTCTTTAACTAAAAGGACCATCTTCTCATTAAATGAGGACCAGTGGCACAAATCCTCAAATATGTATCTGTTTATCTTTGAAGTAGATCGACTTCCCAAAGTTTGAATGAAATCAGTAACCCATAGCAGTCTCCTCCTCTTATCAGATCATAATCGTTGCCACCGCGTAAATGTTGCGCCCTTTATTTTCAACACAAAAATCGGATTTTAAAATTTCATCTCATAATAGTTGCATGTTCAAAGTTTGTTCCTCGAGCTGCTTAAAAGGTAAACGGAACTGCAGTGTAAATTGCATATGAAAGCGCAGTTTAAATATGTGTGTGGCGTATGGGAACTTTAGCAACACAGTCGCGTTTGTGAGATGTCTGTACAACTTTCGCCGAATACATTGCCATCGACAATGCGGAGACTACTTCAGAGGATCGGGATCCAACCATGTTGATCAGCTGTGATCATGTGACATCGTCACTCATCAGATGAAGCTGGTGCTCCAGCTGACTAACATGTGTATAGAATAGTTTGTGTTTTTTAGGCTGTCTTTTAATTTCCGCCAGTTATGCACCACCCTTTCACTCATGGAAAATTTTCTTTCCTCAGCTCTGTTTCCATACTGTTCAGCGAAGACAATTACGTTTAGCTTGAAGACCGCAGAATACTGTATTTGCTCGCATATAACTCTCACATTTTTGACAAAAAAATAAGTGTGAACGTTTTCAGTGCATGATATATGTGAGAATTTGTGTGCAAAAGATTGTATTCCTGCAAGAAACATAAAAATTGCATTAGGCTATTGAAACAAGACAACTGACATACTTACCGTATTCATTGTCACTGCCTTCAGTCGCCGAGCTATTCTCACAAACATCATTCTGGTCACCATCCGATACTTCATCTTCCTGACTTCTGTCCAATGCATTTGCTATGCCCATCTTCAAGAAACTCTTCACAACAACGTCTGTAAACACCATAACCCATCCCCGCATAACCCAATCACACAACAATTCAACTGACGGCTTCTTTATTTTGCCTGCTGATGTCAGCTCATGCTCCCCTCCTGCCATCCATTCAGCGTACAATTTACGTATGTTGTCCTTGAAGGGCTTGTTAACGGAAACATCTAAGGGCTGTAGACAGTGTGTGAGTTCACCAGGAATTACAACGAGATCAGTTTTCATTTCCTGAAGATGTTTCTTCGTGTCTTCCACTAAGTGTCCACGGAAACTGTCCCGCATTAGCATTGCTGGGCGTCGAAGCAGTGCCCCTGGCCGTACTCTCCACACCGTACGGACCCAGTACTGAACAAGAGCTGTATCAGTCCATTCTTTCTCTTGAACCTGTACATGGATATCTTTGGGAAACTTCGCTTTAGGTACTGTTTTTCTTTTGAAAATAATGTACAGCGGCAATTTTCTTCCGTCTGTGGTTATTGTTAGCATGACAGTGCAGCGCAGTTTTTCCCACCCATTTGTACGTACAAGTATGCTAGATTCTCCCTTCTTGTTGATGGTGGTGTTGCATGGCATGTCGAAGTTTGTCATGGTTTGATCTGCATTGCCAATTTGGGATAAGAGGTCATTGCTGTCCCATGGCGATGAAAATCTATGATTTTGTCGCTGAAACGCTTGGCATTCTCTGTCAGAGAGATGTTCGCCTTTGCAGGCATAATCCCTATCGTGTCATGAATCTACAGATCCAATCCCAGCTCACTTTCAGATCTGAACAGCTGATTACATGATAGTCATCATCATCATCATCATCATCATCATCATCATCATCATCATCACTGTCCCACTCCAGTCGCCCAGCTATGGTTTACATGATAGTGTTAATGAAAAAAGGACAAATTCATTTCGATGTTACCAGTGACATGAACAATATTAACTTGTTTTTGTGAATTAGATTCTCAGTGACTCATTTTGCCGCTGTTTACCTGCATATTCTGATACCAGTGTGCCCCTGGTTGCAAGGCGTTGAAAGCCATAGTAGTAGACTAGTATGTGCGGTGCTACTATTTCCCAGCGATGTAGCTGACAAGTGATAACTTATGGCCTTACATATTTAAATGAGAACTCATATCACTGGTGAATAAATTGTACATTGTCTCCCGACCACATTGTCAAACTACAAATCATGCTGCTTTTCTTTGGACTTTTTTTCCAGTTCTTGAATCAAGTAATTCTGGTGAGGGAACCATACTCTAATTGTCATGCATCATACATATACTGATATTATGTATTTATTTATTTATTTATACATTAGATTTGGGCTATTTTCATTATTTCAATGTATGTACGCGAGTATTACGTGCACCTTACACTTGTAGCAAATACAATTTTTTTTTAGTAATACAAATATTGGTATTAAAATTTTCTTCGCATAATGGTCGCATGCTGCAATTTTTTTGAAAATTTTAATATAAGAAGTGCAACGATTATGCAGTGAAATACAGTATTTTTTGTGCTAAGGTACAGAATTAGATACAAGCAGATATCCATCCTATTGTTGATTAAACTCGGAGAGACCTTCAAATTTGTAATGAATAGGTGAAATGATTCAAATCTCTCAGGAATTTATTGGTTTGAAATTGTTTCCTGTCACAAATTTGTTGGCTTGAAATGGTTTTCTAAATAAAATATGTGAAAACAATATGTTACCAAAGATAGGAAGGGCTAAGATGATCTTGAATTGTGTAAGTTACTTTTTTGGGCAACTGTTCACGCGCTTCATGGGAAATACTGGATCCAGTTGGTGGATGATAAAAAGTTGCTCTAAATAATTATATGAGAGCAATGCATGAATTCAAATTTGACTGGAAATGGTGTAAAGATTGATTTTATGATTTTGTTATTATGCCTTTTTTGTCTTATTCCTATTGGATAACAAAACATCATTGATTGACTGTCCTTTACAGGGTTTAAATCCTGTCTAGCTCACATTTATTAGCTTCTCATGCTTGTGTGAACTGATATGTAAGATAGTTTTCTTTTGTAGGAATTTTATTTACAGAACACTCTTGGTTTGTAGTTTTACTGTCAGTTACCTTTTGTTCCTTTTTATTTTGAGACTTCTTACCATCTGTTTATTTTTGAAGTACATCAACTTCCCCCTGTTTGAATGAAATCAGTGACTCATAACAGCTACTTCTCCTTGCAAGATCTTCAGTCTTATTTTTTGTCTTATGTTGGGCGCTTAAAAGAGCAGAATGTGACATGGGGAGGTTAGACAGGAAAAAATGAAGAAAGATGCCTGGCACAAGTAAGGGGAAGCAGTACTGGACTAGCTGGAGCCTGATGTCTCATGGGCTATGAGGCCCTGAGTATTCACCTAATACAATATTAAACATTCTCCTGCCTGTTCCCATATTAATCCCTTTGTACTCAATCTATCTGCGGGGGTCTGCTTGAGGGAGCTCAGAGTATATTTTTTTGTAATTGTGCGAGCAAAATATTTTAAAAATCAACAGTGAGCAATTTAACACATATTCAGATGTGATATGATGCCCCAAGATTCATGTATCTTGTTTACATACATATGTACCTATATAATTTTAGATGTATGTGTAACTTATTGCCATGTGCTAAGTAATAACAACAGCAACAACACATATTCAAATGAAAAAGCTTTCACTAATACCCAAAATCTTGAACATTTCAGACATGCTGTTACAAGTAACATTTAAAACAAATACCAAATGTTTTTAAAAAGAAATTTTGAAAAACAAGACTGGTTTCACTGACAGAAAGCTCACACATTATTTCTGCTGTTAAACTTGGAAGAAAAAACAAAACAAAAACATGTACTTGTGAATAGTTTGATTTTGGTATGTATTGTGCACTACAGTTCACTCTTGAAGTTCACTTATGTTATTCACTGCACGCATCACTTTCATCCACCCTAACTTCCTCACTGTCAAATACATTGTGAGCAGCTGTGATGACTATGCTAATGATGGTTCTATAAGAGGCCTAACATCTAGGTCATCAGCCCTAAGAGCAGCTGTGACACTGTAGGGATATACCGTATTTATGCGAATAATCCCCACCACCGAATAATCCCCGCACCCTAATGTTGGGAAGGGTCATTTTGAAAAAAATGAAATGAACTGCAATTCCTTGCATTGAAAGAGTAATGCGGACAAAAACAAACAAACAAACAAACAAACATTCCGTATCACTCCTCGAGTTTCACTTGGTCTTTACGCAAATATGAACATGACATATAGCTACTTTACCTGAACAGATTAGATGTGATAAAAATGCATAATCACTGCTATAAAATATATCTCAGTTAAAATTGAAAT
The DNA here is from genome assembly GCF_040414725.1 of Anabrus simplex. Classification (NCBI taxonomy): domain Eukaryota; kingdom Metazoa; phylum Arthropoda; class Insecta; order Orthoptera; family Tettigoniidae; genus Anabrus; species Anabrus simplex. The sequence goes on from NC_090270.1 coordinate 269,421,876, forward strand.
AATTGATAAAGAGATTCAACCTATTCAATACAAAAGAATAAGAAATGTAGTGAATTACGTTCTTATTTATTAATAAGTAGAAGTGGTACCGGTTTCGATCCTAGTCCAGGTCATCATCAGCCAATTAAAACATGAAAAACAATGCATAGGAAAAGGAGATAAAAGATTAAGTACACTCCGGATCAGTAGAAGAGGCGATACAATGTAAGTCACTTAAAAGAAAACAGTGCGTAATTTTCTGAGCGGCAGTATGGCACGCGCAGTGTTAGGCAAAGTCTTATAATGTTTCTCCAACATCCTCTTTTGGGCTAGATATGTCGACGACACTTTGGTAATTTTAAATGAAGAATCAACCAATGCAGCCTCTACACTTATTCATCTCAACAACTTAGACTCTAACATTAAATTCACCCTCGAATCAGAACACAATCAAACTCTTAACTTTCTAGACTTAACTATCACTAGACATCCTTCTTCTTTCTCTTACAAAATATTCAGAAAACCAACCCAAACAGCAACCACAATACGACAAGACTCTTCGCACCCTCAAGCACATAAAGGTGCTTCTTCAATATGGAACAATGAAATTTTTAACTTTAAATAAAATATATCTGTCATAAAAATTAGCAAGTAGGCCTTCTTACGTAACAAGTATTTAATTAATTTGAACTAGCAATAGGGTCGATTTGCTGGAGATCGGAAGATTCTTTGTCCCTTGCAATACTAGAATCATTTCCTAAATTACTTAAAAATTTGTCGCACTCCACGTCTAAAACACTGTACACTCAACATCGAAAACTACGTGACGCAGGAGCGTGTTGACAATCTTGACGCAAGTAAAACTCCAACTTCGTGCTCAACATACATACATTACATACATTATCATTATAGACTGTTATGCCTTTCAGCGTTCAATCTGCAAGCCTCTGAGAATTTACTAAACGTCGCCACAATCCTTGATTTGCAACTAGCGTTGTGGCCTCATTTAGTTCTATACCTCGTATCTTTAAATCGTTAGAAACTGAGTCTAACCATCGTCGTCTTGGTCTCCCTCTACTTCTCTTACCCTCCATAGCAAAGTCCATTATTCTCCTAGGTAACCTATCCTCCTCCATTCGCCTCACATGACCCAACCACCGAAGCCGGTTTATGCGTACAGCTTCATCCATCGAGTTCATTCCTAAATTAGCCTTTATCTCCTCATTCTGAGTACCCTCCTGCCATTGTTCCCACCCGTTTGTACCAGCAATCATTCTTGCTACTTTCATGTCTGTTACTTATAACTTATGAATAAGATATCCTGAGTCCACCCAGCTTTTGCTCCTGTAAAGCAAAGTTGGTCTGAAAACAGACCGATGTAAAGATAGTTTCGTCTGGGAGCTGACTTCCTTCTTACAGAATACTGCTGATCGCAACTGCGAGCTCACTGCGTTAGTTTTACTACACCTTGATTCAATCTCACTTACTATATTACCATCCTGGGAGAACACACAACCTAAATACTTGAAATTATCGACCTGTTCTAGCTTGGAAGATAGGAAAACTTAAAGGGTCCACCTTTTCAATACAAAAATGTTATAGTTTTATTTATAACATATATTTGCAATTGGAACTAGTTTCGACGCTGTTTGGCGTCATCATCAGCCAAAATGTGGGAAATAGGCCAGCATGTAGGCATTTATATTACACAAGGCGTTACGTTAAACAATACACATCTTACAAGGAGATAAAAACAGGGACGAATGTAGAAACAAATGCATCGTTGAGAAAGCAAAAGTTATACGTATTAAAAATAAGCTTAACCGCACATCTTGCAGTGCAAAAATATTTGCCTTGAATGATTCCTGAAAACAAAACGCACGCGCACACATTTTTGAAGAGCCAGCAGGCAGGAAAAAGTAATGTTTAATATAACACCTTGTGTAAAAAATTGGGTTAATTGAAGAAGTTATATCATGTTCAAGATCATGCTTTCACGTCTCTGCACAATATTTAAAATGAAATTTTACCGTTGGTCTTTATAGCTACTGTTGAGAGTGAAGGAGAATTTCCTGTTGTGTATGTTTATCAGGAACTCAAGGGAGAATTCATTAGTTAGTCGGAACATAGAAAAAATGATGAACTCTTCTCAGAAGAACTCTTAAGGTTTCACTTTACTTTTTCCTGCCTGCTGGCTCTTCAGAAATGTGTGCGCGTGTGTTTTGTATTCAAGAATCATTCAAGACGAATATTTTCGCACTGCAAGATGTGTGGTTAAGGCTATTTTTAATATGTATAACTTTTGCTTTCTCAACGATTCATTTGTTTCTATATTCGTCCCTGTTTTTATCTCCTTGTAAGATGTGTATTGTTTAACGTAACGCCTTGTGTAATATAAATGCCTACATGCTGGCCTATTGCCCACATTTTGGCTGATGACGCCAAACAGCGTCGAAACTAGTTCCAATTGCAAATATATGTTATAAATAAAACTATAACATTTTTGTATTGAAAAGGTGGACCCTTTAAGTTTTCCTATCTTCCATTCTCGGTTCAATACGGACAAAAATGAAATTCTTAGATTTAAACTGTTCTAGCTTTGTATCACCAATCTGACATTCAGTTCTGTTGAATTTCTTACCCACTGACATCAATTTAGTCTTCGAGAGGCTAATTTTCATACCATACTCATTACACCTATTTTCAAGTTCCAAGATATTAGACTGCAGGCTTTCAGCACAATCTGCCATTAAGACCAAGTCGTCAGCATAGGCCAGACTGCTTACTACATTTCCACCTAACTGAATCCCTCCCTGCCATTTCATACCTTTCAGCAGATGATCCATGTAAACTACGAACAGCAAAGGTGGAAGATTACAGCCTTGTCTAACCCCTGTAAGTACCCTGAACCAAGAACTCATTCTACCATCAATTCTCACTGAAGCCCTATTGTCAACATAAATCCTTTGATTGATTTTAATAATCTACCTTTAATTCCATAGTCCTCCAGTATAGTGAACATCTTTTCCCTCGGTACCCTGTCATATGCTTTCTGTAGATCTACGAAACATAAACACAACTGCCTATTCTTCTCGTAGCATTTTTCAATTACCTGGCGCATACTGAAAATCTGATCCTGACAGCCTCTCTGTGGTCTGAAACCACACTGGTTTTCATCCAACTTCCTCTCAACCACTGATTGCACCCTCCCTTCCAAGATGCCAGTGAATTCTTTGCCTGGTATGCTAATCAATGAGATACCTTGATAGTTGTTGCAATTCTTCCTGTTCCCTTGCGTATAGATACATGCAATTACTACTTTTGTCCAATCTGAAGGTACCTTACCAACACTCCATGCTAATTTTACTACTCTATGAAGCCATTTCATCCCTGCCTTCCCACTACACTTCACCATTTCAGGTCTAATTTGATCTATTCCTGCTGCTTTATGACAATGGAGTTTTTTTACCATCCTTTCCACTTCTTCAAGTGTAATTTCACCAACATCATTTTCCTCCTCCCCATGAGCTTGGCTGTTTGCAACACCACCACGATGATTTCCTTTTACATTGCGAAGATGTTCAAAATATTCCCTCCACCTCTCCAGTGATTCCCTGGGATCTATTATTATGACTTCACCTGAATTACTCAAAACACTGTTCATTTCCTTTTTCCCTCCCTTCCTAAGATTCTTTATTACTGTTCAGAAAGGTTTCCCTGCTGCTTGACCTAGCCTTTCCAGGTTATTACCAAAATCTTCCCATGACTTCTTTTTGGATTCAACAACTATTTGTTTTGCTCTGTTTCTTTCATCTACGTACAAATCCCTGTCTGGCTCGGCCCTTGTTTGGAGCCATTTCTGATAAGCCTTCTTTTTACGTTTACAGGCTGCTCTCACTTCATCATTCCACCAAGATGTTCGCCTTTTCCCATCTTTACACATAGTTGTTCCTAGGCATTCCCTTGCTGTTTCTACTACAGCATCCCTGTCTGCCACCCATTCTTTTTCTATATCCTGAATCTGCTTACTGTCTGCTGTTCGAAACTTCTCACTAATCATATCCATGTACTTCTGTCTAATTTCCTCATCCTGGAGATTTTCTACCCTTATTCGTTTGCAGACAGATTGTACTTTCTCTACCCTAGGCCTAGAGATACTTAGTTCACTACAGATCAGATAGTGGTCTGTATCATCGAAAAATCCACGAAAAACTTGTACATTCCTAACAGATTTCCTGAATTCAAAGTCGGTTAAGATATAGTCTATTATGGATCTGGTACCCCTAGCCTCCCATGTGTAGCGGTGTATAGCCTTATGCTTGAAGAATGTATTCGTACCAGCTAAACCCATACTAGCACAGAAGGCCAGCAAACGCTTCCCATTCCATTTGCTTCCATATCTTCTCCACATTTACCAATCACCCTTTCATATCCTTCAGTTCTATTCCCAACTCTTGCATTGAAATCGCCCATTAGCACTATTCTATCCTTGCTGTTGACCCCGACCACGATGTCACTCAATGTTTCATAAAACTTGTCAACTTCATCCTCATCTGCACCCTCACATGGTGAATACACAAGACACAATTCTTGTCCTAATTCCTCCAACTGACAAATCTACCCACATCATTCGCTCATTTACGTGCCTAACAGAAACTATGTTGCGTGCAATGGTATTCCTGATAAAGAGCCCTATCCCAGACTCTGCCCTTCCCTTTCTAACACCCGTCAAGTACACTTTATAATCTCCTATCTCTTCCTCGTTATCTCTCCTTACCCGAATATCACTTACTCCTAGCACATCCAGATGCATCCTCTTTGCTGACTCAGCCAGTTCTACTTTCTTTCTCCCATAAGCCCCATTAATATTGATAACTCCCCATCGAATTCCATTTCGTTCGCCAAGTTGTTTCCAAGGAGTCCCTCGCCTCTCAAATGGGAGTGGGACTCCGTTACTCCCATAGGTCCGAGGCTTGCTTAAAATGTTCTGAGCTCGGTAAATTCATGAAGCAGGATGCTATCCTACTTGCACATAGTCCAAGTGAGGATCTCTCCTCTAACGGGTTATGGACCACCGGTGAATTGTATAGTCCTAGCCGCCTGAGCACAAGGAGGGCCATGACTCAGAATATTTCCGAGATGCCCATTCCCATTCCATAGCAACTGGTATCCCGACTCTCAGGACCACTTACTAGGCCACTCAGCCGTTGCCCATGGTTCACAAACTAGGACATGACTACAGTAAGCCACAAACATGCTCAAATTATTTTTAAAAATATGCGGGGATTATTCGCGTATATATAGTATTTAGGAGTACAGTAATCACTTTCGGTTTAATCTGAATCACTTTCGACAATAAAGTCACTACAAGGCCGATGACCTAGATGTTATGCCTCTTTAAACAACAAGCATCATCAAAGTCACTACCACTATCTAAAGCATCTAGCTTTTCAGAATCATTCAGCCTTGACAATGAATTATTAACACCAATACAAGCACACTCAGGAGAATAACAAAAGTGCATATAATTATAGTTTGGGGAAAAACAAAAAACACAGAAATCATATCAAAGAAACATGGTAAACTTATAACAAAACTAAATTAATGTATTTGTAAGCCTAGTGAAAAAATCTATGTAGTGACATCTTTGATCCTTCACAACATAAACATTCACAGTCAACAGATAATAAAATTATTTCTAAGCGCTGGTGGATCAATAGGATAAAAAAAAAATTCTAACTAATGCTTTAAGGTACTGTCACGGTCCTCTGTTGTCATTTAGTAATGCCACACATGACCGAAACAGCTAAATATTATTGAGATGATATTACAGCACTGTGAATGTTCATGCTGTAATCAGATGCACCAATTTATCAGTGTGTTGAGTGCAAGAGTGTTACACAACTCAGTAAAGCTCCAATTTCAAGAAGGTTCATACATCAGGGTCCAATTAAGATAAAAAATGAAATTAAGACCATCAGCTAGAAAATTTAGGTTTAGAACACTGTTCATAACACAATTTCAGTTTTAGTGAATTCCCATTTACCTATCCTTTCATTTATCGATGGAAAGGAAATGACAGTAGATATGAAGGGTGCATAAAATAAGTATGGTCCAATTTGGAGATCAAATATGAGTTGTAAATGTGGTATATGCTGTTCCTCATTTGGTAGTTGCCAATAATCCCATTTGTTCTCCTTCACTGTTATGATTTATGACTCTTTCAGAAAAGTTATTGTTATTTTTTCTTAATTTCTCAATGCAGTATCATTGTAAAAGGAAGTATTTTTATATTTGTACATAGCTCAAACTGTGTGTTTATGTTGACACTGTTGTGGCACTACATATCTTTCTTTTATAAAGACAGACTGTTGCGAGAGTATGCCTTTAAGCTGTACAAATAATGAAGATGAGTTCTGGGTCAGAATTCTTGTTCAGTTTTTGTAATTATCATGAATGGCTTACTTAGTATTATTATGGTTATTGTTGGGGTTCTGTAGTTAGGATTGTAAAAACAAGTGACTTTGATATTTTATATTACTTCACTCCTTGTTGTGATCACAAAATATTGCATTTATTATTTTACATCAGATTAGAACTATTAGGACTTACATTCCATTGCCAGAAATTTGAGCCACAGATACCTTACTGAATTTTCTCTATTTGTAAATTTTAGCTGAACTTACACCAAATTTGAAGAAACAGTTAACATAGTCTAACTTTAGAAAAATTCAAACTTTGTGTTAAAGTGAGCCACTAATTTCAGAATTATGTCTTTTTTTTAAATACTCTAGGCCTAACAGTGTTTTGTTTTCTGGTTTGAAACTTGGTTGTTAAGCTTAGGAGGGTCAAAGAAATAGTTTGCAGTATTATGTTTTCAGTTAATTAAGAACTTATGTTTTTAACAACCTTTTTTTAAAAAATAAGTGGGATTGCATTTAGAAACTGTTTTCTCTAATTTGACTTGCAGTGTTTCTGGAAGTTTAAAAATGATTACTGGAAGTTGAACAACATATATGTGCACATTTGTGCAAAGTACAAGGTGTGTTTCTTAAGTAAGGTCCATTTGAAAATAAGTACACAACAAAAAGTTATTTAAAAAAAGTAAATTTATTTTCAGAAAATACATACTTCACTCTATTTTTCGACATAGTTGCCAAGTTTGTTCAAACACTTATCATACCTCGTAACCAATTTTAAAATACCCTCTTCATAGAAACTTGCCACCTTCTCCGATAACCAAGAGTTCACTGCCGTTTTCACGTCGTCGTCATCATTGTAATGGTTGCCGCTGAGGTGATGTTTGAGGTGGAGGAACAGATGGTAATCGCTCAGCGCAAGATCAGGACTGTAGGGTGGGTGGTCTAAAACTTCCCAGCCAAAACTGTCCAATAAATCGTGGGTCTGACCTGCAGTGTGAGGTCTTGCATTGTCATGGAGAAGGACAATTCCCTTTGTCAGCATGCCGCGTGTTTTGTTTTGAATCGCTCTGCGTAGCTTTCCCCTGAGTTTGGCAGTATGCTTTTGCATTGATAGTGGTTCCTCGTTGCATGAAGTCAACCAACAAAACACCATGCCTATCCCAAAACGCCGACGCTATGACTTTGCGCTGGGACAGAGTCTGTTTGGCCTTCACCTTTCCAGGAGTGTGTGTGTGTGTGTGTGTCTCCATTCCATGTTCTGTTGCTCCGATTCGGGCGTGTATACGAAACCCATGTTTCGTCTCCAGTTACGATCTGACTCAAGAAGCCGTCACCTTCTTCGTCATAACGCGTCAAGAACTTCATCGCACACTCGAACCTTTGTTTTTTGGTCCTTTGTTAGGAGTTTTGGGACCAAACGGGAGCGCAGTTTCCTAAACTTTAGGTGTTCAGAAACAATGTTGTAAAGCACTGATCTCGACACGTTAGGAAATTCGTTTGAGAAACCTGTTATTGTGAAGCACCTGTTCTCACGAATCTTCGCATCAACTGAAGCCACCAAATCGTCTGTAATCAAAGAAGGGCGACCGGAGCGTTCCTCATCATGGACGTTGTCACGGCCATCTTTGAATTGTCGTCCCAATTACGCACTTTGCTTTCACTCATAACAGTATCACCGTACACTTCGCAAATCTGTCGATGAATTTCTGTAGCAGACAAGTTCCTTGCTGACAAAAACCGTATTACTGACCGAACCTCACACGCGGCGGGCGAGTTGATAGTCTTAAACATTTTGAAAGCACAGAACAGAACCGTACAGGTTAGCTACAGAGCTGAAACTGAGCAGAGTTTTTCCCGAGGCATGGCGGTACACGGTGCACGTGCTCATTGCGATATGCGCGCGAACTACTAGTGTCTACAACAAAACGAACCTTACTTGAAAAACACGCTTCGTATAAAGCTAATCAGGTTAAAACTGGTTTGTCTGGAGTATTTTGAATTCTAGCTGCTTTTAAGAAAATAGCAATGATTGAATGGGTATGCCCAGTTAAATAGAAACTCAAATGTGATTTAAATGTCTCCACAGGATCTTTAAAGATGACTGTACATACAAAAGAACGGTACCACCATGTGCCCCAAAGTTTGGAGTGTGTCCTAGTATTAAAATTCTCTAAAATCTCAGTCGGGTCCCCCCTTTATGAGAAATGAATAATATACCAGATTTCAGTTAAAGAAATATGGAGCTCACAGTTGATAATCAGAGTAAAGGTGAATTTTAAAATGTTAACTCTTTGTTATTCCTTGATTTTGTATGTATGAAACTATTCTTAAAACCGTAATAGAAACTATACTATTGGAAATTATTTGGGCCATCTCCTTTTGAAGAACATTAATGGTCAAGGTAGTGCAGTTGATGAGAGATTGAGGATATGAAGTAGAATATGGAAATTTCTTTATTCTCCATATTCTGCTGTCTCTTTTCATTCTTGCTATTTGTTCCTTACTGAACATTACAGGTCATTGTGGGAAGAGAAAACGATAGAAAAGGAGATGAGGATAAAAATGAAAAAGCAATGGGACACGGACAGTCTCCACATCACATACCACTCTACTTCCCCGTCTCCAAACCCAGTTCCTTTACATCCATTTCTTCTCAGTCCCCAGCAAGCTCCTTTTTGTTTTCCGGCTTCATCAGGAGGGCAAACATCGACTGTCATTGAAGGGCCACCTTGCCCGATCTTTAAGCTTGATGTGGGAAGTGTAGGATAAGAAGAAAGCTGGATAAATACCAGCACAGGAAAAGATAAGAGAAATATGTTGTATTCCTTTTCTTCTTCCGTGTTTGTCCTGTGATCCTTGTTTGCTACAACCTGTATCCATTTCTATATTTTTTTCTCTTTCCTTTTCCTATCTTTAGCCCTCGTGATGAAGCTGAGATGCAAAAATGAGCTCATTAGGGGCTAAGCAGAAATCATTGTAGAACTGAGTTGGTTTTTTTTTTTTTTCCGCTAGTGGCTTTACGTCGCTTTTTTTTGCTGGTGGCTTTACGTTGCACTGGCACAGATGGGTCTTACGGCGATGATGGGATAGGAAAGGCCTAGGAGTTGGAAGCGGCCGTGGCCTTAATTAAGGTACAACCTCAGCATTTGCCTGGTATGAAAATGGGAAACCACGGAAAACCATCTTCAGGGCTGCCGATAGTGGGATTCGAACCCACTATCTCCTGGATGCAAGCTCACAGCCGTGCACCCCTAACCACACGGCCATCTCGCCCGGTAAAATTGAGATTGATGAGGATGTGTTTGAAGACAGCAGTGTATGAAGATGTGGAGATTGTACTTACCCTTTTGTGTTTTAATGTTTGTACTTGTTGCATCTTTATTTTGCTCCTTCATCCCACACTGATCTTAAATTCTGTTTATCCTGCCCTGTGTTCCTCTCTTTCTATATATTTCTCAAGATATATGTTAGTAGATTTTATCCTTCCCTCAGGAAAAAGATGTGATAAGTGGCTTAGGTGTTTGATCATATATTGTAAAACATTAAAATTGTCAGAGGCATTATGGAAAACAGCTCTATATAAAAGATCCAATTGGTTATCCAAGCTTATGAATTTCATTGGTTAGAAACCATCCTTTTCTTTGTTAACTTGTTAACAGTGAGACTGGAAGAATGGTCTTCAGAGATGAGTGATTTTTATTTCAGCTCATATTTATTTAATAGTTTAAATTATGTTCAAACTATGGAAAGTTTTTCTTATTCCCACTGTTTAAGGAGCAAGATACAGTTTCTGCTAAATTAAATTTAGTAAATATTTAATTCTTATGGCTCAGCAATTACAAATTGTACTTCAACAAAATTTAGTGTGGTTAACATACACTAATTATTGTTCATGAAAATAATGATTGAATTTTAATAGGCCCAGTAATCACTTGTGCAAGTTTTAATCAAATGTATATCATGGATTTGCAAGCAAAACACATCGTCAGTTTTTGTGGCTTCCACATTACCACACTGACCTTTGTGCTCTTTGGTAAATTATTCCAATCCCTAATTCCTCTTCCTGTAAATGAGTATTTGCCCCAGTTTGTCCTCTAGAATTCCAGCTGATGTACCTGTGCTTCGCTACGGAATTCTCAGAGGGACTGACTGTTTTTGTGGTTTTTCCCAACTGTAGTCAACTGAACCAAACCCCTCCCTTTTTAGATAATATCAGACATATTATGATACGCACAACGGGAGAATCAAGGCGTGGACCGTGACTAGGAAAGGCTAATGACACAGCCCTGAACTGGAAATGTCCCTCATTTCAACGCAGTATAGGATAAACACTAAGACTACTAACAGTAAAATACATATTAAATTCAAATGAGTGTTTATTGAAAATAATAGAAAAATTCAAAAAAGAACAAATAAGGAATGAAGCCACCAATCAAAAAGAGATAATACATACATGTTCAATACCCATCCAACTGGAAATCATATAATTGATGTGTGACCACATCTTTTCGTTTCAAAACACCGGGCTGAAATGATTAATATAACGCACTCGCCATTTCAACTGTAGTCTCACTACATAATACCATGATGCAATTACAATCCACACGGATTAGTTCAATCATTCTTTCAGGGAGCATAATGAAAATTCCAAGCCCACATGTCTATTATATTTCACATCGTCTCAACAATTACTACAAATCATAATTCCCTTACAGCGAGGAGCAGAAAAAGAATAGTTAACAATAAACCCAGAGAAACATAAACAAAACACGCAAGATCACATCTTAGCACAGAGAGCAACATCTCAGGACCAAAGAATTAAAATTCAAAACCAAAGAGAAGCACAGGTAAGCGCATAGCCCGAATGAAAACAAACAACATGGCGGCCTCCAGGTCAACGAACGGCCAGGATGGACACCAAGGCAAAACAAGAAAACAAGAATAGCCGTACCCACGACAAGCATGAGGTCCAGAAAAAGATTAAAATATTTAATAATCTGATCGATACGTCATCCTTACTCTCCTTTCACATGCCCACACACACAAAAACAAACACATACACACTGCCAGCATCAGCAAATGATACGAGCAGTTGCACCAGTAAATAAGTTGAACACAAACTCGTATATTGTGACGCACCTGATCACAAATAATGGTCTCACATATGTTAGGGATAGCATGCACGACTCGGGCAATTAGCAGCAACATATTAGTGACCTAACGGTCACGCATAAACCCATCACTTATGCACTCTGTACGACCCGAAATGGATCTCCGAGCCGAGATGCAGGGCATTCGTTCATACGATGGCAAAGTATTTTACAATGCAGTGCACCAAAATAAATCAGAGACCCAGCCATGAACACATCGCTATCACGTCAGCAACAGTACACACAACCCATTCTCGCTCTGAGTACAAGGACACATATCAAACAGCTATACATGAATGTGAAGAATGTCTTACATACACCGTAAAAGCATGGTTAAAATAAAGATTAACGTACCTCCCATATCAGTAATTTAAATTATAAGAAGCAAGGTGGTATGGGTCATGTTTAAATCTGTTATAAACCTTTATAACATAAGAACGCCGCTCCAATCTGCGAGGGCTCCATCTTTATATTCACACCCATAACAATGCAAAGATTCACTCCAAAGAGATAAGACAAGGGTCTCGCTGAAAGAACGATCCTCCGTGCACACGACCGAGGGAGCTGCCCTCTAGGGTACAGGGTTTTTTATCCAGTTCTGATACTCAGTTCTCTTATCTATTTTTATGGAGTTCCCATGCTTTGATTTTTGTCATTTTCCTGTTCTGTACTTTTGGCACATAGAAGTTTTTCAGGTCTGCTACTAATAGACGGTGGTCGCTATCAAGACTCTCGCTGGGTATTACTCTGACATCTGTTACCATTCTGCTCCTATCTTCATCTGAGATTACATAATCAATTGCAGTCTTTTGTAGTCCATCCCAACCTGTATCGTGTTATCTTATGGCTCTGCCTCTTCTTGAACCAACTATTTTTCACCACCAATCCATTGCCTTGTACAGAAGTCAAGGAGGTGTTATCCTATATTTCTTCCACCATATCCATGAGGTTCCATTACGTTCTCATATCCTGTTCTATCTGTCCCAATCTGTGCATTCAGATCTCCTATATTTATTTCCAAATCATCAAGAAAACTGGTTCCTATCCTCTTGACAACATCCAGGTTGAGGTGCATACACCTGTACCAAAGTTAGTTTTTCTTTCCCTAAATGCACAGTCACCTTTATTATTCTCTCACTAACATACTGAATGTCAGCAACTCCTTCTAGATCTTTACTCATGATAAAACCAACACCATTCCTCATCTCTTTGTCATTTCCATGCCAATACAGTGTATACTTCTTAATTTCTTCATTCCTTTCCAGTGGCGGCTCGTGATAAAATTTTTAGGGGGTTCACAACAACATTTTTGTTCGCGTCTCAAATCAGCAAAAAAGTAACATAGGTATATAAATCACTTCACTAAAAGTTCCTTGTGTGGTTCTTTTTTTACAAATAATATGGTAGAACCCCTGTAACCGAGGATAAATTTTATACTAGACTAATCTGTTAGTGTAGAACAAAAGAAAAATTCATAATAACTTTACTACACTGCGAATATTGAAGGATGTGAGTACTATTCCTGGTTTTGAAATAGCACGAAGTTCACCTGGGTGTTAGTGTAGAACAAAACCAAACCCCATGATCTACCAAGTGACCGCTGGTCAGCCCGGTGGCCTGCCGATTATGAGGTGTCGTGTGGTCAGCATGACGAATCCTCTCAGTCGTTATTCTTGGCTTTCTAGTCCGGTCATCTCACCGTCAGATAGCTCCTCAATTGTAATCACATAGGCTGAGAGGACCTCGAACCCGAATCAGCCCTAAAATCGTAGTAAAAATCCCTTACCTGGCCAGGAATCGAACCTGGGGCATCCGGGTAAGGAGCAGGCGTGCTACTCCTACATCACGGGGCCGTTTGTATTAGTGTAGAACAAAATTAAAATTCATAAAACTTCACTGCACTGCAAACATTGAAAGATGCGAGCACTATTCTTGGTTCTTGAATAGCTCGAAGTTCACCTGGTCATGACGAGAAGCATAGAAATAATGTGTACCACATTTACCAGTGGATTTTTAAAAATAATTGTTTCCTAATTGACCCCAATAGTCCCCATATTGTCTCGGTTAATCAGGGTTCTACTGTATCACATGTTAATTATTCTCGTCTTGGAAATTATAGACAACATTAGCATAGGGAATTCAATACTTGTGTTTTTGTGTGCATGAGAATTTTCACGATAATTTATTTTTGTACTCAAATGAGCAAGGTCTATGCACCCAGCTCAATTCCATACCCTTCTTTCTTTGTTGAACAATAGGCCTAAACAGGGCAAACAAAAAAGCGCATTCCTAGATCTACAGTATATCCACAGAGCCACTTGCGTGTTTCGTACACTTCTCTCTTAAACTTACGCCTATACTCGCGTTTGTCAGTTTTTGTAACTTTTTCAATAATCAAATCTGGTCTGTCTGGTCCAAACCTTTTAATTTCTAACTTATCCTGAGATTAATATTTCGTTGGTTCAAATTACTTGAACTGAATTCATTTCCTCTTACAAACCATACCAACAGAGAAGCAAAACACAACATTCAAATGAATGTCACTTGAAAAGATTTTCCAATCACAAGGTAAAGCAAATTTCTTCCCGTGATTACGAACAGCTGTTCGCAACGAGCTAGAAAATGCCTGTTCAGAATTACTAGCGAAATCTGCCGGTAATGTAATGAAATAGTAGCTCCTAGGAGGCTGGGGCTAACTGTAATGGGGAGGTGGTGGACCCTTGTGGTCAACTGTAATACTGTCACTGGTTTGAGGGTGGCTCTAGACGACAAGGCACGTACCTTACCGCTAACGGGAATATCAGTGCATAAACCATGACGTCATCTGCTTTGCGCATGCGTATAGTCTTCAGCACAATAGCGCATTACCCAGTGTGCTCGCTGCACTGTCAGTCAAAACGAACAACTGTCGTTGTAACGGAGCTTTGGTATAAGTCGAATGCTTTTGATCGATTGTCGAAATCAGGTCGAAAGAAAGAAACGTTTTAAATTCTCCATAAGTGCGTAAAGATGTATTAAAACTGGGTGTTCACGTGCTCATGTGCTCCTGAGAGCCCACCACCACTGTTCCTTTCCCTCTCCATTTGGTTTCACTCATCCCCAGTATCATCAATTTCCTTTTTTCCATGAGGTCCACTAGTTCTTCACATTTTCCTGTGAGACTGAGTACGTTGATGGTCCCAATCCGTGTTAGTCTCCTATGGGATTTTTGCATTTGTGCAAGACCCTGTCTATCATCATCCCTAACATGAGTCTGTTCATGCTGGCATCTTAATTTGGTTAATAAATGCGTTCCGAGGCTCTTGTGTGTTTTGAAAGTAACTACAAATAAGCTCTTTTACTGGCTTGCTAGGCATAACGTAGTTGAGGATTTTCTTTCGGGGTTTACTCCCTTAGCCTTTGAGGATCCCTCCTCATCCCACAAGGCAGTGGGTTCCATCTGTACTACCTCCCAGAGGAATGGGTTGTCTCCTCCACCAGCTCCACCGTACCGAATCATATTCTCCGCTTTTGCTGCCGTTGAGGTCTTCACTTGTTACCCTGAGCTGTGACCCTTTACCAAATGTTACACACCGGGTGAGTGTGTTCTGGGACTCACATAGGCAGGGGCACTACTCCGTGGGCAGGGCTGCCTCTAAGCCGATCCCTCCCTGTTACCTGTTAATTTAAGAGATTGTTTCTCCAAAACCTATCATCTGATTGAATCCAAATTTTAACACTATATACACTGGGATGTTTTATATATTGTTTATAAATTTCAGAATTTTATATTTCCAAGAAACAAAGTTATCAGTTTTGTAAGGTAATTCTTTCTCGGCTGGGGATGGGAGGTTGGAAAATTGTGTCCATGGATGGGATGTAATCTTTATATATTGAATGGTTATAACTGTGGAATACGTAAATTATTATTTTTTAAAAATATTACTTTGCATTTGTATTTCTTAGAATAATATGGAGAGTAGTTGGCCGATGCAGGGAAAGTCGTGTGACTTTGCTGCCATAGCGCAGGACACCGTACCATGCCATCCCTCGCTCGGAGTGAATCTAATGATTACAAATTGCATGTACTTTACACAGGAAAATTTAATGTGTCCTATTCACTACATAACTCCATCATTGGATAGAGTAATAAATGTCAAACATGTTTTGACTCGTTTAAGCCATCTTAAGTGAAAAAAGGGGGTTAGTGTTACTAAAATAGAAGCTAAAAATGTGTTAAAAACATAATGAAGGAACAAATGAAAAACAAAAGAGATGTGACAGAAATAAAAAACAATTCAATATATACACATTTCCATCATAAGATGGAGAGTAATAATCAACTCGTTTGAGACATCTTCAGTGAAAAAAGTTAATATTTGTACATAATTGAAGCTAAGGAGTGTGTTAAAAACCTATGAAGAAAAGAATGTAAACAAATGAGATAAGACGGAAACGAACAATAAGTGTTTATAGTTGTGATTTTGTCCTGTTTTTAATTATATCACACTGCAAAATTTTTAGACTAAGAGGTCCTCAACTTCTATTATGTAAATAACTTTAACCCCCTTTTTTGACTGAAGATATGCTCAAACGAGTCAAAACATGTTTGACTTTTGTTACTCCATCTAATGATGGAGTTATGTATTGAATAGGACACATTCAATTTTCCTTTGTAAAGTGAAAACCATCAATACGGAATGATTTCAATATCTTGTAATGTAAATTGCATGTACAGTAACATTAGCTTCACTGTTTGTTTAAAAGTTTTCTCCTGTATTTAATGTTACCTGTGATTAACATAGAAACAAACAGTATTAAGAGGTCATGGAAAACTTCTTCCATCAGCTTTTCTCATGAGCGCAGTTCAGAAACTGGATGAGAAAATTACTTGTCCAGTAAATAGATACATGCTTATTAAGCTACGAAACAAAGATTACTTAGTTACAATAAAAATAATGATAATACAGTAATAATAACTAATAACACTCATTTTATACCCCTCTCGCGGCTAATGCCCTTGCTGCCATACGCTGACCCCTGCCACGACCAACTATCCCCGAGCTGCCTCAGACCGGGGACTGATCGCGTGTAGCGGATGGCAGCATGGGTGTTAGCCGCGCGAGAGGCTGCGAAGGGGGTCCTGAAGGGTGCTCCCCTTTCTGTGCTATATTTATTATAAATATATATACTGTGTATACATGCAATGTAAATACACTCAGAACCTGTATACAAATCAAGAAGGCCTCAAGAAGTGGTATGTAGCTATTTTGGTTGCATAATTTTAAAGGGAAACATTCTTATTCTGAGAGTAGATATTGGCAGCGAAAGGCTGAAAACTTTCAGACCAGTTCTTCTCAGAAGTACGATATATGACATAATGTGTTTTGCCTGTAAAACCATGATATACACATGGTTAAAAGTGGTTTGATAGAATCTGAGGATGTTCTTGTAGAACTAAACATGTCCTTTATTGTTCTTTAAACATGTTTGTTTTTTTACAGGTATATTATAGTGTTTCTAAGTGTTATAATTTGTTTCAACAGACTGGAAAACAAAAATTATATTAAATTACTAGTGTCAAAGAAGAAACCCTTAGCATGTCGCATGTCGTTCATATACATAAAATGCTCTACCATGCAAACTTTCATACAGATATCTTCAGTAGTTTTTAAATGAAGAATCTCTTGTGAAAACTAAAAGTTGCAAATGATATTATGAACATTTACAAATCTTTTGAAGTAGAAAAGATAATTTCTTTTTCATCAGATTAAAGAGGAAAGTATATTCTATAAAGAAAATAAAACTAAATTGTAAATGCTGTATTTTACCTCTCCCACTTAAAAAGGTAACTTGTTTAAAATATTCTAATTTTTTCATTGGTAAAATGTATGTTATACGTATATCAAATAGTCAAGGATCTACACTTTGTTGTAAAGAGTAGGTCCTTTCAATACAAGTTGGAACAAACAAAAGAATGTAGCTTAAAAGCTTTCCAGTCTATCGAACACACAGTTAAATATAATATAACACTGTAACAGACCTGTGAAAACCACATAATTAAACAAGGAATAAAAATAATATTTTTTTATTTAAAGGTATGTTATATTGTAATATTATATTTAACTGTGTGTTCAACAGACTGGAAAGCTTTTAAGTTACATTTAACTGAGTCGGCACTGGAAAGTATAGCTTCCTTCTTAACAAACAAACAAAAGAACTAGGCCTAACATAATATGGTAATTCCATTCCAATTGACTGTTTAAGTTAATTTCTAGGTATACTCTCATAATTGTTTTGTGGTAAGATACATTCCATTATCAACATGACCATGTTGATGAATACATAGATATACATCTGTTGAGGTTGTGGCACAGTATCCTAATCAAGTACATAACAGATGGTATTTCCTTCTTCACTGATTGTCAAAGGTAAGGAGTTTGATGGAAAGTATTTCAGTATTACATGTATAGATTGTCTCTGTCTCTCTGAAACTGTGATTTTAGCCACCTAAAGGTAAGAATAGTCCAGTGTACCAAAATACCATATAGCGTATATGCGAATAATCCAACACCCTAATTTTAGGAAGGGAAATTTAAAAAAAAAAGAAGAAAATGTTGTTTGTGATTTTATAGCTCTGTTATATACATATGTCATACAGCTTCATTACTGTTGTTTTGGTGTCACTCTACTTTTCTTACCCCCTGTGACCAAGTATATTATTCTCCTATGCCTTTTTATGTGTACCATTCGAGTTCATTTCTAACTTAGCCTGTATCTCTTCATTCAAAGTAACCTTCTGCCATTGTTCCCACCTGTTTGTACCAGGGATTATTTGTGCTACTTTCATGTCTATTACTTCTAACTTATGAATAAGATATACTGTATCCACCCAGCTTTCTCTCCCGTAAAGGAAAGTTGGTCTGAAAACAAACTGGTGTGAAGATAGTTTCATCTGGGAGCTGCCTTCTTTCTTACAGAATACCACTGATCACAACTGTAACATTTTTATTCAATCTCACTAACTATCCTGGAAGAATACACATCCTAAATACTTGAAATGATCTACTTGTTCCAGTTTTATATTTGTAACCTGACATTCAATTTTCTTAGGTTTCTTCCCTTCTGACTTTAGTCTTGGAAATGCTCAGGAAGTGCTCACAGCACCTAATTTCAAGCTTCAGTATATTAGATTGCAGGCTTTCAGCACATTCTGCCATTAAGACCCAGTCTTCGGCATAGGTCAAACTGCTTACTACATTTACACCTGACTGAATCCCTCTCTGCCACTTCATACCTTCCCATAGATGATCCATGTAAACTATGAACATAGGTAAAATATTACATCCTTGTTTAACCTTTGTAAGTACCTTGAACCAAGAACTCATTCTACCATCAAATCTCACTATAACCCAATTGTCAAAAACAATACCTTTGATTGCTTTTTAATAATATACATTTAACCCCATAATCCCTCAGTATGACTAACATCTTTTCCTCTCTTGAACCTGTTGGCCCCTTTACAGCCAGTCTTGTTTGTCATACAGGAGAAGCAGAAATAGAACATATGAACAAAATTATAATATTGACAACTTTTATGCTTTCAGTCAAGCAGGTTTCTAACTAAAATATTTTAATTAAATATTTTCCCCAACTTCTCTCTGTAGTTAGGAATGAGAATTCTTCTTGATAGAGGATCTCACCACCTCTCACAAGTGTAACTGAATAGGGTTGCACTTTCTGCAAATGACATGTTGTGAACATTTTTTATCTCAAAATTTGAGACTCGAGTCATCTGTCATAACATATGTACATCTTTTTAGAATTTCTTACCTCTAGTGCCTCTTCTTTGTTAAATAGAACAAAATCCAAAACTCTTCAAAAATAGACAAAATATTATTTACTAGTAAACAAAATTTGAGTGGTGTTATTCCTTTCTTTTTATTAAAATTTTGTTTTTAACTATAAAACTTTAACTATTCATTTGCAAAAAAAGGAATAAAGAAGAACAGTAAATTTTTTATGCTACAAACACAACATGCGAAGTGGAAGAGCTACTACCCGATACTTGACTGCCTTGAAATGTCTTGTGGGTCTTCAGATGGTGAATTGTGCCTGATTTAGTCTTTTGGGATTGCTGTAAAGTCCTCTCAAGCCCATAACCTTTTCTCAATAGCCATTCGTGTGTTAAAAATATTACATTCAATAAGTTACGAGCAGGAGGACGCAGACCCTTTCCATCCACCAAAAATGAACAGCTCGGGCTCAGACTCAAATTAAATTATAGATTCTGCTATCCACCTTTCTGCTCGCTTGCACATACATCAATACTCTTCAGTTTGAATGGAAGATGAAACCACCTCCTGACTTATCTGGTTGACCAAGATATCACAACGTAACATAAGAAGTGCCTATTCCTTTTGAAAGTTTCACGAGACATATCACCTCATCAAGACATTGAAACATGCACTCTCGTTTCCCATTTCTATCTCTAGTGACTGTGAATTGTCTTGATGCCATGTTCACCTTCCCTTATTGCAATATTCTTACTCTGTTTATGCTTGTTTGTACTGTGATGTACTTGATTATAAGGATGCTGTTTGTATTATATTGTATAGTGGTCATATTGTATTAATTTATAACATTATTTGTAAAGCAATAAATATTTCTGGTATAATTACTTGTCCGTTTCCCTTCTTTCAACCATCCCAGCAACAGATGTAGATAAATGTTGAATATTTTGCACCTGTCTCTTACATGAAAGCATGTGGTATAAAGGTATTTCCGTCAAAATTTAAGGAATCTAGGATAGCTTGGCTTCACTGAACTAGACTGCAGTGAGCATTTGTATATAAATGACTACACCTACTATTTAATAAATTAAATATATAGAGTCCAAAGTTCATGTTCCACAAGAATTGACATCTCTCTTGAACCCTTAATTTGTTCAAACATACAAGTTAGTCTGTTTTTCCTTTCTTTTCATTGAGTTAGATTATTGCAACATCAATTGTCGTAGAAAAGAACTTGGTTTATCTAAGAGTGTTTTCCAGATTGACTAATAACAAATATGAAGAGAAATGTACCCTAGCCTTACCAGATACTTCAAGAGTTTTCACAAAATGAGCAAAAAGTTGAAGTTGCAAGTGGCCCCTAAGTATTACCATTTAACCAATGGCTGAGGTGGACAAAAGATGAGGTTATGTTACAGTAAAACATGATAATATCATTATTTTGAAGAAGAGTTCATTGTAAAAACTGCAATCTCAACAGATTCTATATGAATTAATATGCTTCATCAACATTCATGGCAATGTGTGCCCATAAAGGAAATGTAACTGATCTCAAAGAATTATAGGTGAATAGAGAGCAGAACTGTTACTTAACGTTGACATCATGGCGTATTCTTCCAAGGATGCAGTAATTTTCATTCTCTCTCTCTAAAAAGGTTGGCCATGGAAAACAAATATGTATCTTCTGACAAGTTATTTACCACATCTTTTAGGAGGTAAGTTCATGAATTATATAATATACTAGCTGATGTACCCGTGCTTCGCTACGGGATTCTCAGAAAGACTGACTTTGTGGTTTTCCTAACCTGAAATCAACATAGGTCATTACAAAAACGTAAGTATGAATGTAGCGATTAAAAGCAATATCATATAAAATACTCGATCAAATGGAAAGCCGCACGTTTTATCACTTTTAACGAACAGTGCTGCGGTTAGATTGCGGTGCCAATCTAATAGTCCAAAGTTCCAGAGCTGGGATGACCAGGCCGCAGATTGCCATGAACACTCATCTGCCATTATTCCGCTAAATATGCACACTGTTCATTCCAATCAGTGCCTCAGAGTAGGGATTGAATAGCCCGAATGCTATGATGATCCAGTGTGTTACGCACCAGTAGTATCAGAAAATTTATAAACCAGGGGAATGGCATGCTAAAGAAGAAAGTTATCTAACTCCCCAGTTACTTCCCATCAATATTCAGACAGGCTGTTACACTCTATACGACTGGGCGAGTTGACCGTGTGGTTAGCGGCGCGCAACTGTGAGCTTGCATCCGAAAGATAGTGGATTCGAACCCCATTGTCGGCAGCGCTGAAGATGGTATTCCATGGTTTCCCACTTTCACCGCAGTCAAGTGCTGGGCCTGTACCTTAATTAAGGCCTAAGGCACTCCTAGCCCTTTCCTATCCCATCGTCGCCATAAAACTTATCTATGTCGGTGCAACGTAAATCAAATAAAAAATACTCTGTACGCAGCAGTAATCCTATCTACCGGAGATGACGGGCAACAGAAGACACAAAGCACATCACGACAAACAATGGTCAATGTAATGTTATTGTTGATCAATGTTATGAACTTTCTATATTGTAGGCCTTCACATTTAGTTTTCTTTCGACTCTGTGATTTGTACAATATTTTATACCATAAACTGTAGTTTCTTATTCTCCGACTCTACATACCGATTTTCATTAAATACTGTTTACCCATTTTCTCGTTACTCGGCGCTGATATGGACTTAGTAACAAAAATCCAAATTCATGAATATCTTTGTGATCACAGCCAGTACGGTAACAATGTATAAGACATGAATAATAGGAAATTTAATATTATATAACCTTAATTATGTAGTATTCATCAATTACACCTCTATTAAGAAATATTTGAGAATTACATTTTAGGCCTTCCCCTAAACTACCATTTCACTCAGTGTGAATAAAATAATTTACAGCCTAGACTATAGCAACTTATTTCCCGACTTTGCATACCGATTTTCACCAAGATAGGACTACTAATAACAACAATATTTGAGAATTAAATTTTAGGCCTTCCCCTAAACTACCATTTTTCTTAGCGTGAATACAATTATTGATAGCCTAGATTGTAGCAACTTATTCCCCAACTTTGCATACCCAATTTCTTTAAAATACGACCACTAATAACATAAATAGTTGAGAATTCAATTTTAGGCCTTCCCCTAAACTACCATTTCACTCAGCGTGAGCAAAATGATTTATAGCCTAGATTGTAGAGGCTCATCCCCCGACTTCACGTACCGATTTTCATTAAATTCTCTTCAACCGTTTTCTCGTGATGCGTGTACATACATACATACAGACAGACAGACAGAAATTACGGAAAAGTAAAAAGTGCATTTTCCTGTTACTATGGACATGACCGATACAGAAATACCATTATTTTCAAATTCTGAGCAATGTACAGACAAAACTCTTATTTTATATATATAGATTTTGTACATTTCCACTTTCATAAAGCACAGTTACTCATCTTACTTAGTAGCAGGATCCGCAATGTTGACTCTTATCGTCATTCTGTATGGTCGTGGGCTATGTCTGATGTAGATTTACTCTCTTCATGTCACTGTGTAGTGTATCAGCCCATCATTGCTTAGGTTATCCCGTGGGTCTCTTTCTGATGACTTCCAACATGAGCCCATTTTTCAAAATGTATCTGCTTCTGCTCGCAGCATATGTTCAAACCATTGTAACCAATTTCATATTTTCAACTCCGACTAATGCCTGTTGATAAATTTGACCATAACAGATGCTTGTCTATGTTGTAAACACAACTGAATCTAGATAAAGAGGCTTCCTATCTTGGCATCAACTGCCAGTTTGCCTCGCCCAGGCCGTCCAGTGTCCATGGACAAGGATGTATGGATAACAGTGATTGATCAGTATTTACATGAGGACAGGCGTTGGACTCTAGCGGAATTGTAAGAACATACAGCAATACCAGCGGCAACAATACGGCGCACTTTACACAAGGACCTACAGATGCATAAACTTTGTGCAAAGTGGGTGCCACGTCACAACTGAGGTACAGATGTGGACTCGTTACAAAACATGTTGCATCAATCTGCAGAGGTTTCAGCAAGAAGGACAAGCCATGTTGAATCACATTATTGCAGTCAATGAAACATGGGCACGTGCTTATGAACCTGAACTGAAGAGACAGTCAAGTGAATGGCATCGTCAGGGGTCACCACGGAAACACAAGGTTCGACAAAATAAGTTGCCCAATAAGATTATGGTAATCCTGGCATACAATGTTCAAGGTGTTCCTGTGTGTCATCCAGCGCATGAGGGGCACACTGTCAATGCAGTTTATTACAATTCCTTTTTTGTTGTACCAATTGCGCCGTGCGGTGCGAACCAAACGTCCAGATCTTTTGGACAGCGCCATAATCCTACACGATAACGAGACAGTTCACACGGCAGCCATCGTTCAGCGTCGCTTACAACGGTGGGGATGGGAGGTTCTTCCACACCTGCCATATTTGTTTGATCTGAGCCCATGTGACTATGATCTAATCTCCAAAGTCAAGAAGCCATTACGTGGACAACAGTTTGCTAACAAAGAGGACATCGTTACAGCATTTCGGAGAGAGGTGTCACACGTTAGCAATACACATGCAGCGAATGGTATTTAGCGCCTGCCCCACCCCTGGCAACGCACAGTGGAAACCTTGGGTGATTATTTCAAAGGTCTGTAACCAGTGGAGACCTGTCCTTTGTACCTAGTCTTGTGTATTTGCTATCTATAACATAATAAAACAATGTTTACCAATGGCCTGTGTTCTGTCACTTTCCTATGAGAATCTTCTGAAGTCAGAATTTGTCTTCAGGCACTATGCATAAGTACATGCCCTGTATTTCCAAATGCATATCTTAGATTTTCTGTGTTTTCTCCTGTTCGCGAGAAAAAAAATAGTTGCCATGACTTATGACTCGACACTTGTATAATCAGAGTGGTTTCCCGTTGCCTTCTCTGGTTTCTGTTCAGCAACCCCTAACCTGGGGTACAGACGTTGTCAATAGCCGCCCCCAACATGGAGAACAGACGCTACCTATATGATATTATCCCGAGTATTGGGTTGCCTTCTCCACCTTCTACACTGTACCGCAGGTCTTCTGCTTTACCGTATGAACCTGTTGAGGTCTTCATACATCACCTTGTGCTAGGGCCCTCTATATTTATGACCCCTGGAGAGAGGGTGTCCCAGCACTTTAAAGCCCCCTGGAATTGGGCTATCTGTTGGTCCACGGATCCAAGGATCATCCCAATAGGGAACGCCCTATCTGCCACCTGGGGACACGCTCTGAAGGGGTCAGGTTCCCCTGGTTACTTATTGGAAGTTAACCCCATCCACAAGACAGGTCATTTGTAGAGCCCTGCACGGATGTGGATTTCTGTGAAGTTAGTGTCTTGGCGGATGTAAACTTTATGGCAGTTGCTGATAATTTCTGAATAATGATGTTTATTGATTTTCACTTAGTTATACTCTTATTTTTGCTTGTGGTTAGGGGACCCTTGACATTAGTATGGGAGAATAGTGATATAAAAGAGGATTCAGACCATACAGCCGTAAGTCTGACCTAAGCTTAACTGGCTCCTGCCCGCAATTAATTGAAGGAAGGAACAAACGTCAATATGTCCGTTGATACAGATGTTGATTCCCATAGGGAATCTGAAATATTTGTCCCGAATGAGTAAATTTATAACAGCAATATAAATGGACCATTATTGGACATTATAAATTTTCCAGCTAACTCATTCCTGGTTGCCAGCGTTTCGCCCCCGTGTGCTAGGTTGGGCTCATCAGTTGGTACCTAGCACACCTACCAAGACGCATGGTTAGTGCATACCGTAGAGGCCACTGTGTAGGCTACTTGAAGCCGCCAGCAGTGCCAATGCACTATGAGAGACTTTGTCTCACTACCAAAAATTGATGCCTGCTTGGCCATCAAATGATACAGATGTTGATTCCCATAGGGAATCTGAAATGTTTGTCCAGAATGAGTAAATTTTACTATAACATAAAAATACTTATTGAGGGCTAACTCTAAACAGACAGGTATATACTGTTGTGGACTTTTCTGTAGAATATCTTATGGTACAATATAAACTGAGAATTAAACTTAAAATTATTATCAATGGCAATGTCACACATGACAAAATTCGACTAGTGGACTTTAGATTCAGTATTATAGATTGGGAGATTTTTTGCCTCTTTTGTAAAATAATTTGTAATATGTACATAATATTTCAAGTGTTAATTTGATTGTATTTGCACTATATATTATCAATTTTAGGCCATGGCTGAAAATGACCCATAATGGGGTCAAAACCGATCACATTGTATAAGTGATTTTAAATCATAGTAAATGGTATTGAACAGGTGGACCTTCATTTTAATTTCTTATTAACGTGACCTTTGGAAAGCACAATTAAAAAAATACAAGGACAGTTAAATTAAAAATGAAACACATGGACAGGAGCCCCACTCCCATTTGACAGGCGAGAGACTCCTTGGAAACAATTTGGCGAACAAAATGGAATTCGATGGGGAGCTATCAATATTAATGGGGCTTATGGAAGAAAGAAAGTAAAAACTGGCTGAGTCAGCAAAGAGGATGCATCTGGATGTGCTAGGAGTAAGTGATATTCGGGTAAGTGGAGATAACGAGGAAGAGATAGGAGACTATAAAATGTACTTGACGGGTGTTAGAAAGGGAAGGGCAGAGTATGGAGTAGGGCTGTTTATCAGGAATACCATTGCATGCAACATAGTTTCTGTTAGGCACGTAAATGAGCGAATGATGTGGGTAGATTTGTCAGTTGGAGGAAACAGGACTAGAATTGTCTCCGTGTATTCAACATGTGAGGGTGCAGATGACTATGAAGTTGACAAGTTTTATGAAGCATTGAGTGACATCGTGGTCAGGGTCTACAGCAAGGATAGAATAGTGCTAATTAGCGATTTCAATACGAGAGTTGGAAATAGAACTGAACGATATGAAAGGGTGATTGGTAAATGTGGGGAAAATATGGAAGCTAATATGAATGGGAAGCGTTTGCTGGACTTCTGTGCTAGTATGGGTTTAGCTGTTACGAACACATTCTTCAAGCATAAGTCTAGTCACCGCTACACATGGGAGGCTAGGGGTACCAGATCCATAATAGACTATATCTTAACCGACTTCGAATTCAGGAAATCTGTTAGGAATATATGAGTTTTCCAGGGATTTTACGATGATAGAGACCACTATCTGATCTGTAGTGAACTAAGTGTCTCTAGGCCTAGGGTAGAGAAAGTGAAATCTGTCTGCAAACGAATAAGGGTAGAAAATCTCCAGGATGAGGAAATTAGACAGAAGTACATGGATATGATCAGTGAGAAGTTTCGAACAGCAGACAGTAAGCAGATTCAGGATATAGAAAAAGAATGGGTGGCAGACAGGGATGCTGTAGTAGAAACAGCAAGGGAATGCCTAGGAACAACTGTGTGTAAAGATGGGAAAAGGCAAACATCTTGGTGGAATGATGAAGTGAGAGCAGCCTGTAAACGTAAAAAGAAGGCTTATCAGAAATAGCTCCAAACAAGGGGCGAGGCAGACAGGGATTTGTACGTAGATGAAAGAAACAGAGCGAAACAAACAGTTGTTGAATCCAAAAAGAAGTCGTGGGAAGATTTTGGTAATAACCTGGAAAGGCTAGGTCAAGAAGCAGGGAAACCTTTCTGGACAGTAATAAAGAATCTTAGGAAGGGAGGGAAAAAGGAAATGAACAGTGTTTTGAGTAATTCAGGTGAACTCATAATAGATTGCAGGAAATCACTGGAGAGGTGGAGGGAATATTTTGAACATCTTCTCAACGTAAAAGGAAATCTTCCTGGTGGTGTTGCGAACAGCCAAGCTCATGGGGAGGAGGAAAGTGATGTTGGTGAAATTACGCTTGAGGAAGTGGAAAGAACGGTAAATAAATTCCATTGTCATAAAGCAGCAGGAATAGATGAAATTAGACCTGAAATGGTGAAGTATAGTGGGAAGGCAGGGATGAAATGGCTTCATAGAGTAGTAAGATTAGCGCGGAGTGTTGGTAAGGTACCTTCAGATTCGACAAAAGCAGTAATTGCACATATCTATAAGCAAGGGAACAGGAAGGATTGCACCAACTATCGAGGTATCTCATTAATTAGTATACCAGGCAAGGTATTCACTGGCATCTTGGATGGGAGGGTGCGATCAGTGGTTGAGAGGAAGTTGGATGAAAACCAGTGTGCTTTCCGACCACAGAGGGGCTGTCAGGATCAGATTTTCAGTAAGCGCCAGGTAATTGAAAAATGCTACGAGAGGAATAGGCAGTTGTGTTTATGTTTCGTAGATCTAGAGAAAGCATATGACAGGGTACCGAGGGAAAAGATGTTCGCCATACTTTGGGACAACGGAATTAAAGGTCGATTATTAAAATAAATCAAAGGCATTTATGTTGACAATTGGGCTTCAGAGAGAATTGATGGTAGAATGAGTTCTTGGTTCAGGGTACTTACAGGGGTTAGACAAGGCTGTAATCTTTCACCTTTGCTGTTCATAGTTTACAGGGATCATCTGCTGAAGGCATAAAATGGCAGGGAGGGATTCAGTTAGGTGGAAATGTAGTAAACAGTCTGGCCTATGCTGACGACTTGGTCTTAATGGCAGATTGTTCCGAAAGCCTGCAGTGTAATATCTTGGAACTTGAAAATAGGTGCAATGAGTATGGTATGAAAATTAGCCTTTCGAAGAATACATTGATGTCAGTAGGTAAGAAATCGAAGAGAACTGAATGTCAGATTGGTGATACAAAGCTAGAACAGGTTAATAATTTCAAGTATTTAGGTTGTGTGTTTTCCCAGGATGGTAATATAGTAAGTGAGATTGAATCAATGTTCTTCGTAAAGCTAATGCAGTGAGTTTGCAGCTGCAATCAACAGTATTCTGTAAGAAGGAAGTGAGCTCCCAGACAAAACTATCTTTACATCGGTCTGTTTTCAGACCAACTTTGCTTTACGGGAGCGAAAGCTGGGTGACTCAGGATATCTTATTCATAAGTTAGAAGTAACAGACATGAAAGTAGCGAGAATGATTGCTGGTACAAACAGGTGGGAACAATGGCAGGAGGGTACTTGGAATGAGGAGATAAAGGTTAATTTAGGAATGAACTCTATGGATGAAGCTGTATGCATAAACCGGCTTTGGTGATGGGGTAATGTGAGGCGAATGGAGGAGGATAGGTTACCTAGGAGAATAATGGACTCTGTTATGGAGGGTAAAAGAAGTTGAGGTAGACCAAGACTCAGTTTCTAACGATTTAAAGATAAGAGGTATAGAACTAAATGAGACCACAGCACTGGTTGCAAATAGAGGATTGTGGCGACGTTTAGTAAATTCACAGAGACTTGCAGACGGAACGCAGAAAGGCATAACAGTCTTTAATGATAATGTATGTATGTATGTATGTATGTATGGACAGGTTTAAAATTTATGCTTATGGTGTTCAATACAAAGCACTAAAACCACTGGTGAAGAGATTGAAGCTAAAATGTTACTTTGTTATCTTTTAACGTAACCGTCATTATGTAATACTACTGCTGGTTCTTTAATAAGGAACAGTGAGGTGATCGTCATTTGAAATCCAAACAAATTTATAAAAGTGACTGAATTATCCTCCTGCCTCGAAGCGCAGATGTACACATTCAGTTTTGTTGATATCTGTACTTAATGCAGGTACACACTCAAGTGTTTTTGACATTTGTTGTTTTACTGCTTGTATTGAATGCCGTAAGCATCAGTTTTATCCTTGTTTTTCATCCTCTTTTTACACACTAATCAACAAGAAGTTTTAAAGAAGTTCTAAACCTGTCCGTGTGTTTAATTTTTAATTTAACTGTCCTTGTACTTTGTTCATTGTGCTTTCCAAAAAACATGAAAGGATTTTTTTATCCTTCTTAGATGCAAAACAGCAATTATTTTTTGTAAGATTATTTTATTCATGTGTTTTTTGATGAAAAGTCTTTGTACTCTTTTAATTTTATCTTGCACTGTTGACGTTAGCTGATGATGGTCCATACCAGGACCAAAACATGTCCTAATTTGAGATTAAATTGACTAATTTTATAATTAGTTGTACAGTATTGAACAGGTGGATGTTTAATTAAACTCAATTTCCTTGGGGAGATTCTTTGTTCTTAAAAAACAAAAAAACGTAAATCGAACCTCAATCCAAGTGCCATTACAGAAGAACAAAGCCCAATCACAGTGCCGACCAGTAAAGACAAGAGAAAACAGATCGTAAGGTACAATGATGCACATGCACGTCAACAGCTAGTAGCGCGGGAACGACATGATACATGCACGCATCAGGCAGCAGCCAACGTGTTGTAACTAGTGCAGGTTACAATGGGAACCCAAGTGGTTGGCTTGATCTTTCAATGTTTAAATCATTGTTTATTCATATTTTATTGCCATATTCAAAGCATTTAGAAGGACCAAAAGTGATGATGATAGTTGACAATCTGTCTAGTCATCTTTCCTTAAAGTGATTAAACTGAGTTGGGCTGAGTAGTGCAGACGATAGAGCACTGGCCTTCTGATGAGAGGAGTATACAAAATTATCATGTTAAAACCCACCGCTCCATTTTCATGGTTAATTCTGCACGGTGTAAGAAGAGCACATGAAAAAGAAAAAAGTGTGATCTTTTCGACTGCAACATTCCAAAATCTAAGTAGGAATCCTTGATATTACAAAAGCAATACAGGGTGTCTCAAGCCTTTTGAGTCAAATTGAAACAGATGATTGTGGGTCCACAACCGAGTATATTGAGACAGGGAACCAATGGTTGGAAATGCATATTTATTGTGTTATGGACATACACAGCGTACACAACATAACAATGTAGCTCACAGTAATTGTTCAAAGTGATGACCGCCACTCTCAATGCATGCGTGGCAATAGTGCATGAAGTTCTGCTGCACTCTGTCAAAGATCCCTGGTGTCTGTTGTACCAGCAGACAGGTAGTTTGGACCCTAGCAAGCAGGTCTTCATCCGTTTCTACGGGGGTTTCATATACCAATGATTTGATGTAACCCTAGAGGAAGTCCAGTGGTGTGAAATCAGGCGATTGCGCTGGCCATGGGACAGGACCTCCGCTTCAAATCCAATGATGAGGGTACGTGTTGTTCAGGTGCTTGCCGACATTAACATCGAAGTGGGCTGGTGCACCTTTATGTTGAAACCACATCCTTTTGCGGACAACAAGGGGTACAGTCTCCAGGAACTGTGGCGGCACATCTCGCAGGAACATCAGGTAACATGGACCAGTCAAATGGAGAGGCAGCAAATAAGGTCCTATTACGTGGTCTTGGACAATGCCATCCATAACTTGACAGAGAATTGTAATTGGTGGCCACCGATATGGGTGGCGTGGGGATTGTTCTCAATCCAGACATTGTGGCTGTTGAAAACACCATCCTGGGTAATTGAGGCCTCATTCTTGAACAAGAAGAACTGTACATATTTTGGCACTACCACACTGCAGTGAATAATCCATTGACAGGGGTGAACATGGAGTTCAAAAACCGTTGGTCCCAGGTCTTGCACATGTTCGTTATGATAGGGTTGTAATACCTGTTCCACCATTACTCTTCACACTGTATCCTTCAAAGTGTGTGTTTCATGGCCAAGTTGACGGGTGCTTATTGCTGGGTGATCGGCCACATGATCCAACACCATCTCCTCAAAGTCTGGTGTTCAGAGATGTCTTTGGCGGTAACCTTGGCCAGCTCTCTGTGGCGTGAATGACCCCGTCTCTCATACGTTGGTATCCAAAGAGATAAACTTCTTCCAATTAGGATGATGACGCCTGTTAGGAAAGTGTTCTCTGTACATGCGTGCTTCTTTACGGGCACTACATCCTGCTGCACCGTACATTAAATGCGTGTCTGCCAACTCTCATGACGAGTAACATTCCAACTTTTACTACGTATCATGCGTCACACACCTCACCATGGACACATTACAAGCTGTCTGATACAATGGACAACTGACACCAGGGATAGTGATGTGCATGCGGCACAGGATAATGCGTTGTGCGATGCATGCGGTCGTCACATGACACACATGGTATGAGATAAGTTGTGTACAGTACATCTGTTTGGCGGGCAGGGGTGTACACTGTTTATCACCCGCAGCCTGTTCCAGTGTACAACAGACACCCAGGATCTTTACGAGAGTGCAGCAAAACTGCTCATGCCATTGCAATACATGCATTGAGACTGGCGATCATCAATTTGAACAATTACTATGAGCTACGTTGTTATGCGGTGTACGCTGTATATGTCCATAACACAATAAATACGTATTTCCAACCATTGGTTCTCTATCTCAATATAATCGGGTGTGGATCCACTATCACCTGTTTCATTTTGACCCAAGAGGTCATGCCTAGTCATACATAGTGCAACTGAACAGCCCTGTGGGAGAGCCGCGCCCTGAGGGAAAATGAAAACCTACAACCTGTTTTCCAGTCAGTGACCGGGTCGGGGATGGAATGAATGAAGCTCCCATCTTGCGGCGAGGGTAGGAATTGTGCCGGCTGCTGAAGTCTGTCACACTCCTCTGGGGCAATTATTAATGACTGATGGATGAAATGAAATGATATTGGAAAGTGTTGCTAGAATGAAAGATGACAGGGAAAAACCGGAGTACCCGGAGGAAAACCTGTCCCACCTCCACTTTGCCCATCACAAATCTCACACGGAGTGACCGGGATTTGAACCACGGAACCCAGCAGTGAGAGGCCGATGCGCTGCTGCCTAAGCCACGGAGGCACACGCCCTGAGGGAGTATACTGCAATCAACTAAGTCAGCGAGGCAGAGTCTTTTGCTGTGCGTTTTAAAGATCATGCTTTTGAAGGATGAAAGTAAAGCAAAAATGACTGGTAGTGATGGAATGTTCAAAACACAAGTCTTTTTAACACCATGCACAAAGAATAAGCACTACACTGCCACACTGTTACTCACATTTTTTTTTTTTCTTTCTAACTTTCCAGGCATTATTTAACAGGCACTGCAAAATTCAGCAGGTTGCTCTGTTACGTAGCATACCAGGAATATTTTATCTTGTCCCAAAATCTTGATAGACTGTAATTTAAGAATAGTGTCTCTATGGCAAAGTTCATTATTAATGTCTTGACGAGACATCATAAGCTCTGACAATCTGTGGTATCAAGATTTCCATTATTGGAAGAAGAACTTGTCCAGGGTTGGATTTTTCCAGTGGAACAGGGAGAAGAAATTGAAGTAACTTGATGGTTTTTCCTGGTAGAATATCTTGATGAGGGCTGTATCAGTATATGTGGTTTAGAAGTCGAGAATCAGTGCGCAACTGTCACCTGAATAGGGAAGAAGGCTTCTCTAAAACAGTGCCTTAATTTTCCCTTTCCCATTTATGTAGCTGTGACAATATTATCAGCTTTAACAATCTTTTTTGAAAACAAAGGGAATAAAGCTTCCTATAGGCTCCAGCAACACAACAAATAATTTTGGTCATAGGCATTATAGTGTATTAGTAAGGGCACTAAGAGATTGTACTAAATTGTCAGTGTGTATTACACCAATACAAGATAGGATCCATTTAGACTGCATTTCTAGCTCAAATCCTGACCCAGGTTGTAAATTGAGGAGGGGGTATAACAAATTGCTTTTTGACTGTCTTCACAAATTCCTCTACAGCAATGTGAATTTCTGAAAATTTAGTAATCTTCCTAGTCTTAATTCCGTGTTTTTTATTTTTATTGATCAATCCATTCATAAGATGCACAGAAACCAATCTTTACAGGCAGAAGTCCTTGTGAAATTTCCCGAGCTTTCAGTCGTAAGTTTTCATAACTAACATTCCTTCTTATGTTTCTAGCCTCCTGAAAGTGAGAATAAAGCTTCTCATACATACATTTTTTCTTCCAATTCAATTTCCAAACTGATTTTCCACTTGCTTCTTCCACATGTGAACTAAATATTCCAAGGTAATCAAGCAAAAGTGCCTTTGAACATTTCATTAATCCAGAACAGAGCTCGTTCCTTATAAGCAGTGCTGATTGTGGGCCCTGTAAAGTTTCCTTTCTGGACTAGGAATACAGCTGGAAGTCAATGACTTACATGGAGATAGAGTTCTGCATCACTAGATTCCAGGGATTCATATTTGTAACTTGAACTCGGTCCTTCAGCATCGCTTGTAGTCCGAGAATGAGTGTTGTGATAAAAATCACTCCAGCTATCACTATCATTGCTGTTCTCGTTTATATCAATGACATCTCTATAAAATAATGAACACCCATTTGATTACTGTCAATTAAATCAATTCCAAACAGAACCATTTCTTCTTTCGAATCCATCTCTCCCATAGACAAAAAACCTTTATCACAGAAATAACTTAATGAGAACTGTAACATGTCATAGGATTTAAGACCTCTCGCTGTAAGGAACACATTGCGTCTGTTCTTTCTTTTAAAGAACCTTCAAAATAGCTGTATTACTTCCTGATAACCTGATATAATAGATTACAAGTATAAGTAACTAATCTCATTTTGTTCCATATTGAAGATACAATAAGTAAAATTCTTTCTTGAATAAAATTACTATGTCCACCTGTTCAATACAATTATATTTTGTAGTGATTAAATTCTACATGAATTATAAACACTAGTTAGGGACATGTTTCGCCCTAGTTTTGAGCATCTTCAGCCTAATACTAATCTTAAGGTCAAGTCTTAAATCTATTAACATTGGAACTTAATACTAAACTTAAATTCATACTAAATACTAATACAATGGTCTTATGCTTCTTACAAAGTTGTGTTTTAGGTGATATTTACACAGTTTACAATATGTACATTAATTAAAAGCCAGAATTTGTGAACTAGGAAGCAAATCAATTATTTTATTTTACAATGACTAGAAAACGTCCAAAGTGTAGATCGGATTTATCC
This sequence comes from Anabrus simplex, assembly GCF_040414725.1. Lineage (NCBI taxonomy): Eukaryota > Metazoa > Arthropoda > Insecta > Orthoptera > Tettigoniidae > Anabrus > Anabrus simplex. Next base: position 269,456,246 of record NC_090270.1, read on the forward strand.
TATTGTATGGATGAAAGTTTATGCAAATGTGTACATATTGGCTAGAGATTGATCACAGCGTGAATTGGGGCTTCTCCAACTTTATGGATGAACATTAGGTTGAAGGTTTTACAGCTGGTTCATTCAAAGGTGGTTATGGTCACTATCATAAATACGTAGGTGGATCAAAGGGTTAGTTGCACTAACGCGCCGCAGCAACGCGCTGTGTGTCGCAAAGGTGGGCACAGCGGAGAAAGGGACAGACACTGCCCACACATCTGTTAGGCAGGTCGCTGTGATGTCTCGTCTAGTATTGTGTGAATAGTGGCCAAATGCAATGGCGCGTCAACTGGACGTTTACTCAGTATGAGGTGCGTGCGACAATCCGATTCCTATGGGCCGAAAGGAAGAATTGCACGGACGTTCATCATGAAATTAGTGCTGTGTATGGGAAGCGGGCCATTTCCCAGCAAGGTATTGTAAAGTGGTGTCAGCAATTCAAAGCCAGACGCACGGATATCACGGACAACCATCGCGAAGGCAGGCCCGCAAAGGTCAACAGTGTGAATGCGATCATTAGACAGAAGCGGCGCATTAAACTGAGAGAAATCGCGACGCAGCTGAATATTACATAAAATCAGGTTCATGGTCCGTATCGCACTTCAATAGCTTCACAATTAAGTATTTATTTATTTTCCACCTAGTCGATACAATGATTGCTTAAGGCAATTTAATGGTTAAAAGTGGTACATGTTTCGTATATTATCAACATCTTCAGCCATATAACACTGTTTAGATGAAAAATATATAAATTACTAATATGTACTAAATTACAAATAACACTGTTTAGATGAAAAATATATAAATTACAACTGGAGCAAAAAAGAGCATAAAGGCAAAGGTGTAGTCCTATTTAAACAGTATACTCCAGCGAATACATGGATTCGTGATCATAAAGGATTGTCTTGCAGTGAATGGCGTGATGCAATAAAAATGAACGCCAATGTCTCTGCTGTGCGTACTGTACCTGGCAGATCCCAGGGCAACAGCCTCTGTCGGCGTTGCCACAGAGAGTTCGAAACTCTTTCACACGTCCTGGGAGCCTGTCCACATGGTGAATTACTGCGCACCTCACGCCATAATGTAGTCAGATCAATGATAGCTAACGCTCTTAGAGGACAAGGTTATAATGTCTATGAAGAAGTACACGGTCTCTCCAACAGAGGAAGCAACCGACGCATTGACATTATTGCTTTTAAGCCATCCTGTTCTGAAGGTTTCATCATTGATCCAACAATTAGATTTGAGACCAACGAAAACCAGCCGGAAGAGGTCGATGCAGAAAAAAGAAGAATTTATGAAGAAACGGCGGACTTCTACAAGCAAAAATATAAGCTCTCATCCATTTCTGTAATCGGCTTGATGTTAGGTGCTCGAGGAACATTACCTGCATTTTTTGTCAACTTCTGCAATACCTTTGGGCTAAATAGAGATTTTATCTATAACATCGCCATTACCACACTCAAGAAGTCCATCATGATCTTCAAGAACCATGCTTGCGGACCTCAAATAAATGTTTGACATGCCTCACTCGACTGCCTACATTTAACATCATACGAACACATTATCTATTGTATCCACATCCATTATTGTTGTGAAGGTACTCTTTGTCTTTGGGCAACCTGCAGCTGTTGCAGGAAGATTGTATAATAATAACTTAATTGTGAAGCAGCTGAACATGTCGTATGGCAGTGTTTGCCATTATTCACAAGGACCTTGGATATCATAAGCTGTGTCAAAGATGGGTCCCACGTCTTCTCACCGAAGAGCACAAGGGACAACGTTTCCAATCCTCCCTGGCATTTTTGCAACGCTATGCCGCAGGCGGGAACGGGTTTCTGCGGCGAATCGTCACAGGCGACGAAACGTGGGTCCACCACTTCACCCACGAAACGAAGCGAACATCAATGGAATGGGTGCACCCCTCATCGCCACAACAAAAGAAGGCCAAGGTTCAACCTTCAGCCCGTAAGGTTATGGCGACAGTGTTCTTTGACATGGAGGGTTTGCTGCACGTGGAATTCATGCTGAAAGGAACGACGATCAACGCAGCGGCGTATTGTCAAACATTGCACCGGTTGCATAAAGCGATTAAAGAGAAGCACCTGGGGAAATTGAGCGCCGGTGTGATTTTTTTGCACGATAACGCACCTCACCAGGTCCGCCAAACGAGAGAACTACTGCAGCATTTCAAGTGGGAGGTCTGGCAACATCCACCCTACAGTCCCGACCTAGCACCATGTGACTTTCATCTGTTCAGTAAGCTCAAAACGGAGCTCGGTGGTCGATGTTTCCAGACTGATGAGTAGGTGAAGGCCGCTGTCTCCGAGTGGTTGCAGAACGCTGGAGGAAATTTCTATGCATCCGGCATCGACAAGTTGGTTGTGCGTTCGCAGAAATGTTTGGAGTCTGTTGGAAACTATGTGGAAAACTCACGTTACAGTGTATGTTGTTATAGTCGTGTTGCTGTTGTATAGGTGGTATAATAAATGGCCATAACTGGGAAGTGCAACTTATTTTCTGATCTGGCCCCGTACATTGTTACAAAACCGGAACTGTGGTTAAAGTCGATCATGTTGGATTTGAATATTCCTTTAGAATGAAGCATGGTTGGACGGTAATGTTTAATAGGTTAAAGCATGTATGTTGGAAACATATTGTTGGTATTGTTCATTAGTGCTCATCTGATAACATTTTTTGAAATATTGTGCCATTCTTGTCGATTAACGTTCCCATTGGTGCATTGTTTAACCTTGGGAGGAATTATGAGTTGTCTGTAATTGTCTTGTCGATGTTAGCTGGAACCATCTGTTCCGGTTGCGTCTGTACGAATACCCTTACTACTTCAACCTTTGTCCCGATGTTCTTCTTGTTTTCATTTACGGCAATATATCCGATTAAAGTCTCATCAACATTCCCACGCTGGTATTTTTCACATAGCATTCATAGTTATCAAGATGTTAACAAAACTCAAAACTAAAGATTCTAACCCCGCAACAGTTTCCTGAAAATACAATTATCAACAAATAACTGCAGTCATTGTTGCCATTCACATTGCACCGTGTACTCAATGATCTTTCGTTTCAACTACACCAAAATTATGCTTAAACATTACGACACCCAAACAAGTGAAATAGTTTCCTTCAACGTCAGCCAAATTCACCGTTGCTTATGGAGCCATATTCACGAACCTGGGACTTCAACCAGACAGCTTCCAGTATGACTATCGCCTAATAGAACCTCATTTGGCAATCTTAAAAAACGTTGGAATATTTTTCCTAGCACCCCAATAATTGTGAACTGAGGTCAAACCATACTGCATATTACTGTGTAGTTGCCTAGTTAATACTGCAATCATCAACCAACGACAGAAATAATATGATGCACATTGGTGCCAGACGTTTTGTACCCTTTCTCCCCAAATTGCTGCCTTGTAAATATGTAATTTCCCAACTGTTCAATAGAATAACGTAAATATTACTGTGTAGTTGCCCTGTCAAACTGTGATCATCAAACAACGGCAGTAATTATTGTTATGAACACTGGTGCCAGACACACTGTACCCTTACTCCCCAAACTGCTTCCATGTAAATATATATATATAAACTTATAATTTCCTAAGATTTTCTAATAGAGTAGCATCAATGATTCTTCGGACCACCACTGCTGGACATACCCTGTGGTTTTACGCATTGGAGCCGACTACTGTGTCTATAAATAAGTTAATATAACCCCTTTTAACTCCAGATTTTAGTAAACATTGTTTTCTCAATGAACACTGTTTCTTAATGAAATTTTAGTAACAGTTACCAACATTTCTGATAATGTAACATCAATACTTCATATGGACCACTGCTGCTGGACACTGTCAAATACCCTGTGGTCTTACCTATTAGTGCAAGTCACTTATCTTTCCCTTAAAATGCCCCATGTTAATATTTTAAGTCTTCTTTTGTAGGATATACCCTAACATTTTGACGCTGTTAACCTTCACAACTGATAATTTACAGCCAACGGCTGATATATTGTTATCTATATCATCATTGAACATTGTTTTTCTCTTGACTTTCCCACTGTAATATGTCAATATTATATCTTAGTATTTACAATTTAATTACAAATCAGGTACCTGGTTTATGCCTCGAGGTAGTACTATGACTGATGATGCCCTCAAAGAAGGGCAAAACATGTCTCATTTGGAAATAATGATAAATTCCTAAATGTTTAAAATTTCTAATGTACTGAATAGGTGACATAATAAACTAATTAGCATCTTACATGTAGTATCTTCGATACGGATCAATAATGATATTTATCACTTGCAACGTCACTCATCCTTTCCAAAAATTACCAGAAGGTGGCTTCCAGGGAGCTGGCAGTCACATGAGCAAGTAACGATATGTTTTTATGAAAGAAAACTTTTGCAAAAGAAATTCTGTTACTTTGTGGTTCTCAACTATAGTAATTTTTTTTCTCATTCTTGGACAAATACAGTAGAACCTCAATAATTCGAAATCGGTTAATTCAAAGTCCTGCCTAATTCGAAGAAGCTCTTGTTCCCGGAAACATGAGGTGCAGTTTTGCATGTTATTTAAATAGTTTAATTCGAAATACGGATAATTTGTAATTCGAAGAATAATGTCGGTCCCATTATTGAAATTCGGACTTTTAATTCAAACTGCCTTTATACTAAAAAAAATTTTTTTCCAGAGTAATTTAAATTCCAAATTTATCCGCGTCATGATAGAACGGGTCTTCCAGAACGTGCTGGGGGTAGATTTTGGTATTTTCATTCACTTCGGTGTGTCTACAGTGTGCTTCATATTTGCTAAGTTTGAGTAAAATCATAATTCTTTTGTATTCAGCGTTTTAAGGAACACCATAATGTCACTTAGCAGGCAGATGCGGAGAAGCAGAATCTGCGACACCGGCGATGCCGACAGCTGGCGAAAAAGTGTGGCTCATATAATCAATTCGTAAGCACTGAATTTTATTAATGCCGATGAAACTGCATTTTTTTAATGCCGAGTCCAAATGGACTTACGGTTTTGTAGGAGGGAAGTGCCAGCCGGGAAATCGTACGAATGGGGTCATTGCACTGTGTTGCAATGCACGTGGAAGCGAGAGACTTCTTCCCCTCGCCATACAGAAATTCGATAAGCTACGACGTATTAAGGGCATCGGGCACTTTATGTGCAAGTACAGGACATCTAAAATGCATTCAGTACAGTAATCCAATGAATAAACGACTTGCATAAGGGAGCCAGCATAATTTGTCCTCGTCTTTGAATCGTGCGTTTTTTTTTTTTTTTTGTTTTTTTTTTTTCTCTCTTTCGATGCGTGAGGTAATGTTTGCCAGTGATTTATTCAAGTGCATTCTTCTTCTTCTTCTTCTTCTTGCGTTACGGCCTCTGTAGGACCACGGACAGCTCCTTCATGGATTGCATTTTCTTCTTCTCCTCCCAGAACCTCTTCATCCTTTCTCTTCTTCTCTCCCGCTCTTCTTCCGAGATATTCAGTATCCTCTTCTCTTGTCTACTCCACTGGTGACTCTCAATCCTTTTCCTGTATCCATCCCTATCGTTGATCTCTGGCATATTAGTCGGTATGTACTTGCTTTTCCAATTTTCCTTTTCTTCCACCTTGATCCCCAATTCTGACCAATCTTTCCGGAGTTCAACTACCCACTTGGTTCCTGTCTTTCCTCGTGTCCTCGCTGTTGTTTCCCATACTCTTTTCGTCATTCTGTCCATATTCATCCTGATTACATGTCCCGCAAACCGTGCTCTTTTCAGTCTGATTTCTTCTGAGATTGTCCTCATGTTCCGGTATAGTTCTTCCCTGGGTCTCCTCATCCATCTCTCACCTCCTCTCTTAGGGCCTAGTATTTTCCTCAATATTTTTCTCTCTTCTTTCTCTAGTTGTTCCGCACCATTTCTTCCTAGTGCTATTGTCTCAGCAGCATATAATACAGCATTTCTCACCGTTGCCTTGTAATGTCTGATCTTTGCGTCTGTAGATATATTCTTTTTATTGTATATATCTCTGGTCATACAGAAGGCTGATCGCATCTTCTTTATCCTCTCTGTTATTCCTTCATTGCTCCTATTCCTTCCTGTTATAAATTCTCCTAGGTACTTGAATTTGTCCACCTTTTGCACGGTGCCTTCCGGTGTTGTCCAATCCTCAGTGGTATTCAATGTCTTTGTCTTGTTGTAGGCGATCCTCAGTCCTACCCTTCCGGCTATATTGCTTAAGTTGTTGAGTTGTGTCTTTGCATCTTCTTCTGTCTCACTTACTATAACTATGTCGTCCGCAAAGGCTAGACAATCTACTTGGGCCCTATTGTCCTTTTTGTCCCCAACATGCGTCTTTGGTATTCCCATTGTCTCATTCATTGTTCTCCACTGTCTGATGACTTCATCCAGAACTATGTTGAACAACATTGGTGATAATCCATCTCCTTGTTTGACACCAGTGTTGATATCAAATTCTTCAGAGAGTACTCCTCTGAATCTCACCCTTGCCTTTGTGTCTGATAGAATTTCCATTATGAGTTCATGTGTAGTGCCATCTAATCCTCTGTTCTTCAGGATTCTTCCAAGAGTTTGTCTGTCGATGGAGTCATATGCCTTAGTGAAATCTACAAAGGTTACCACCGTTTTTTTGTTCTTTAAGGCTCTATGTTCTATCAGTTGTTTCAGTATAAATATCTGTTCTATGCATCCTCTTCCCTTCCTAAATCCTGCTTGGTAGTCTCCAATTGTACTTTCTAACTGTTCTTCCAGTCTATTGAGCAGGACTTTCGACAACACCTTATAGCCAATCTCTAGTAGCGAAATTCCTCTATAGTTGTTTGCATCCCTCTTGTCTCCCTTCTTATGTATTGGTATTATGATCGCATTCTTCCATCCTTCTGGCAACTTCTTTGTTCTCCAAATCTGGCCGATGATGTTGGTCATGTTGTCTACTGCCTTGTCACCTCCCCACTTAATCATCTCAGCTGATATTCCATCTTCTCCGGTTGCTTTGTTATTCTTTAGATCGCTTATGGCCTGTGCGACCTCATCTCTAGTTGGAGGACATGACTCTCTCTCTTCTGTGTTTATCCCCAGCTCCAGCTCTTCTTCAGGTGGTTCACAGTTTAACAGGCCATGAAAGTATTCTGCAAGTATCCTACAGTTCTCCTTCGCACTAACTGCCAGATCCCCATTCTTATCTCTTATAAAGAGTTCTCTGCCTTTATATCCACTCAGGCTCTTTTTGAATTTCCCAAAAAAGTCTCTACTATTGTTTTTCCTGAAGTTGTTTTCAATTTCATCCAATTCCTGCTTCATCCTCTGTCTTTTGGTCCATCTTATGGTTCTGGCTGTTTCCTTCCTTACTCGTAGGAAAACTTCCCATTTTTCCAGGTTCTTCTTAATGCTCCAGTCTCTCCAGGCTTTCCTGCGATTCTCAACCGCTTCCTCACAGTCCGTATTCCACCACCAGTGTTTCTTTTTCTTTTCTTCCTTTCCCCATATTTCAGCCTGTTTCCTCATATTCAGCTTCATGTCATCCCATCCATTGCCAGTTTCTATTCCTTCCTCATATTTGGATCGATTGTGCCGTAATTTGTCTCTGTCTATATTTATTTTTCCAGTTGGTCTACTTGTCTGTGGCAGTCTACCCCTGTGCGGAATCCAAAGGCACTTGATTTCTGTAAGATAGTGATCTGATTCTATTCTTGTGTTCTTTCTGACCTTTGTGTTCATAATCTCTTTAGTGTTTGTCCGATTGATTGCCACATGGTCAATCTGGAATTCCCCAATGTGGGTGCATGGGCTTGCCCATGTCTTTTTCTTATTCGGTTTGGCCCTGAAGTGAGTTGTCATAAGTCTCATTCTGTGTTCTCGACATAGTTCAATTAACCTTTCTCCGTTTTTGTTCGTCCTCTTGTGTGCTGGGTACTCGCCTACTATCCCCTTATGTTGCTTCTCCCTCCCTACCTGTGCATTATAATCACCTACAAGTATCTTTACTTGTCTGTGTGGTATGCTTTTCAGTGTATCATCCAGTTCTTCCCAGAAACTGTCTACAGCTTTCTTGTCTTTTCTGTTCTTGTCATTGGTAGGCGCATGTCCATTTACTATGGTATATTTTTTGTTCCCTGCCCGAATTGATAACGTGGAAATCCTTTCAGACCTACTCTTCATTTCAATTATGCCATCCTCATACCTCTTGTCTATTATGAAACCTGTACCAAAGCATGTAGGTGTGTGTCTTCCTTTTCCCACTCTGATTCCTGGTTTTCCTTTCAGCACTATGAAGCCTTCTGACTCCACTGTGTCTTCATCACTATATCTTGTTTCTTGCATGGCTAGTATCCCAATGTTTCTTTCTCTCATCTCATCTATTACCTGTTTAAGTTTACCAGTCTTTGTCATTGTCTGTACATTTATGGTCCCCATCCTGAAAATCTTTTTCGTTTTGATCCTTTTGGAGGTTCTTGGGAGCTCCGACTCTTCCCATTCGCACATTCTGGCAGGTCCCCCAGAATCCGAATGCCTGCTTGCGTCAACTTTGGTTGACGGGGGATTGTCCCCCTGGGGTAATCTCAATTCTACAGTGCGATCCATTCCATGAGCTAAAAAGAATGTTTGTTGGGACAGCTCGGGACTGTCCAATTATACGACTGAGGTTGTTAGCCCCAGAAGATGAAATAAGAGCTTGATGTTCAGCTCAGGCATTTCACCTTGTTGGATGTCCGGCTCCATGGCTAAATGATTAGCATGCTGGCCTTTGATCACAGGGGTCCCAGGTTCGATTCCCGGCCAGGGTAGAGATCTTAACCTTAAATGGTTGGTTAATTCCCTTGGCTCTGGGACTGGGTGTTCGTGCAGTCCCTAACATCTCTGCAACTCACACACCATACATAACACTGTCCTCCACCACAATAACATGCAGTTATCTACAAATGGCAGATGCCGCCCACCCTCGTTGGAGGGTCTGCCTTACAAAGGCTGCACCCGGCTGGAAATAGCCACATGAAATTATTATTTATTACCTTGCTGGATACATTTTGGGAATAGATTTTTCCAAGGCTTTTGAAAGGTTTAAACTGTGAATCAAGGTGATTGCGTGCATTAATCCGTCTTAGAATACTTTGCGATGCGGCAAGGGTTCACATTTTTGAATTACGAGATAAGTACCATGGCAGGAAATTGTACTCTCTTTTATGGGGTTGAAGCTTGGATGTTAAAAGAGGCCACCGTCAAAAGACTGGAATCCTTAGAACTTTGGCTTCATAGAAGAATGCTTAGAGTCACATGGAATGACCATGCCACCAATGAACAAGTATTACTGAGAGCAAAATGCAAAAGAGAACTGGTAACCACCATCAAATGCAGAAAAACTGCATACCTAGGGCATGTTTTGTGTGGTGAAAAATACGCAGTTTTACATCTAATTTTGAAAGGCAAAATTGAAGGGTGCCGAGCAGAAGGAGAACAACATGCCTTATGAATATTAAAGACTGGGGAGGCATAAAAAGCACTGAAGAACTGTACCATGTTGCTGAAGACAGAAAACATGTGAAAAACTCTACAGTGATTTTCAAGAGAATGGAGAAACAGATGTTGCTGATGAACTCGTGAACAACTTAGATGAAGCCAGACGGAACAAGTGGACAGAAACTGTGGAGACTATGGATTTCAAACATTCTAGCAGAAAGGCGTGGAGCCTCTTAAAGAAGTTGGGGAAATCACCTCACATTCCACAGCCCAAATCTGCTGTATCACCTGATCAAGTTGTCAAACGGATTGCTGGATTGTCTAAAGTGAAACCCAAGAAAGAACTCAATGTTAATAAGAAAAGAACTAACCTTCATGAAAAGACATAATATTGGTTCATCAAATATTTCTGCCCCTTTCACCGAAGAAGAGCTCTTGTCTGCTCTGAAGACAACAAAAAACCGTAAAGCACCTGGTTTTGATGGCATTCACCCTGAATTCCTCAAGCATTCTGGGAAGAACACAAGGAAATGGTTGTTACGGTTTTTCTCAAATATTCTGATTACAGGCAAACTTCCTCCAGAGTTCAAACGAACCAAGATTCTGGCTATTCTGAAACCAGGTAACTCTTCCGATTGTCCTGAAAGTTATCGTCCAATTGCTCTAATGAGTGTTTGTTACAAACTTCTGGAACGGCTCAACTACCATAGAATAACCCCTCTAATTTTACGATCGCTCCCAGCAGAACAAGCCAGTTTTAGACCTAACCGTAGTTGTGAAGACCAAGTTCTTGCGTTAACAATCCACATTGAAGCAGGTTTTGAAAAACGACTGAAGAGTGGTGCAGTGTTCATAGACCTTACAGCCGCTTATGATACGGTTTGGAGAGAGGGAGTTGTGTATAATTTTTATAAACTTGTTGGATGCAGAGTAATGTCACAACTCATAAACAACATGCTATCAGATAGATTGATCCAGGTAGTTATGGATAACAAACATAGTAAAGTTAAAAAGCTCAACAATGGTTTCCCTCAAGGATCTGTGCTCTCTCCATTGCTGTTTAATATGTAAACTGCCGAAATACCCCGTACTACATCACACCAATTCGCTTACGCGGATGACCTAGCAATAGTTACTCAGCAATCCAATGTGAATGAGATAGAAGCAATTCTGAACAGAGACCTTGACATTTTGAGCGAGTACTTTGATAAGGGGTGTTTGATACCTAGTGTCGTATACAAGAACAGGTATACAGGAACACAACTATATTTTATTGCTTCAGATAGTCTTAATAACATATATACATACATTCAAATAAAACTTTCCTCTAAGCAGTATGAAAATTATAAACAGTTAACGTTGCTTGTAGACTGAAGTTCAAAAAGAATGTACACTTTATATACATATATACATGAATCTATCTTGATGCGAAAGTTCATTGAAAAGCTAGAGTTCTTGATAGTTGAAAACTATCTGCTCTATACCGTCACAAGTGTAATCAGTAGCGAAAGCTTGCACTAACAGAATATTAGTTGTTTCTGTAACTTGTCAGGAACTGACATTGAAATGCATAATTAGTAGAATACTAATTGATGTGTTTGAGCCTAGATGGGACTGAGGGAATACTGTCATCAGGCTTGACGTGGTTGCGGGAAAAGGGAGTGGAGGCAGTAACTTGAGGTGAAACCTCAAACACTCGGAATCAGTCCACCTATTCGAGTCACCTTTTTAAGAGGGATAGCCTCCGTGTTCGACATTCGGCGTAATCTGGTGCTGGGCACTGGCAAGTCCTCGCCTGTGGCTGGAAGGCAGCGCCTTTATATAGCTGGCTGATGTAACAGGCAAGCGCAGTGCAGACATCTCGTAGAGTCGAGAACAATCCAGGCTGTTGCGTGCGCGGAGCAGGCGGCGCAGAGCGAGGAGCGCGAAGGACACACGCCACCTAGCACCAGCAAAACAGAAACCTGTCTCTTTCACCTTAATAACAGGCAGGCAAACATTACTTTGAATGTTTCCCTCGACAACTCTCCCACACAGTTCTAACCCTAAGTACCTTGGAGTAACTCTTGATCAGACACTATCCTTCAGGAAACATTTAATGAATACCGCTGCTAAACTGAAGACCAGGAACAATATCATTCAGAAACTTGCAGGTTCTACATGGGGAGCATCAGCATCCACTCTTAGGTCGTCAGCACAGGGACTGGTATACTCTACAGCCGAGTATTGTTCTTCTGTTTGGCTGAATAGCCCTTATGTTAAGAATATTGATGTTGTTCTGAATCAGACGATGCGCGTTGTCAGCGGCGCAGTCAGATCTACTCCTCTTTTCTGGTTGCCAGTCTTGAGGCACATAACACCTCCAAGGATTCGCAGAAAAAACAACCTAATTTGCGAGTTCAGGAAGATAACAATGAACCCAAGTCTTCCCATTCATGAAGACATGGTTGTTAGGTATGGACGTCTGAAGTCAAGATCTCCGTCCATTCAGACTGCAAGGGAACTCATCGATAGGAACTTTAATGGTTCTGATGAATGGCAATTGGAGTGGACCAACTCAGCTCCAGATGAATGGCAGAACCTCTTTATTGATGGTTATGAATTTCATGTTTTTGGTCCGTATTGAACTGAGAATAATATATAAGTAATAATAATAATAACGTAAATGTTTCCACCTTTTCAATACAATATATTCACAAAATTACAAAATTATACGGTACTAGTTTCGACCCATCTAGGGGTCATCATCAGCCGTATTGGAGCAAAGATCATTTGTGGTGAAATCCTAAGACAATATTATTTTAAAGAATAACAAGTGAAATGAGATGTTATGGTAATAGTTAATAATACAAGGAATATACATACTAAGAGGTTTTTAACAAAGAATAAAGTATAAATGGGGCGTAGTAAAAATTATAATCATGGAAATCAGTAAGTTCTTGTATTGAAATGAAATATGGCTTAGGAAGAGGGCTTAAGGTGGGGCTGAAGGGTGCGGGAGAAAGTGTAATTGTCTTGGAAAAGTACCTTTGATTAAATTTAGGATTGAGTTTAGGTTTAATCAAAGGTACTTTTCCAAGACAATTACACTTTCTCCCGCACCCTTCAGCCCCACCTTAAGTCCTCTTCCTAAGCCATATTTCATTTCAATACAAGAACTTACTGATTTCCATGATTATAATTTTTACTACACCCCATTTATACTTTATTCTTTGTTAAAAACCTCTTAGTATGTATATTCCTTGTATTATTAACTATTACCATAACATCTCATTTCACTTGTTATTCTTTAAAATAATATTGTCTTAGGATTTCGCCACAAATGATCTTTGCTCCAATACGGCTGATGATGACCCCTAGATGGGTCGAAACTAGTACCGTATAATTTTGTAATTTTGTGAATATATTGTATTGAAAAGGTGGAAACATTTACGTTATTATTATTATTACTTATATATTAGAACCTCTTTAGTCGCCAACACCCACCACCTGGTTTTAATCTCCCCAGAAGAACTTGGGTTCTTCTCAACAGAGTCCGTACCAATCATGGACGATGTGGGTCATTGTTGCATATGTGGGGTATGCGCCCCTCCCCTGAGTGCGACTGTGGTGAGAAGAAACCGTTGCTTACGCTATTATACAAGGCCTCGCTGGTCGTGAAACTGGTTCCCGCTCGGGTTTGCGAATCGCATCGTTTTGCCGCTAGGTGCGCGCTTCTTAGACATAAAATAGTGCGGGTGAGGTACTCATTCAAACATTCACGAGCGTGTCAAGACGTATTTTTGTATTTTATGAGCTTTCTTTTGCTAGTGCAGGTGATTATAATTGAGCGATTGAAATTAATGACCGTATTTACGTAATGCGAACATCGCAAAAACTTAAAAAACATGGTATACTGTAGTGTTCCTTATTGCAAATCAAAGATCTCAAAAGAGTGTGGTATTTCATTTCGTAGATTTCCGAAAGACGAGGAACTTAAAACTAAATAGTGTTTGGCAATTTCTCGTCAGAGAAATAGACTGGGATCTCTGTGGAAACCTAGTGTACATTCCACTGTTTGCAGTAGGCATTTTAAAGACTCAAATTACAGTGTGAGCACACCACTAAAAATCCTACTTCCGAACGTCATTCCATCCGTATTTCAAGACTTTCCCAGACACAAACAAACACAATCACATACAGGAAGACCTCTTAAGGGAAAGGTGAAGAGAATAACCCTCCACCTGTACCTATCAGCGAACCATTATATAAAGCCACAGCCACACAGTGTTCTATTAAACATAAACTACCAGTATACTGCACTAAATTAGGTTTGAAACTGAAAAGAATAGGCAGGAAATGTAGGAAACAAAGAGCACTTATAGCAAAGCAGAAACATATCATTATTACAATTTTAAAAGAAAGGGTGCATCAACTCAAAAATGAAAAAAATGAACATGGACTTGACAGTCAACTAAATAAATTTACAGGACTAGCTGAACAATGTGATTTGAAAGCAAATTTTTTGATTGAGCAGATTCAGGCTTTTTGTAAACAAAAGTGTAAATTCAGAGAGGACACTATAAAGGTCTGCATATTACTGTCCAACAGGTCATCTACAGGCTAATTTAACAAACATTTTTAAAAGTGCTTACAAATGACTTCATTCTTAACTCAGCAGTGATAATTACTTTTTTCTGTTTTCAAAATCTGTAGTTACTCTGTCATCAATTTCACTGGCAATGATAGCTAGATATTTGATACGTGTAGCAGAAGAAGAAACTAGCTGTGCCAGTTGTCTACAGATAATATCCTTACCTACAACTGATAGTCCTGCAGTATGCTTAATCTGTTTTCAAGACAGGCGAGGGTTAAGGCACCCTAACGCTTTCTTCAGGGCTTTGATACAAATGTGTTACGATTTTGTTATTGAAGCACTACACTATCTCCCAAGGAAACATTATCTACCGATCTGTACCCGCTACTTGAAAGACAGGTTTTTAATGGAACTCATGTGCAGGACCTGCAATAACGAAACATTGCCACTATTGTTGCTGCAGAAATTACTCAAGCTTTTGTTGGACAATATTGCAAGGAATATTTCATCAAAGTGCCAAAATATTCCGAATCCTGACCAAAAACCTTTGAACAGAAGAGTGTTAAATTTAAGTTAGGCTAGGCAGTGATGTAAGATTCAAATGGTGACTCTGAACTGGAGACCCATTACAAATGCTACATTTTAAGTAATAGCTTTTACGTTAGTATAAACTGACTATGTATTTCCCAAACGCTCTAAAACACCTTTGTAAATATGTATAAATTCGTGTTGACTGCGGGTCCATACTACGACGACTCATAACCTCAAGATACTGATGTAAATAAGTTTCCAACAGGACACTTTAACCCATTCGATCACCATGTCTCCAATTGTACACATTGATTTCCATCACGTTTCATAGAGAAAAATGGTGCTTTCTTGTAATTTCGTAAATGTTGTCTCTACACATACATATCTAGCCATCCAGTGTTATAGAATGTACTGTTCTCTGCGAGAAACTTGACGAAGCAGAAGATATTGTAAACAGGCATGGCGGAAGGTACACAGAAGACAGCTGGTAAGTTGCTGAATTTTATCCAATTTCACGACTTAGGAGCTGCATGTAATTATGAAAACTTAAATAATGTTAATTAGAAATATGTAAATTCGGTCTTATGGAAAAGAAATGTATGCAAATCACATTTACTTGAAGTAGATCATGTTACAAATAGGTTGTGTACAAATGTAGACAGTATGCCTGCATACTGGAGCAAATAAATAGAGAACTAAACCAAGTTACTGAGGTTACGTAAAGCTATTTTCATTATTGTTGAGGATGCATTATGATGACATGAGTCATAATAAAGTGAGTATTACTCCAAATAGTTTCTATTTTTTATGAATTAGTATATTACATCGGACAAAATGGCATTGCTTTTTCACAGTTCTCTCAGCTGATGCAATACTGAAGCTGCTGGATAATGGAGATGTTTCCGATATAGAGGGTTGTGATAGTGATGAAGAGGAACGAGATGATTTATTTGACCAACTGCCACCTCCAGGTACGTTTAACAGTACTCACTATTGTTGTTGTTGTTGATTTTCCTTGAAATAATAGTCCACTGCGAGGTTCGTCGGTGATCTCCTCTCGACCCTCCATGAACAACTTGTGCCATCGGAAAACTTGTGATTTGGACAAACAATCAGTCCCAAAGGCCTGCTGAAGTAATGGAAATGTTTTGGTGGCGGACTTCCCAAGTTTAACGCAAAATTTGATAGCGTACCGTTGCTCTACAGAACGATCCATTGTGCCATGTTACATGAACTCAAAATGGGCTTGACGGAAACACATGTCCTAACTCTCCAGCAGCTCGCTGCCGACTGAGACAAAGAGCGTTTGAAGCTAACAGCCCCCTCCACCTAGCCCAGCAGGTTAGAACATGCTGCGGTGTACAGTTGCGTCAGAAAAAAATTGGTCGCATTACTTATGGAACGCACGTTGTACTCACAAATGCTACATTTTAAGTAATAGCTTTTACGTTAGTATAAACTGACTATGTATTTCCCAAACACTTTAAAACACCTTTGTAAATATGTATAAATCCGTGTTGACTGTGGGTCCATACTACGACGACTCATAACCTCAAGATACTGATGTAAATAAGTTTCCAACAGGACACTTTAATATCATATTGACGGGATTATTTGCACTACAACAAAAATGGATCACGAGCAACATTCAAAACACTTGGTTTCTCCGTAAGTATCATAATTGGCTATATATTAGCGAATTTCCACAAGTACTTGTCACAAAATCCATGCTGAACATAGGAAGACATTCAAAACTTGTGTCTAAGAAAAGCGATCCTAGCGGGAGAACTGAAAACTAAATTCGGTGGCCCCACTTCTCATGGCTCATTTCCCAGCCTTGTATAATAGCGTAAGCAACAGACCATCCGTCATATTGTCACCGAATGTCCTAGGAGGTCATACTCCAGTCAGCTGAAAGAGTTTGTGTGTGCTTCTGATGGGGTTGTACAATGGTTGGACAGCTTCGATTTAAGTTTATGAACTGTTTTAGAGATTGGTTGATTGTTTAAGGTGTTATGTTATATCTTATATTTTTGAATATTTGTATGTAGAGTTATGTACTAGCCATAAGCAAAATAAATAAGCAATCTCCACATTGATCGCCAACGTCCGGGAGAATGGGCAGGGCACATAGAAGAAGAAAATGGGTGAGTCACTGTACTGTGTTGGAATGCAGACGGAAGCGAGACTTTCTCCCTTCGTCATAGGAAAGTTTGATAAACTACGATGTTTTAAGGGCATCATCAGTGTTCCGGGGAATCTGTGGAACGCAGAGGTGAAAGAAGGTGCCGGGGTGAATGGGTCTAACTACAAAATCAAATTTAATTTAAAACTGTAACAAAGGTTTTTTTTTTTTTCTCTTTTAAAACAAAACCAACAAGTAACAATGTCACAGGTACCGGTAGCAAAAACAAGTCTAGTAAAGACAAGATTGGTGGTATAAACAGAAGTTGGGCTTGAAGTCTTCACTTAACAATTCCTGAGCTACACACTTAGCTTTACAAAGATCACCATTTTATGCAAGGGCAGAACACCCCTCAATACATGGAGCACTTGCTCCCAATTTTAAACATCAAGCCTCCAAGGGGCACTTTTACAACACTAGAAAAGAGCTGACACGCTCTCAGTTTTTCAAGCCTATTGAAGGCAATATCAGAATCTTACAATTACTTGCCATCAAGGCACAACTTACAAAAATGAACCAGGGGTATCTCGTACCGAACCTACAGGGCCTTCGTGTAAAAGAAATAACAGTTAAATAAATGGCCCAAACACAAAATGAAAGGAGGCGAATGCTTGCACTCCTCGATGTGACTTCTTAAAACCTAAAAGGCACTAAGCCAATGAAACAGGGGCTATTCCCAAACTATGGAAGTGACTTGTATAAGAATAATTTAAGACATTACAGAAAGGAAGAAAACCAGTTACAAAAAGTAGTCACCTCAAAACATAATGAAGGGGAGCTCGAGAAGGTAAATCACTCTCTATCCCCGAATTACAGTTGCAGATTTTATGAAATTTTCACATTAGCTGGCAGAACTTACATTTTAGAGAAGAAGGTTACATATTAAAGTTTCGGACCTATCCCTCGGGTTAAACTGCGGACCTAGCAAGAAATAAGGATGTTAAACGGCCATTACCTTGCTGAAGTACTGCTGCCTGATGAAAGAGGCACCTCCAGCCTCCTGCTTCACATACACACACTCAGTGAGATGTTGATCAAATGGCCAAGAGCCATGAAAATCCGCAGCTTATAAACCCTCGGGGAAAGTTCGATACCTTTTATGAATAATCAAGCCACACCCTCTTACTTTTATTGGCTAGCGTAAAGTTACACACCAAATCGAAGAAGTAGCCTGTGATAGGCCGAAAATTGATTACAGAAATTAGGGATTGGCTGAATTTAAAACTGGCGGAAAGAAGAGATCAATATTGCCAACCCAAAAATGAATGAACATAATTTAGTAAAGAACAAACTTGTGAATACAAAATTTCTTCAAATAAAGTTCCTTCACTTCGCACCAGGGTGCATGATCATTTTTTTTTGTAGTGACATATGTTGCAGAAAGTCTAAACTTCTTGATAAATGGTAAACAAAACGCATAGAATTCTCAGGGTGTCCACCAAATTCAGATTTTAAAATTCCCTGACATTTTTCTGTTTTCCAGTCATAAAACCAGTTTTTTCCCCTGACACACAATGACAAAAAACAAAATTATAAAGGAAGTATCAGTAATATTAAAATACATTTTAAAAACTTAACATCCAAAAAAATAAATGAGCAATTAATGTGCATATTAAATTTCAAAACTTGGAAGTGTAATTTAGTCTAATGAAATTCACTTCAAGTTTTTTAAAAAATGTATTACCATTACTGCTTCAGCAAAGAAATTTCTTCGTAACCACCAACAACTGTCGAGCTTCTGCCATCACCCTCCGCTTCTTTTCTTCTAATTCTTTCAGCAACAAAGCAGCCTTTCTCTCTCTCTTCCTCTTTTTTTTTTTTGCAAAGAATCTTTTACTGACAATGCTTCACGTTTCTCCTTTAGATTTTGAACATACAAAGCATGAGCACTCCTTGCAGCATGGAGCATGTTCTTATTAATGGAGACCTTTTCAATTCCACCAGGGTTTGGGATAGCATCATATATTCTTTGTGCTACAAGGGATACTTGTAGCATGTTCTCTACTATCATTTCTTTATTAACAGGAAAACCACGTTCAAGTGAAGCATTACCATGAAACAATATTAGTATCATTTTGAGAAATGAAGCCAACTTTTCTGTTTTCAGATTTACTGTTGGGAAAACAGTGCAAAGCCAAACATGATCTAACTTCTCCTCTTCAGAATACAAAGTTTTCACTTCTTTCAAAGCATCATTCTCACAAACAGAAGTGAACTTCCTTTGTACATGATCGGCTTCATTACCCAAGATCCATTTGTTTTCAACAAAGGCAATTAAAGCTATCCTTAGCAGTCTGCTGCTTAGAGGCTACTTGGCTACACTTGGATCGAAACAAGAAATTAATTTAATCAGTTTATATGCCAGCAGTGAGCAGACCTAGCCAACAGCTGGAAACTGCAGATGATGACGACGATATGCCAGCGGTGACCTTTCCAGTAACTTCTTGCACAAAGCTACCATTCCTCTTAGACAATCTATGTGAAACACTAATATATCTCTATCATTTAATCCAGGAGTGCCATGAATTGCTGCTTTACCAGCATAATCTATGTCAATTTTAGATGCAGGCAGAAGATTTCCTTTACTGTCTAAATTCATTTTCCAACATTTTCTGAAGACTGCAGTGACTCAGATTTAACAAACCTTGGCATGACATTTATCATCAATGATTCATAAAGGAGTGATACAAATGGAAGATCTGTCTGAAATTCTTAGGAAAGGTTCCAAATCTCCAACAAGTAATAATAGAAGTGAAAACTTGGTCTTAAGAAGCGTATCTTTAAGTGAAGTTGATACTATTTTGAAGCTGTTACAGCTTGGGATTTTCTTGTCTCTATTTGTTCCCTCCACATATTTTTCGACATTAGGAAGGATATCTATAGCATGTTCAATGACTCGAAAATTTTCAAGCCATCTTATAGCACAATATTTAAAGGAAATACGTTTGAACCTGAATAATGTGTATAATCAGCACAACGTGCAGGAGCGTAGCAAAACAAGAAGTGAAGAGCATGAAGAAACTCTGCAATATTCCACTGGGTTTCTTTTACTATCATTTTATTTGAATTGTGCACAGTATGCAAGCCACAAGATCCAATGTTCAACAAAATAGGACCATCTAGATCATCATTTAATTAATTACCAAAATCCTGAAAGAACTTTTTATTAACATTTGGACCATCCACTGAAATTTGTAAGTTTTTTTTAGATAGACTCCTTGCTGTGCTTGCAAAAAAACCATTTATCAAATCTGAGGAGGTAGAATGACCAAGAAATATGGAATCAAAATAAGAAGTGCATACTTCATTAGTATCAAGATTGAAACAATGAACTACAAGATCCATTTGGCCCACCTGGGAAACTATATTCAGTGACACGTCAAACCCAACGGTGAAATGTGTGCACTTACTACCCATCTCAAGAACTTGTTTATGGAAATAGAGAGCTAAACCATGAGTGATTGTATACGCAACTTTTGTTATGTGCACTTGAACTTTCGAAGCTGTTTCAGAGTGTTGCACCATATAATCTCAGCTTCTGTTACTTGCTCTCTTGAAAGATAATTCTGTAGACATCTCATCTCTGGTGAACCTTCTTTAATGGAAGAGGAAGAAAAAGAAGTGGAGTCATATGTGATAGAGTTCGTTGTGGTAGCTGTGGCAGGCAGAGGGAAACTTGTGCACAGCCAGGTATTATCTACTGAATTTTTGTTACTTTACTATTCGAATGTTCCTTTTTAAAATAACTTGAAAGTGATTACAAGAACTGGCCTGAACTTGACACTACTGGCATGCTTCTTTCCTCCCATGTGACTTTTTAACGCCTACTTCCCCATGTTACTAAGAGAAAATAATGTTTTACATATTATGCAATATGCTGAAAATTTGTCTTGAGGTATGGGTTTCAGCCATGTTCTGAAAGTATCATCAAGCAGCCACCTTTTATTGAACAAAGTTTTCCTTGGCTTTGATAATATTGTTAGCTGAAAAAAGAAGTAAGATAAGGATATTTAAAAACCTTTTAAATAGTCGTATAGTCTGCATGGCTTTCTTCTAAACTGACAGTCCGCAAAACATATCAGCACTGCCTTATCTATGCTGCCAGCACTCTACTGCTTCGATAACAGGTGATGCAATCTAACTGCGGCACACAGCCCTCGTAAAATGTAATACCGTACTACGAAAATCACACGCGAATCACAAGTGAAAACAAATACGCAAATCCTTCTAAGATACTGCATGCACACTTCCTAACAATATTCAACACTAAAACAAGAATAGATACATTATTATTAAGAATAAAAGAAATAAATTATTTGAGGCTAATGACTGGCATAGGAAGGATGTTATATGACTGATCGAGACCACGGTGCCAATTTTTGCCGAGTCACATTATTGCCACTTGTCTTTCACAAACTATACTGAGGTATGATACACAGACTAACTATATACTAACCAACACATGGATGTAAGTACAATTACATCTACACTGAACACTATAAAACCTATACCACACACACGGAGTGAGGTAGCTTAACCACATGGTGATGTAGACAATACAATTGTCAGCCAGGTTTCGAAATTGAGCTCAACCAATGATATGAATGGCAGCTTGGGATTGGCTGGATCAAGACCGAATACATCTAAACATACTTCACAAACTCAAAATCTCTTAACCAACAAACAACCTTCATCTTACAATGTGATGTCACTATTTTAAATCTTGTTCTGTATTCACAAAATTACATGTGATATTACAAGCTACTAGTCGCGCCTCAAAACTTCCAAACCCCTCGCACGAAAGATAGGTTAGAAACTCAACATGGCGAAGTCCAAATGGTGTTGCGATGCACTACACATTTACACAAGGCTTACCTACGTCAGTGCATTTAATAATAGTAATAATCATGAGCACTCGAATGAGTATTAAGTTTAAGAGAATTTCACACATTTCTGCATTCAATCAGTGTTTTGTCTCTGTTTTTACATTTTATGAGGTAGTAAGTATCGCACACGTCATTACATAGTAAACAAACACAGTCATCCGTTGGTTTGTGGAATTTTGTCTATATGCATATTTTGTGGTGGATTAAGCGATTAGAAAAACTGAGAACGCAATATAGGCCTAATTCATCAAGTTTGCCATTCCCCAACAACACAGAATATTCAATAGTAAGCAGATCAAAACATAGAAGATCTAGATCTAGTTCCAAGTTCTGTGTTTCTCCTGTAGAGGAGTTCTAATTGGCGCAAGATTTAAATGTGCGGCGTAGAGGTGCACCGCCTGGTACAGACCTCCTGCCCAAATGTCCTTCCAAGGGGTGACACAGAAGAATTCAGAAAAAATTATTCACTTTGAAGAGAAAACTTTTTTTTTTTGAAGTAGTCAGGTAGCAACTAGTTAAACTTCAGCTTTCGAGTGTCTTTGTTGCTGCAGAATGTGAAATACATATGAATATTTTTGACGACAAGTCCTGCTGCCGCTGCCGACATCCAGTTGAGGTCGCCCGGACCCCTCAAGTACCCTCAGATACACCTCCCCCGCTACTATGAGATTGGGGAGTCGTCGAGAAGGACGCCGCAGATCAGAAGTGTATATACAGTCCCCAGAGGAGTTGGCGGTTGGTGCGCTGCACTTCAGCCTTTGCCGGGAGATGGACTCTGGCGCGCCGTACACAGGTAGACATCACGAGAGTGGAGTGGGCCTGTACCCCACCTCAGTGACGGTACGGTGATGAAGGACTGCGGGGCACTGAAACAGTAAGATCTCGGCGACAGAAAAGTGTTGTTGGTGACTTGAGAATAGAGGGTACGATCTTTGTTGGTGAGGCTGAGGGGCCAGCGGCGTGGAAGGCAATTTGCCACTAGTGTGGATTTGCAGGAGACGGGGGCTTGGTAATGGCCACAAAGGAATTGACAACAGGGAAACCCGAGGGAAAGATTGTACATGTCAAAATCTATCTATATATATATATAAAACAAAATCAACCAGTTTGGGGCAGAACGCCACCCAAAAAAACATAACCTTTTGATTGCTGTTAAATGTTGATGGTTAAGTTAACGACGACGTTACACAGGTTTTACCTGAGAGATATGGACCCTAAAGATCCTCTCGGTGGCTAGATTGCTCACCAACAATGTTACTGGAGTCAGGAAATCCAAAATGGTGCACGGCCCATGAAATCTGGGGGCAAGATTGCCTGCGGGAACAAAGTTTTTTACCATGACTTGACCTCCTACTTTTAGATTGGCGGGCCTCCGTCCACGATCATATCTTTCCCTAACCTTTTCATGAGAAGCTTTAAGATTGGCCTTAGCCTTCTTCCATAGATTTCTGATATTATCGGGATCTATTGTCTCTGGTAGAATATCATTAAGTGACCAAAGGTTAGAGAGCGGCATGTTAGGCACAAATTTAAACATCAAGGAAGGAGGAGTGAACTTATGAGATTCATGAACCGCCAAATTCAAAGCGAAGGCCAACCAATGCAGGGACGTATCCCATCTGGAATTATCTTCATGATGATAGGCAATTAGAGGTGATCTCAGATTACGATTGACCCGCTCCGCCAGAGATGGTTGAGGATAATACGCCGAAGTAGTTACGTGAGAGATGGACAAATCAAAACAGAATTAACGGAAGAGATTGGAGGTAAAGGCTTTAGCATTGTCAGAAACTATATACTGATACGGACCAAAAGAAGCAAAGATGGTATTTAAACAAGAAATGGTGGACTGAGTGTAGCCAGCTTAGTCAGAAATAACCAGGAAAATCTGGTGAAACCATCTACACACACAAGAATGAATTTGTTGGCATTCCCCTTAGATTGGGGGAAGGGTCCTACGTAGTCGATATAGAGGCATTCCATGGGGCGTGACGCTTGACAAGAAGATAGTAGCCCTAGCTTAGTGGACAGGGTGGGCTTACTAAGCCAACAAGATTTACAAGCTTTTACCAATTCACGAATTTTGCCATCCATACCTTTCCAGATGAACATCTCTCGGGTTTTGAAGATGCCTAAATGCCCCCCTAATGGGGTCTCACGGTAGTACTTGAAGATCATAGGAACAAGAATGGCTGGAACCACAACTTTCATCTTTTGATCTTGCCTCGACGGGCAACATAAAACTCCATTCCTCAACACACAAGGGACGACATGTTCCCCAGAAGAAAGGGTTTCCATAATAGGGGTCAGCACAGGATCTTCACGTTGATATTTTTCAATATCTCTAAACAACATGGGGGCATCAGTTAGAATCGCATTTACACTAGGAGGTATGGGCTCGGGAAGAGAACTATCTTCCAATTCGGGGGTCTCCTCATCATTAGAAAACATACAGCTTAGTCCGTCTGCAACATCATTTTCAGATCCTCTTATATGCCTAATGTCAAACTAGAATGCCGAAATCCTGATGGCCCATTGAGCTATACGACTCGTACGACGCGGCCTAGCTAAGATCCAACTTAAGGCTTGGTTATCTGTTTCCAAGTCGAACTTGACACGTTCCAGATAGAGGCGGAACTTCTCTAGTGCAAATAAGACTGCCAAACCCTCAAGTTCATAGATGGAATACATGGCTTCTTGAGCCGATAGTGTCCTAGATGCATAGGCGATGGGTTGCCTTCCGAGTTCAGTGTCTTGAAGAAGCACTGCAGCCACCGCCGCCGACGACACGTCGGTTTGAACAATGAATTTCTTCGAGAAATCAGGCATAGCAAGGACAGGGGCGTTACAAAGAGCTAATTTCAGATCTTCGAAAGCGGCTTGTTGAGAAGGCCCCCCACTCAAAATTGACACCTTTCCTACGATGTAAGTTCAAGGGCGCCGCTCTGTTTGCGAAGTTAGGAATAAATATCCTGAAGAAATTCACCATGCCAATGAATCTGGCAATACCTTTGATGTCCGTAGGAGGTTTGAAATCACGGATGGCCTGTGTTCTGGAATGATCAATGGAAACACCATCGGGCGACACAATATGCCGTAGAAATGACATGGAAGGCTTAGCAAAAGTGACCTTAGATAACTTTACAGTTAACCCTGCCTTCCAAAGGCAATTAAGGACCTCTTTTAGATGATCTAGATGTTCTTCAAAGGGCTCAGAAAATATGATGACATCATCAAGATAATGGTATAAGTCAGGGCCATCCAAACAGCGCTCTGGCCGCGCTCCAAGCCAGTGTTCCGAGCGCTTTGGTGGAAGGTAGTTTCGGTAGTGGTGGAAGGAGCTTGGCTAGCTGAGCGAGCGGTCTGCCCGCCGGGCCGAAGAGAGCAGCCGATTTTTTAGTGTGCCACTGAGGTTTTATGTGTTTTAAAAAACACACTTTGTAACGGCATTACAGTGTCAACCACAGGGATGATTACGGTGATTTGACAGACGTCAGTCGCCAATCGAACAGGGAAGGGCTGGGAGTGGGAAGGAAGCGGCCGTGGCCTTAATTAAGGTACAGCCCCAGCATTTGCCTGGTGTGAAAATGGGAAACCACGGAAAACCATCTTCAGGGCTGCCGATAGTGGGGTTCGAACCTACTATCTCCCGAATACAGGATACTGGCCGCACTTAAGCACTGCAGCTATCGCCTTTTATATAAACATGCATGTAAAGTTCTATCAATGTTCGGCTCAACGTACATAAATTTGTGAGCGTTTCTTTTCGATTCTTAAGCTTACCAAAAGTAACTATCGGGTAACGATGAGCGACAGAAACTCGCGTAATTGTTTAAGAATATTGGTAAAACATTGGTAAAAGGTTGTTGAATTTTCCTCTCAGATATGTTCAATTTTCAGTTTTGAATAAATCGCATTACTGTATTCTTTACTTAACACTTGATTTCGTTTCCTGCATATTCCATACATCGGAATACCTATCGATTTGTATATGCGGTATATTTGTTACAGCAAAACAGCCCTATCAGTATGATGTCAACAAACCCACAAAAGCCGTCGGACGCACGACTGTACGTACGTATCTAGTCAGCGCGGTCCGAACATCGTCCGTCTCAGGTCTCCTCGCTGCCACAGTTTAGTGGTGGTAGGGGAAGGAGCGCTAGTCTGACTGCTTAGTGCTCCCCGAGCGCGGGCGCGCTCTCGGAGCGCAATAGCTGGATGGCCCTGGTATAAGTATTCAAATTTGATGTCAGAGAAGACCCTATCTAGCAGTCTCGTTAGCACAGCTGCTCCCGTGGGGAGCCCAAAAGGCACACGGTTGTACTCATACAAGTTCCAATCCGTTGCGAAAGCGGTTAGATGTTTGGATTCCTTGGCCAGAGGGATCTGATTATACGCCTGATTAAGGTCTAAGATGGTGAAGAACTTAGTTTTCCGAAACCATGAGAAACAAGAGTGAAGTTCGGGAAGAGGCACTGATTGTAACACCACCTTCCGATTTAAAGCCCTATAGTCAATCACAGGCCTGAAGCCACCTTGGGGTTTCAGAACTAGGAAAACCGGGCGAGTTGGCCGTGCGCGTAGAGGCGCGCGGCTGTGAGCTTGCATCCGGGAGATAGTAGGTTCGAATCCCACTATCGGCAGCCCTGAAGATGGTTTTCCTTGGTTTCCCATTTTCACACCATGCAAATGCTGGGGCTGTACCTTAATTAAGGCCACGGCCGCTTCCTTCCAACTCCTAGGCCTTTCCTATCCCATCGTCGCCATAAGACCTATCTGTGTCGGTGCGACGTAAAGCCCCTAGCTAGGAACTAGGAAAATAGGCGATGAGTACGCCGACTTGGAGGGTCGAATTATACCATCTTTTAGCATTTGATCGATGATCTCCTTCAGAGCCTTCATTTTAGGTGGATATAGCCTATAATGTGGAAACCTAACGGGGATCGAATCCATAACCTCAATCTTGTATTCAATAAGGTCAGTAACTCGAAGAGTATCAGAAAAGACAGCAGGAAATGACAGACGCAATTTACGAATACTATCAGCCTGCTCCTCAGGTAGATGTCTAAGGTCTAACAACATCTCATCCTGGGTAGGCGAAACAGATGAACATGACACAGAATTACATTTTAACAAAGGAATTTTACAATTATTAGCAAACTTGAAGGTGCACGACTTGCTCTGAATGTCGAGCACTAGACTGGTGTGAGACATGAAATCTGCTCCTAATATAATGGGGCAAGACAAGTTCTTAGCGACAAACAATTTAACTTTCCAAGTAAATTTAGAAATCCGAATTTTGGCAAAGATGAAACCTAAAATTTCTAATGGAGAAGAGTTAGCCGAGACGCATTGAACCAAATACGAACAATAATCAGAAAATTTACAGACAGACTTTAATTTTGAGTACCATTCAGCCAAAATAATGGAATAAACACTCCCCGAGTCTAATAGAGCAGTAATCGGTTCATTATTCAACTCAATTTTGAGAAAAGGTACAAGTGCGGTGGTCTCCGCCGCAATCCTAAGACATTCTTTGGGGCATTCCAATGCGAAGTTAGAAGAACTGCTATCCTGTTCCGAGCTTTCAGAGGTTTTAACCAGGGCTGAGCCTTGAAAAGATGAACACACTGACTCAGCCGATGTCACTAGTCACTTTCGATTATTTGCATTGGTGGAAGTTGCACCAGAAGTTGAACAGGAGGGGGTGCTATTGGCATTAGGGCAATTCTTGGCAATGTGATTAA
The DNA here is from genome assembly GCF_040414725.1 of Anabrus simplex. NCBI lineage: Eukaryota > Metazoa > Arthropoda > Insecta > Orthoptera > Tettigoniidae > Anabrus > Anabrus simplex. Next base: position 269,483,701 of record NC_090270.1, read on the forward strand.
ATGCGCCACACTTGAAACAGCCTTGGGATGACCCTGCTCCGTTCTTTGTCCCACTGGATTTAATCAAAGGACACTTGTTCCGGAGATGATCTGCAGACCCACAAGCATAACATTTGCGGGTCGTGGAAGTTCGGCGAGGTGGAGGCCGAAAATTACTCGAAGACAGAGGGGGCTGCTTAGCGACACGTAATGTGTCGGCATACCTAACTCCTTCGGCTGAGACAGCTATAGCTTCAAACTCAGCAAAAGTTTGCGGGCGCGACGAAAAACACAAGTATGACCTGTAGGGTGGGGAAATGCCTTCCACAATAGCCTGCACAATTTAATCTTCTGGGAAATGAAGAGCAAATACCCTTGTGTAGAATTTAATGTCTTGGATGAAGTCGGCAATATTTTCATCCAGTCGCTGTACTCTGTAATAGTACTTTTGTATAAGTGATGACCTAGCTCGAGCCGGAAGGAAATTAGCTAGCAGATGGGCGTCTTCTATAGATGATTGTTCAGCTCTTGCTCTGACCATCTTGTCCGAGAGGACACCTAGGGAGTAAGGGTAAATAATCTGGAGAATTTGAGAAGGGGAAAGAGAAAACAATAGAGCGTGATCCTGAAACTCAATTAAATTTTCTAAAAATGAAATGACATCACTAGTAGAATTAATGGAAAACTTAGAAATACCCCTAAGCAACATCGCCAAAGGATGAGGCAAACTACTGAACCCAGGTGACATAGTGGGTAACGGCCGAGGAGGTGGGGAAGCTTCAGAGACAGCATTATTCAAAAAGAAAGGTGGAATTCAGGTATGACGATCAGACTCATTTCCTAATGGGGCAGACGTCTGTTGAGTAGCCAACAATTTTCTACTTTCTTCCCCTTTAGAAGAATCCTCCTCATTAGCTATGTTTATAATAGTGGCTTGGTCGGTTTTGGGAGGAACTGTTCCAGTTAACAATTGACTCACTTTACTTGACATTTTAGAGAGATTATCAACAAGGTTGTTAGCCTCCTTAGCATGGTCCTCTTTTAGTTTAAGAGACAATAGGTCCCTTACTCTATTGTAAAAGTGAAACAGTCCAGCTTGTACTCTTTTTAAGTTGATTGGGAGATGGATCACTTACTTCAAAAAACTAACTACAGATGCTAGCTCAGCAGTGTTGTCAGTGATCGTGGAAAGAGCCTCATCAATATCCTTCTCTCCCAAAGTTGGGATACTAAGAGGTAATTCTAATGACTCTTTGAGCTTAGTGGTATCAGCCGCAACCGTGCCTCCAGATTGAACATTTCTAATAGTTAATTCATAAATTAATTCCTCCTTGCGCAAGTAGCCGGGATGGAGGACTTCGCAAGGGCCAGACATGATGAGAGAAATTTACAAATTTGGAAAAGAAAATACCAGCGCCTGAAAAAATTGTTATAGTACAAATCAAATCCTATGTTTAGCCGTCGAAAAGGGCTTAATAGAGACCCATTCAAGCACGCTCTGCTACCACTTGTTCCGGGGTATGTGTGAAACGCAGAGGTGAAAGAAGGTGCCGCAGTGAATGGGTCTAACTACAAAATCAAAGTTAATTTAAAACTGAAAGAAGGTGCCGGGGTGAATGGGTCTAACTACAGAATCAAAGTTAATTTAAAACTGTAACAAAGTTATATTTTTTTTTCTCTTTTAAAACAAAACCAACAAGTAACAATGTCACAGGTACCAGTAGCAAAAACAAGTCTAGTAAAGACAAGATTGGTGGTATAAACAGAATTTGGGCTTGAAGTCTTCACTTAACAATTCCTGAGCTACACACTTAGCTTTACAAAGATCACCATTTTATGGAAGGGCAGAACACCCCTCAATACATGGAGCACTTGCTCCCAATTTTAAACATCAAGCCTCCAAGAGGCACTTTTACAACACTAGAAAAGAGCTGACACGCTCTCAGTTTTTCAAGCCTATTGAAGGCAATATCAGAACCTTACAATTACTTGCCATCAAGGCACAACTTGCAAAAATGAACCAGGGGTATCTCGTACCCAACCTACAGGGCCTTCGTGTAAAAGAAATAACAGTTAAATAAATGGCCCAAACACAAAATGAAAGGAGGCGAATGCTTGCACTCCTCGATGTGACTTCTTAAAACCTAAAAGGCACTAGGCCGATTAAACAGGGGCTATTCCCAAACTATGGAGGTGACTCGTATAAGAATAATTTAAGACATTACAGAAAGGAAGAAAACCTGTTACAAAATGTAGTCACCTCAAACCATAATGAAGGGGAGCTTGAGAGGGTAAATCACTCTCTATCCACGAATTACAGTTGCAGATTTTATGAAATTTTCACATTAGCTGGCAGAACTTACATTTTAGAGAAGAAGGTTACATATTAAAGTTTCGGACCTATCCCTCGGGTTAAACTGCGGAGCTAGCAAGAAATAAGGATGTTAAACGGCCATTGCCTTGCTGAAGAACTGCTGCCTGATGAAAGAGGCACCTCCAGCCTCCTGCTTCCCATACACACACTCAGTCAGATGTTGATCAAATGGCCAAGAGCCATGAAAATCCGCAGTTTATAAACCCTTCGGGAAAGTTCGAGACCTTTTATGAATAATCAAGCCACACCCTCTTACTTTTATTGGCTAGCGTAAGGTTACACACCAAATCGAAGAAGAAGCCTGTAATAGGCTTAAAATTAGGTACAGAAATTAGGGATTGGCTGAATTCAAAACTGGCGGAAAGAAGAGGTCAATACTGCCAAATCAAAAATGAATGAACATAATTTAGTAAAGAACAAAGTTATGAATACAAAATTTCTTCAAATAAAGTTCCTTCACTTCGCACCAGGGTGCATGATCATTTTTTTGTAGCGACATCTGTTGCAGAAAGTCTAATCTTCTTGATAAATGGTAAACAATACATGTAATTTTTTATACAGTACTGGAAACTTCACAATCACAAAATTAAGGTGGTGACATCTTCTGAGGAAAAGTTTAAGTAGATCTAGTTCCAAGTTCTGTATTTCTCCTGTAGTGGAGTTCTAATTGGTGCAAGATTTAAATGTGCGGCGTAGAGGTGTACCGCCCTGGACAGTCAATTCAGTAATCCAATGAATAAAGGACTTTCTCAGGGGAGCCAGCTTAGATTTCTCATTGTCTTTGAATCATGCTTTTGTTTTCTTTTGTTATGTGCCGTTATGTTTATCAGCGAGTTATCCAAGTGAATACTGTATTGTGAATTTGAATACTGTTAATGCACCTTGTTGGATACATATTGGAAATCTTTTTTTTCCACGGCATTTCAAAGGTTTAAACTTTGAAGCAAGGTTAATTGCGTGCAGTACAGGTCTTAGAATATTTTTTGATGCGGCAAGGGTTGGCATTTCTGAATTAAGAGTTGGCAGTTAATTCGAAATCATGGCATTCAAAGTCCGATTTTTGCGTCCCAACGACTTCGAATTAACGAGGTTTTACTGTACTTGGTTTTACCAAATACATGTTCAATCTCAAAGGACCACAAAGGCAGATTTCGAGAACCACTTGTGGTCCGCAGGCCACAGTTTGAGAAATGATGAGTTTAGTAAAACAGGATGTGGATGAATGAAGGTGAGTGTGTCTGAGGTCCATCATGAAACAAACATTTAAATTGGGGCAGAATGTTTCAGAATCAGTTCCATGTGATAAGGTTACCAGTTTGGCATTTTTACTGGATTTAACTGTCAGGTTCAATACTGCTTCTTTTTCTTTCTTTATGTTTACACACAAAGTGCAAGATTCTAACAATTGAGCAGAAAAAAAAAAAAAAAAGCTCTAGGATGTAAAAATCTGTCTGGATGTAAAAACACTATGGGCTAAATGGACAACAGGTTAGTTTTAAACAAATATGATTTCCATTAAATGTAATAACCTGCTCTCAAATTTTAATATTATTGCAGTATCACACCTTTCTAGATCTGAAGTCTTAAACATACTGTGTCTTTCACTATGACCATACACAACAGGTATAGTGTAATTAGGACAAGGCATACTGATTGATATGAAAATTACATAGGATTTTTCTTAAAAACTTTATTCATTGAAAATATAAACAATTTATATATCACAATATATACACACAAACAGTAACTAAACAAGGACAAGGAATTCATCATACATTAATTTTTACAATGATATTTACAAAAGCTAGAAAATGACTACAAAATCTTTGGAAGAAAAATGTTACAATAATAATGTTCAGTAAGAAATAATAATATCAACATCATTAACTACAGCAGTTACAGAGGTAGCAGGCATAAACTCTGATTGACTTGTGTCAGTGTCATACACCTGTCAACGTCATGTGTTACGTACACATGTTATGTGAACATCTTAGACTGATTCTGATAGTTCGGTCAGCTTCCGCTTCGAACGCTAGCGCTGTGCCACGTCCTGGGAGCCATCTGGTGGCGAATGAACGTACCATTTTCACTTCTCTTATAACGTCTAAATTTAAAGAGTCATTGTTTAAGATGCCTTTCTCTTGAATAATCGAGATTTCCTCTGATGGTGCAGAGCACAGTTCTCTGCAAAACGTAAAGAAGTTCACCTTAATTTGTTGACATGGCATAAGGCCAAAAGCCTATACAGTATCATGTCTATAGAGCTATTTTGTTATCCGACCAAGGGTCCAGTCCCAACCAGGTTAGTTAAGAGGATGTCAGCTGGATGTACAGTAAAACCTCGTTAATTCGAAGTCGTTGGGACTCAAAAATCGGACTTCGAATTACGTGATTTCGAATTAACCGCCAATTCGCAATTCAAAAGTACCAACCCTTGCCGCATTACAAAATATTCTAAGGCCCGTTACTGCATGCAGTTAACCTTGATTCACAGTTTATACCTTTCAAATGCCATGAAAAAAAGAACTATTTCCAAAATGTATCCAAGAAGGTGCATTTGCAGTATTCAAATAATGCACTCTGATATCTGACTGCTAAAGATAACCTCACGCAACGAAAGAAAGGAAAAAGAAAAAGAAAAAAAAAAAGCACGATTCAAAGACGAGGAGAAATCTATGCTGTCTCCCATGTGCAAGTGCTTTATTAATTGGATTACTATACTGTATGCATTTTAGATGCCTTGTATTTACACAGAAAGTAACTGATGCCCTTAAAATCGAACTTTTCTATGACACTATACTTGTACGATTTCCTGCCATGGCACTTTTCTCGTACTTCAGAAATGTAAACACTTGCCGCGTCACAAAGTATTCTAAGATCCATTAATACATGCAATCACCTCGATTCACAGTTTAAACCTTCCAAATGCCATGGAAAAAACTATTTCCGAAATGTATCCAATAAGGTGCATTTACAATGTTCAAATAATGCACTTGGATAAATCACTGACAAACATAACCTCACACAACGAAAGAAAAAAAAAAACGCACAATTCAAAGACGAGGATAAATTATGCAGGTTCTCCTGTGCAAATGCATTATTTTTTTGGATTTCTGTACTGTTTGCATTTTATTATAGATACTTTTTACTGGCATGGAAAGTGCCCGAAGCTCTTAAAACATTGTGGCTTATCGAACATTCCCATGACGAGGGGAAAAAGTATCTCGCTTCCATGTGCATTGCAACGCACTACTATGACCCCCATACCTCACACTTGTACGATTTCCCGGCTGGCAATTTCTTCTTTAAAACCATAAGACCGTTTGGGCTCGCATTAAAATAAAGCAATGCAGTTTCACCGGCAATGACAATATTGTTCGGTGCCTACGAATTTATTATATGAGCCAAGTTTTTCCGTCAACTGTCGCCGGTGTTCGCGGATTCTTTTTTTTCCCGCACACTGCCTGTTGCGTGATATTACGGCGTTCCTTAAAAGGTTGAATTCTGATTTCATTCAACTTAGCAATCATGAAGCACACTGTAGACCCACCGAAGTGAGTGTAAGTGCGGAAAGCTACCCCTCCATGTTCCGGAAAGCGCGTTCTATTATGACGCGGAGCGGATAAATTTCGAGTTGAAATTACTCTGTAACATACTATTGTTTTAAAATGTAAAGGCAGTTTCGAATTAAAAGTCTGAATTTCGGTAATGGGGCCGACATTGTACTTCGAATTACGAATTATCCATATTTCGAATTAAACAATTGAAAAACATGCTAAACTGTATACCATGTTTCCGGGAATGAGAGTTTCTTCGAATTAGGCGGGATTTTGAATTAACCGATTTCGAATTATCGAGGTTCTACTGTATTGACCTACTTCTAAACATTCGCGAGTCAAACATAACAATAACCACATGACTGTGTGAGGAGTGAGGGGGAAGGAGGAAGGCAACTGACATACATAAATGTAGGAAAAACACGGATAGAAGGAACATAACACAAAAATACATGACATTCTGAACAAGAGCCAAAACCTAAAAACAAAACGGCGCACAGGCCACCAGCGTCTTGGAAAGATGTCACAATGGGGCGAAATCCTAGTAATTTCATGACTGAAAAAGTCCTAAAGCTTGAATACTTTAGTATTCGCAACTGATAGAATTGATTATGGTTTACCTCTGAGAACTTAATTTTTGAAACAATTTATAAAGGGTGCGGCAGAAATACCTGACGAATTTCAGACGTAAATAACTCAGCAATGCAACGAGCCATTCACAATTTTGTTGCGCAGTTTAAAAGAGCAGGGTTTGCCATTTATGTCACATACAGTAGATTGGAGCGAACTAAAGGTCGTATTGGCCACAGCTTTCAAACAGGTGTGGGCCGATGACCTTCGATGTTAGGCCCCTTTAAACAACAAGCATCATCAAACAGGTGTTATTGTCCTGGTAAGCACGGTCTTGGCCTTCGCCCTGGAGAACACGTGCATTGTCTCGTCTGGGCTAGTCAGTCAGCCAGCCAGTCGCTAGCATGGTGTGGAGTGGTGAACATTGAGATTTTGTGACTGAGACTTATTTAAAAAATGCAGACTGTTACTACAACACAGCGTTTAGACACTTTGGCTTAGGACGACATGAGAAAGTTCCGAGCAGGAACACCATTCTGTTATGGGTGAACAGTTTGAGAAAGAGTGGTTCGAGTGTGAAAACGAAGCCGCCTTGTAGGCCTCGTAGCGTGCGAACACCAGAGACTGTCCACGCAGTGAAACACGACGTTACGCAATCTCCTCAGCGTTTGGTGAGTAGGCATTCACGTGCTCTGGGACTCTCGGATCGCACCGTAAGGAGGATTTTACACACAGATATGAAGTTCCATCCGTACAAAATGGTGGGTGTTCAGAAACTCAGTAAACGTGATTGGGCCAACCGCAGAGCGTGTTGTGAGACTATCCTGGAAGCTGTAGCAGCTGACACCAGTGCCCTGGCAAGTTATGAAACGCACTCTCATTTGTCAGGCTACGTTAATAAACAAAATTTTCAATACTGGTCCACAACCAATCCTCAAGAGATCCGTGAGCGACCTCTCCACAGCAAGCGTGTTAATGTTTGATGCGCTGTCGCTGATTTCGGAATTGTAGGCCCTTACTTTTTCGAAGAGAAGGACAGAACTGTAACATAACATCGGATCGTTATGTACAGTTGTTCCGCAACTTCCTGCAGCTGGCACTCACCGACTCAGGGAATCCTGCTGTGTAGTTCCAACAAGATGGTGCCACTGCACACAGCCAGGGCGTCGATGGGTCTTCTCAGAGAAATGTTTCCAGGACGTCTCATCTCCTTACGGGATGATGTTCCACGGCCAGCCTGTTTTCCCGAACTCGCCCAGTGCGATTTCTTTCTCTGGGGATATTTGAAGGATTGCCTCTTCCGATGTAAGCCATGAATTACATATATTACATATTTTCTCTTGAGTTATTTGTTTGTTTTAATCTTGTCAATCTTATGTTAATTTTAAGGACACTTCCTCTAAAGCATTACTTTGTCAATTTTATATATTTCTCATCTAAACAGTGTTATGTGGCTGAAGATGTTGATAATATACGAAACATGTACCACTTTTGACCATTAAAAATTGCCTTAAGCAATCATTGTATCGACTAGGTGGAAAATAAATTAAATACTTAATTGTGAATGTAAGCCGTGAACACGACATGACCTGAAAGCTGCCATCCGTGAAGAAATCGAGGCAATACCCCAAGACATGCTCAAGCGAGTCATTCGGAACTTCAGGGAGAGGCTTCAGAGGTGCATCGAACAGGACAGTTGGCATTTGGATGACAATGTTTTCAAAACCTAATGTGTATGTGTATGTGAAGCAAATGGCAAACACTACTCTCAATCAATCAATACTGATCTGCATTTAGGGCAGTCGCCCAGGTGGCAGATTCCCTATCTGTTGCTTTCCTAGCCTTTTCCGAAATGATTTCAAAGAAATTGGAAATTTATTGAACATCTCCCTTGGTAAGTTATTCCAATCCCTAACTCCCCTTCCCATAAATGAATATTTGCCCCAGTTTGTCCTCTTGAATTCCAACTTTATCTTCATATCGTGATCTTTCCTACTTTTATAAACGCCATTCAAACCTATTCGTCTACTAATGTCATTCCACGCCATCTCTCCGCTGACAGCTCGGAACATACCACTTAGTCGAGCAGCTCTTCTTCTTTCTCTCAATTCTTCCCAACCCAAACATTGCAACATTTTTGTAACGCTACTCTTTTGTCGGAAATCACTCAGAACAAATCGAGCTGCTTTTCTTTGGATTTTTTCCAGTTTTCCATACTCTAGTTGGGGTCTTACCAGAGACTTATATGCACTGTCCTTTACATCCTTACTACAACCCCTAAACACCCTCATAACCATGTGTAGAGATCGGTACCCTTTATTTACAATCCCATTTATGTGATTACCCCAGTGAAGATCTTTCCTTATATTAACACCTAGATACTTACAATGATCCCCAAATGGAACTTTCACCCCATCAACGCAGTAATTAAAACTGAGAGGACTTTTCCTATTTGTGAAACTCACAACCTGACTTTTAGCCCCGTTTATCAACATACCATTGCCTGCTGTCCATCTCACAACATTTTCGAGGTCACGTTGCAGTTGCTCACAATCTTGTAACTTATTTATCACTCTATAGAGAATAACATCATCCGCAAAAAGCCTTACCTCCGATTCCACTCCTTTACTCATATCATTTATATATATAAGAAAACATAAAGGTCCGATAACACTGCCCTGAGGAACTCCCCTCTCAACTATTACAGGGCAGACAAAGCTTCACCTACTCTAAGTCTGAGATCTATTTTCTAGAAATATAGCAACCCATTCAGTCACTCTTTTGTCTAGTCCAATTGCACTCATTTTTGCCAGTAGTCTCCCATGATCCACCCTATCAAATGCTTTAGACATGTCAATCGCGATACAGTCCATTTGACCTCCTGAATCCAGGATATCTGCTATATCTTGCTGGAATCCTACAAGTTGAGCTTCAGTGGAATAACCTTTCCTAAAACCGAATTGCCTTCTATCGAACCAGTTATTAATTTCACAAACATGTCTAATATAATCAGAAAGAATGCCTTCCCAAAGCTTACATACAATGCATGTCAAACTTACTGGCCTGTAATTTTCAGCTTTATGTCTATCACCCTTTCCTTTATACACAGGGGCTACTATAGCAACTCTCCATTCATCTGGTATAGCTCCTTCGACCAAACAATAATCAAATAAGTACTTCAGATATGGTACTACATTCCAACCCATTGTCTTTAGTATATCCCCAGAAATCTGATCAATTCCAGCCGCTTTTCTAGTTTTCAACTTTTGTATCTTATTGTAAATGTCATTGTTATCATATGTAAATTTTATTACTTCTTTGGCCTTAGTCTCTTCCTCTATGTCGACATTATCCTTGTAACCAATAATCTTTACATACTGCTGACTGAATACTTCTGCCTTTTGAAGATCCTCACATACACACTCCCCTTGTTCATTAATTATTCCTGGAATGTCCTTCTTGGAACCTGTTTCTGCCTTAAAATACCTATACATACCCTTCCATTTTTCACTAAAATTTGTATGACTGCCAATTATGCTTGCCATCATGTTATCCTTAGCTGCCTTCTTTGCTAGATTCAATTTTCTAGTAAGTTCCTTCAATTTCTCCTTACTTCCACAGCCATTTCTAACTCTATTTCTTTCCAGTCTGCACCTCCTTCTTAGTCTCTTTATTTCTCTATTATAATAAGGTGGGTCTTTACCATTCCTTACCACCCTTAAAGGTACAAACCTGTTTTCGCATTCCTCAACAATTTCTTTAAACCCATCCCAGAGTCTGTTTACATTTTTATTTACCGTTTTCCACCGATCATAGTTACCTTTTAGAAACTGCCTCATACCTGCTTTATCAGCCATATGGTACTGCCTAACAGTCCTACTTTTAAGACCTTCCTTTCTATCGCATTTATTTTTAACTACCACAAAAACAGCTTCATGATCACTAATACCATCTATTACTTCAGTTTCCCTATAGAGCTCATCTGGTTTTATCAGCACCACATCCAGGATATTTTTCCCTCTGGTTGGTTCCATCACTTTCTGAATCAGCTGTCCTTCCCATATTAACTTATTTGCCATTTGTTGGTCATGCTTCCTGTCGTTCGCATTTCCTTCCCAATTTACATCTGGCAAATTCAGATCTCCCGCTACAATCACATTTCTTTCCATGTCGTTTCCCACATAGCTGACTATCCTATCAAATAATTCCGAATCCGCATCAGTGCTACCCTTTCCCGATCTGTACACTCCAAATATATCAAGTTGCCTATTATCTTTAGAAATGAGCCTTACACCTAGAATTTCATGTGTCTCATCTTTAACTTTTTCGTAGCTTACAAATTCTTCTTTCACCAGAATGAAAACTCCCCCTCCCACCTTTCCTATCCTATCTCTACGATACACACTCCAGTGCCGTGAGAAAATTTCTGCATCCATTATATCATTTCTCAGCCATGATTCAACTCCTATTACAATATCTGGTAAATATATATCTATTAAATTACTTAATTCTATTCCTTTCTTTACGATACTTCTACAGTTCAGCACTAACAATTTATGTCATCCCTACTTGATTTCCAGTTCCCTGTTCCCTTATCACCGCTCCCTAGGCCATCCCGTTTCCCTGAATGTACCTCCCTATTACCCTTCCAAACAAATTTCCTAACTTATACGTACCACTGCGGTTTAAATGAAGGCCATCCGAGCGCAGATCCCTATCTCCTACCCACCCATTAGGATCTAGAAATTTCACTCCCAGTTTCTTACATACCCACTCCATAGTCTCATTTAAATCCCCAATCACCCTCCAGTCAGTATCCCTCCTACACAGTATTCCACTAATAACAATCTCCGCTTTCTTAAACTCTTTACAACTCTTTACAACTGTGGAATAAATCTTTAAATGGCTTGTTGCATTGCCGAGTTATTTAAGTTTGAAATGGTATTTCTGCTGCACCCTGTATATCGACCATACTCTTATGTAACTCATAATATAGATATGTATATATATGACTGACTTTCTTTAGTGTCCTGGAAATTTCTGGGGTTACTGGTGTCACTTTGGCTCATTTTGGATTTTGACAGGTGTTTCCCAAGGCCAGACACATTTCTTGATGCCATAGATATATATACACAAATGTACAAAAATAAACGAACACACATATATAGAAAGTGGTCACACAGAAATATAAAATCAGGAACAGTATCAGTAGTTTTTAGCAAAAAGTATAAGTCTAAAAATATTTCATACTTAAAAAGAACAATAGACATACTATCAATGATCACCGACTAACGTGCAGCCCTTTTATTTGTACACTTTTAAACCCCAAAACTGATTAGTAGATGCATACGTTTTATGGAAAATTTTACTGAGACTGACTGTCCAAAGGCAAGGCAGAATATAATGGAGCCAGTGTCTCCTGTCTCTAATGATGGACTTAAAGGAGGTGAACAATTATGTGTACAGATGAGACATACTTAAAAGAAAGCTTTACAAGGGCAGCAGGTTGTCTGATCAAATGAACAATTTATAAAGAAGTAGAACAAACATAACAAAACAAAATCAAATTTCCATCTTTATACACCTAAAACAATACACATCAAGAGGGTTTAGTTATTCTATTGTTTATACTAACAGAACTCCTTAAGCTTAAATATGATCTCAGTGGATCTGAACCTGCTAGTGCCCAAGTTACCACTGAACATATTTGTTATTAACCATCAACAAGCACTTGTTATTACTCGTCTCCTTTCTGGTCTTTGTTTCACTGCACCTTCCCATTAAATATTCGTTTCATGCATTGTTTACCCACACTTCTGTGAAAGTATTTTTTTTAAACTGACAAAAGGTATTTATGCTTAATTTTTCCCCTTGTCCTGTAAACATGGATTAAAAAGAAATTAATGCCGAAGAGGGAAGTTTGACTTTGAAGTTATAGGAGAGATATGTGAGCATTATAAGTACCTTATGTTGATATGTGACAAGTATGTTGCATATCAGTAGTTAAAAAAAAAAAAAAAAAAAAAAAAAACAGTGACATCAGGAAGAGTGTGGGGAAAGCATGTAGAGATGAAACATATTAAACATGATGGTGTAAAACTAGGACATGTACTGAAGTCTCTGCTTTATATTCAACTTCTTTTACATCTTGTGAAAAACTGGGTCATACTTCATATTCCTCCATTTTGGTGTTATAGTTTTCTTAAATTCCCCTCGCTTTGCCCCTTCTTTTAAGGCATTGTTCCAGGTCTTCTGTGATCTTTCCATCTTAACAAAAAATTTAGTTTACCATATTACTTCCATCATTGTCCTAACAGTATTTTCAGAATGTTGACACACACTAATAGCTTAATACGTCAGGAGTTAAAAGAGCTAGAGACTAGAAACAAAATCTAATTTGCAGCATAAAGAAGCAGCTTCCTTAATATACTTCAGTAAGTTCTTCTATTTCCCTTGTCAAAGCAGCTTAGCATGTACCTAAACTTAAAATATTTTTGTTCAAAAGTCTATTTTTGAACCACATTTGTTTGGAAATGGCTGAAGTGTAAAGTGTTGAATGTGAGGAAAGGAACATTAAGGACGACACAAACACCCAGTCCCCAGGGTAGGAATATTAAACATTTACAATTAAAAAACCCTGACCAAGCCAGGAATCGAACCCGGGGCCGCCGGGTGACAGGCGCGTTGCCACCTACACCGCAGGGCCAGATACCCTATAGAGATACATCCTACACATTTACAATATATTAAGGAGTTCACCCTGAAGTGTAAAGTGTTGAATGTGAGGAAAGGGGCATTAAGGACGACACAAACACCCAGTCCCCAGGGTAGGGATATTAATCACTTACAATTAAAAAACCCTGACCAAGCCAGGAATCGAACCCGGGGCCGCCGGGTGACAGGCGGACGCGTTGCCCTCTACACCGCAGTTCCAGATACCCTCTAGAGATACATCCTACACATTTACAATATATTAAGAGGAGTCCACCTAATTATTACATAATTTATTCTGTGATTAATTATACAGGGTTATTTACGTAAGATGTTACACTAAAATGACATCAAAACCATTAAAAATATCAGTATTCTGTTTTCGCATTCGTAAATGATACCCAGGGGCTTGTAAAATAATGTGCTACTTATTCTCATGGTGTGATTAACAACCAAGATATTGATACTAAATCCATAGTTTTAAATGGAACAGCACAAATACATACAGCTGGCCTAAAAGTTCAACTGCGTACAAATTCAAATATGTAAGCATTTTCAAAATCGGACAGTTACTTTTTGAGATATCAATAAAAACAGCATTTGAGCTTTTGCGTGCCGCATCAGACAGCGCGCTGTCGGCCAAGGACGTATTGGCACGCAAGCTGTTTCCTGGCATTGATTCCAGCCACAGAACGGATATCAAGATTGTACTGTTAACTATCGTACATATAATGTGATGTACTGTAACTTAGCCTGAATATGCAACGTTACTGTATGACCGTTTTAAAATTCATGTGTAACAGGTTGCGCTCAGTTTGGCGTCTTTCTTCACAGATGGGAATGAGAAGGATTTGGAAAGGACATCGGCCGTGGCCTATCTCAGAGGTGCCAATCCGGCATTTGCCTGCTGATGAACGCGGGACACCAGGAAAATCACTTTCAGGTCGGGAGAAGCAGAACTCGAACCTGCGCTCTTCCGAATGCACGCTACTGCAGTCAGTGTCATAACAATTATACTGACGAGACGTTATGTTCCCATGTCCAATGAAGTCTACCTCTGACATTATTCATTTGCTTTTCTAGAAAGAGCTCTTCAGGTGTCCTGTGTTTATTTCTCAATTCATACAGTAGTGTGTACTGTACACTCAAACCAGTGACAATTATAGCTTTCGTTATGTTTCTCTGAAGTCAAAGTAATTATTTTATCCCATTTAAAATCATCAACCCTCCTTGTCCTATCATGAGTTCGTCTGCCATACACACTTTGCAAACCCATCGCATGTGTAAGATGGGTGTATATGCCTGGCATTCATTCTGTGGGAGAAATCACACCCAGGAAACTGCTTGCGAGTCAATATGTCCTTGCCTGACTGCACGCTGTCTGATGCGGCATGCAAAACTGCGCATGCTGTTCTTATTGATATCTCAAAAAGTAACTGTCCGATTTTTAACATACTTAGATATTTGAACTTGTACGCAGTTGTACGTTTGGGCCAGCTATATGAATTTGTGCCGTTCCATTTACAAATATGGAGTTAGTATCAATATCTCGGTTATTAATCACCCCATGAGAATACGTAACACATTATTTTACAAGCCCCTGGGTATCACACACGAATATGAAAGCAGAATACCGATATCTTTAATGGTTTAGACATTATTTCCATATAACATCTTAGGTGAATAACCCTGTACATCACCGTTTCGACTAAGTGCTGGTCATCTTCAGTCACTTGTAGTAAAAACTGACAAAGTACTTAACATATTATATACATAGATAAACAATGATGAAACATATACCTAAACTTATTAAACCATATGGTGATATATGAAGTTTAAATCATAAAACCTTAAAAAGTAAAATTTTTGAGTCTTAATGACATTCTGACGAGTATAACAGTTTAAAATGAGAATATATATTTTGATGTCATATATGCATAATAATGGTTGCCAGGTTCATCCTGTTAAATTGATTAGTCTTGATAAAATAGGAATTTGTGTTTTAATATTCACAATTTTTAATCTTGAGTGGCACTTAAGTGCTCAGTAGAAAGTCATAAAGTGGTATAGTAGGACTTGAATTCGTGTGGTGCTGATGATAAATTAGGTATTGATTAGGTGGACTCCTTTTATTGTAAATGTATCAATACGGATCAAAATGAAGATCATTTCATACGATCCTTTACATTCTGCATGGGGTTAAAAAGTCCCAATACTTGGGACTTGGTAACTCAGGTGTGGGAGATACTACAAATACAGAATTTGAAGCAAATGAAGGCCTGTCCACAATAACATTTTGAAGTATTAGATATTACTGGTTTAATAGTTATAGAAATTCAAAGTGGAATCTCGATATGTCAAATGTACTGAAAAATAATGAAATTATTAAAAATTGTCATAATAATAATATTTTCGTGTGGCTACTTCTAGCCAAGTGCAGCCCTTATAAGGCAGACTCTCCGATGAGGGTGGGCGGCATCTGCCATGTGCAGGTAAGTGCGTGTTATTGTGGTGGAGGATAGTGTTGTGTGTGTTGTATGAGTTGCAGGGTGTTGGGGACAGCACAAACACCCAGCCCTCGGGCCACTGGAATTAACCAATGAAGGTTAAAATCCCCTACCCGGCCAGGAATCGAACCCGGGACCCTCTGAACCGAAGGCCAGTACGCTGACTATTCAGCCAACGAGCCGGAAAAATTGTCGTGCAACCAATCGAATTTGAATGATTCTATATGGAATGACCGAACTGAGAATTAAGACATCTATCTCAAAATAGGATCCTGGCACTAGAGAAAGCCAATTTCAGAGATATTAGACACATGTAATGAACAACAGAAACATTAGTACATTGCACACTATTTACAAGACTTCCTAGTGGAGTTTAAAACAGTTCTTCCACAACGGAAATGCAAAAACTTCCATGACAATTGCCCAACATGTAGAAGAAAAAAGTTACAAGAACATGAAAGCAACAGTTCTACAACAAATGCAATACAGGCTTAGTAGAACAGAGATTCCAAGCAAACTCAGAAATGTCGTGCTCAGAAGTGTCACGAATTTATTCTCAACTGTTGTCTTATTGAGGCTATGAATATCCCTTTCTAAACCCTGAAAGTTTTTACATCAGAGCGAGACGACACTTGCTACACTAACCCCAATGCTTTTAACAGCAACAGTAAAAAACTCATTAGTACAATGCAGGGATGTTAAACCATACAATAATTATGGGAACATATGAAAATTAGGAGACTGGTATGGTGTAAGATCTTAAGGTTGTATGATATTAGTGAAACACTGAAAAATGTTGTTGATATCGCCCATGTGTTTTCATTAAACGATTTTCTCTTGTTTGTGTGGTTAACGATTATCATGATTTAGATGGTATGAACAGAAACCATATGAAGGTAACTCTTTTGCAGAGCATCTACTTGCAGCTGGCTGTATTTTGGAAATAATGAAGAACAATATACAAGGATGTACTTCTTAATCCTGCAATGGATTCTTCAAAGATTCTCTTTGCTTCCACGTATTTGGGCCAGGCTCCTCTCTTTCATCTATCCTATCCGACCTCCCTTAGTCACCACTTGTTATTTTCGGCTCTTTCCCTTCTTTTGCTGATATTTTCATCTTCTAAAATATCGGACCTCTTCCATTTTCCCCCCTCTGATTAGTGTTAACCCTGGAACCGGCAGTCATTGCGATCGCGACTCATTTCCCTGTTACTCAACTGGCAGAGTCGCTATCAAGATGCATTACGCCAGAGCTGACTAATTTCGAGATAGCACCTTGACATTCAACATCTTTATGACATACCTTGCATCATGTTGAAGAGGAAACTCTATTCTATAACACAGCACAATTCTGAAGTAGTTTAGTGTGGCAGAGTGCGCAGTATACACATGGAAAAACGAGAACGCTTTGCAGACGGTCATTCTGTTGTGCTTGCTGTGGTTGTCCGATGTGCATTTCCTTTTGTGGCGAAAAATTAGAAAAATGTCAGGAAGTAGTGAAATTCGTAAATGTTTGTTTGATCTGGACGGCGAAGCTGATAGTGACGTATTCTTAGAAGGAATTGATGATGATTTTGACAATAATTAGTCAGGTAGTGGCGAGTTATATAAGCCTAAGCTAAGTGATTTTGACACTGATATTGACGATAATGTGGAACACAATGAAACAGCCACTGATGATAATGATGGTAATGCAGTTGACCGAACAGAACCGAAGTGTACAAGAGTTTATCTTCCAGAGCCAAAAATAAAAGTGGAAGAGAAGTTCAAGGTTCGAAACGCACGTGTACGAAATTGCCCTCCGAGAAACAGTCCTCCTCTAACATATTTCTATTTGTTTTTCTCCAATACTATCTGGAATTTTTTAGTGACTGAAACTAATAATAATACGCACAGGAAATTATTCGAAATAAAAAAAATTCTGGAAATATGGGTCCGTATTATCGTCTGGCAAAGATGGGTTGATGTTACAGTATCAAAAATGAAAAAAAATCATTTCTTTAGTTATAAATGTGAGTCTGAACCCTAATAACAATATTGAAAAATAGTGGTGCACTTCAAAGTCGCAAATATTTCCATGTTTTTCTAAAGTCATGTCACTAAAACATTTCGACTGGAAAGAAATATACTATAACCTGTTGGTAATGGTAATATTTGATGCCTACATACTCTATAGTTTGAACACCAACAAACCCCTTGAACATGAGGAATTTATGGTTAGTATTGTCAAAGGTCTTGTAGATGAAGAAACTCTTCAAAAGATTCCACCTGGACCTTCATGAGAAATGGGACATCAGCTGGAACGCCTCCCAGGAAAGAAACAGCGGTTGTACCCTGTCTGTTTGACTGCAGGAAAAAGTCACGCACCCACTTCTGGTGCCCAGGATGTAATTGTGGTGTCCATCAACAGTACTACCATAAATTAGAACATTTTTGGAGGGCTAAGAAAGCAGGAAGAAAGAGAAACCACCCGAAGGTAGCGAGGATGAATCTGACTAAGTAGACTCACGTTTTGGAGCGATGTGCTTGTGTTACTTCAGTTCTATTTTACTTTACAATACTTCAATGTAGTGAAACCATTCTACAGATTTTTAATCAGCATAAAATTGTACAAATTTTGTATATAGTAAAATCGTCATATAATATTACATTTTACGTACACGTTGCCCAAAACTTTCGGATTATTCTGGAATACTTAGCATGTGTTGGATAATTCGCCATACTGCTTCAGGATACTAAATTGGTAAGTTTAATTTCCTACTATAGTATTCTTCGTCCTTTTCTGAACAAAATGACATGTTATACATAATAAAAAATAAAAAAACTGAAAAACAACATTTTTATGAATTTTTTAAAAGTTGCTTGCAAAACTCGCTTAAATGCTTGCCGCTTGAAGGTAAACCGCTTGCCGGTTCCAGGGTTAATGGAGAATGGTTGCCCAGTTGTATACTTCCTCCCTGCAGATGGAACTCACTTCAAACCCTTGGCATTAAAATAATGGCAGAACACGGTAAATTTGAAATCAATAAAAATCCAACAGCAAAAGTGCACACAACTGTCATGATTTTCATGTCAAAGGGAAAGAGTGTTAGCAGTTAAAGTAAATATACCATTTTAGTAAAAACTCGACCTTTGCTATCATTAAAAAAAATTAAGTTGTTTCTCTTTCAGGTAGTTTATAAATTTATTTATTCAAAATTAATCTTGGCAGCCTGAAGAACATAACAGTTATAAATTAACTCAGCCAACTTCGTTGTAATGTGACGTCTTAGTCGTTCGGAATAAATCAAATAACAATATACCCAATTGCCTTCCCTTAGTCCTTCCCTTGTTACTGAGCCAAGAATAATTAATCCAGACAATGACAGCATCTTAGAAACTTGATGATCAATGAAGAAATTTTAGTTTTGTGAAATTCCAGAACAAATTAAAAACATAGTTGAAAGATATATATATTTCAGTGCTAATAATGAAAATAATTTAAGGGAACTTAGTGGATTTTGCGATGAATGTAATTTCATTGCCCTATCAGCACATCTTACGAGTATGCCTTCTCTTAGCTGGGTTTAATAAATATCAGTATTTGAAACCGACTACTATTAAATTCTGTAAATGGTTTGGCGTAATCTTCCCAATGAGTTAAATGTCATGGAGTATGTGAAAGTTTGAACACCAATAAAGAAATGTTAAATTGGAGGACAGTCCTGACGGTAATAAAATACCCTTCTTCAAAAGTGCTTTCATCTAAAATGCACAAGAATTTTGGTAAAAATCTATAACTTCAAAGACTTGGTAAAATACTCTTGTATTTTGAGGTTGGCAAACCTGGTAGTGATTAAGAATAACTTTCATCTTGGTAAACAAAGTACTTGAAAATAAAGGCAAATTTGGCATTTGCCTGCTTAACAAGTTGTAACTGAGACCGGTGGGTTGACAAACAATAATATTATTTCTTCTCCCGATGCCCAAAGAAATAACTTCTAGCAGAGAAGTGATGCAGTTTTGAACAACACTAATTTTAAGGAAGGAGTTTTAGATCCTAACTGTGGACCTTTCCAGTATTTTCCCCAGAAATTTTCGTCAGCCGGAATGAGTAGCCAGGTGGGGAATACTACGTAAAATATGAATATGATAAAATTTCAATGTATTCTCCTCAGGGCATTATTATTAATAATATAATAATAATACTAATAATAATCATATGGCCTCAGCTACTGCATGCAAGCATTTTAATTTGATGCCATCTGGCTGGCTGCTCGCCAATTTTGACGTTCCGTTTTACTCTAGGCCTACTAGATGGCAGACGGTGTAAACCGAATCTCTCTTGGGCGTCTGTAGCTGAGATTTAATGAATTTTGTTGGTCAAACACCAAATATGCCACCAGAGATCTTTTACATGCTGACATCGTACGACATGGAGTGTCGAAGGGACGTTCTTCCGCCCTTCAAAAATCTGACTACCTCTGCTGGGGTCGAACCCGCTATTTTAGGATCAGGAGGCCGACACTCTACCATTGATCCACAGAGGACATTAACAGTAATATCAGGCAGGTAAACATTAAAACATTAACTGCAAAATTGATTTCAGTGTTATCACGAACAAGATGTTACAGAATATTTTGAATTTCTAGTGTTCAACTGCTCCTACATCATCATATTAACACTGGGGCTGTGGAATGCCATACGGGTTTGTGATGTCATGAGGAATCAAGTGCTTTCGTGCAATTCCACGCTAATCCAGGCACCACTCGCGCTCGACACTACATTATAGTCAAGCTAAACATGTAAACTCTGATGTAGTTCATCCAATTTTGCTGACAATAATGAAGATTTATAATTTAAATAAAAACTTTTACAGCATTTACATTTTAATTTGGAGCACGCAATGGCTCAAATATGTATTAATATTTTGTAACCAGCAGGTAACTAGGTTATGTAGACCAGGCGATCTGCTTAAACAGCAGGGCAGTATGGCCATTAAAATGATCCTAGGGAGAACACTGCTTTCTATGGCTGAAGTTGTAGGACATCACCTGCATATTTCAAAATGAAAACTCTGTACTTGCTTTCAATATTTAATCTTAAACAAATTGGATGAGGGATCCCTCTTTCCCCAAGTAATCCTACATAATGGTTTGTCATTAAACCCAAGGTACGCTACAGGCCTTGAAGAATGGCAGGAATCAAATCAAAGACAAGAGTAACGAAAAGTACCCTTATGTGATGTAGGTTGCAGCGGTTCTTTTTTCAACAGTAGTTATTTTGACCTGTTTATTACGCATATACATGATTTAGTGATTATTTTAATACTGTTTTTGGTGGTTTTTGATAGTAAACTCACTTTCATAAAAACCAGAACACCTTGAAAGACTAGAGACAGGAAGTTCATATTCACAGGACATGTGCATTAGTATGTTCTGAAGAAATGATTAGCATTTGAACCATGTTGGTTTTCAGGTTCAAGGTCCACATCGATATAGCGGCGCACCACCACCAACTGGTAAAATGTGCCTATAGCTCTCGTCGCTATAAAGTGTGACTTGAGCAGACGTGCAGGATGCTGCGCAGACATATGAGAGAACCATACCGTCAAATGAGTGGATTTGAAAGAAGGAGCATTATTGGCATGAGAGAACGTGATGCATCCATCCAGAAAATTGCTGTTCGTGTGGGGCGAAGTGTGTCGACAGTGCAATGGGTGTGTATAGAAGGGTTTACAGAAGGCCGTATAACACAATGTGATGGGTCTGGTCGCACTACCCAGACCACCCACTGAGAAGATCGACATCTCATCCGAATGGCATTGCATGACAGATCTACGTCGTCATCGGCTCTGGCGCAGAAGTGGAACACTGTAACACATAGTTCACTATCGGAAGCGACAGTACGTCGCCATTTATTAACGTCTGGGTTACCGGCGTGTCGTCCACTTCTCAGCCTACCTTTGACTAATGTGCATAAACATGCTGGACAGCAATGGTGTATGGAACGACATCACTGGGGACAGGAATGGCAGAAGATAGTGTTTCTGGATGAATCCAGGTTCTGTATGTTTGAAAATGATGGCAGTGTTTTGGTTCACCACAGACAGGGGGAGAGGCATCACAATGACTACATTCGCACAAGACATATACCACCAACTCAAGGCCTTATGGTGTGGGGTGCTATTGGGTACAACCACAAATCACAGTTGGTGCATGTGCAGTGCACTGCGACCAGTTTGACCTACGTGAATGACAGCCTGCGATCCATAGTCATACCCTTTCTGCACGACACCCCAGATGCCACATTTCAGCAGGACAATCCGCGACTACATGTTGCTGCATGAACACGTGCCTTCTTGTTGTCACAGGATGTCAGACTGTTGCCCTGGCCCACCCGATCACCGGACTTGTCGCCCATCGAAAATGTGTGGGGTATCAATGCCTTTGCCAGCGAGATGTAATGTGTACAGTGCACTATGTCTTCTGGTACGGGCTAGAATAAATTTGTTACTTTCATTGACTTGTCTCAGTCTCATCCTTGGCTTTGACAAAATCAAGGTGACTGAGGTATGAGCGATGCTAGTAATACCATTCCTTATGCAGCCAGTCCCTGTTATGAATGGTGCGAAAATATCGCTCATAGGGTCAGTTGGTGCATCCATTTCAGTGGGCTTCGCAGAATAATATGTAATAGCAACATCTGGCTCAGTGAGGAAAGCAACGGGGAAATTACCTCACTCCTCATTTCCCTAGTATGCATCTTCAGTGTAGTCTAGGCTATCTATGACAGCTGTTGGCAGAACTGTGGAGGATCAAACTAGCCTTTGGGCTGAATACCCAACATACACATGGTGAAACGACAGGTCTGGAGCTGTGACCCAATGCCAACCACCATAGATGAACTGTGGAACCAGGTGAATACAGCATGGATGGCTTTACCCCAGGACGCCATTCGCGTCTTATATGCATCGATGCCATCACACATGGAACAAGTTATCAGTGCCCATAGAAGACCCAGTGTCTAATAGGCAACAGGACACATGCTGAACCTAGGTGACTGAAATGCTAATTACTTCTGCAGAAGATACTAATGTACATATCCTGTGAATATGAACTTCCTATCTCTAGATTTTCAAGGCATTCTGTTTTTTATGAACATGAGTGTATGTATGTATGTATTGTGAAGATTCTTGAGTGATGGAATTGATAACTGTGCATTTCATACAGCAATGATGTTTGTTTACATGTGCTTGACAACTGTAAGTTATGTTCATGTATATAAAATTGTATGAAGTCTAGAGCAAGCTCATATAACATCCAAAACTAACGCTTTATATTTCATGTGTTTTTATAGTGCAAATGGGATATGGAGGGTTCAATAAGACATACATATATATAGGGTGACCAGATGTCCTCATTTATCCGGATATGTCCTCCTGTTTAGACCACTGTCCAGGATCTGGGTGGATTATTTAAAAAATCTGAAATATCCTCCATTTTTTAGTGAATCTGGTTATTTTGAAGTAATTTATTTATTTATTTATTTATTTATTTCATGCCTTCATTTGTGGCGAAGTTAAGGCTCACGGTCCTCTCTTACACTTAACCATATTTTACTATTTTGTTTTTACAAGTATTCTTTATTACAGGATGGCATCATCGATATATAGAAATGTGATTATGGATATACAGTACATACGATTATTCTATGCATGCCTTGTGTTGTGATAATAGATGCTATTTACCACTCTGTATACTGCATGTTTCTCACTCAGCAATACCCAAAGTCTAAATCCTTTCAAATTGATGATGTGAAATATTTTGATCAGTTCTGCAATTTCAAACAATTCCCGAATGAGAGTAGTAATGACCCTTAATATAACAAGTTACCTTGTAGTCATAAATGGGCGAAGTATTTCAACTCACGTGTCAGCTGATTGTAGTTCAAAGTTATTAAACATGCAGAATACTGTTTTCCTATACCAGGGCTCAATGCAAATGTAGAAAAACTATTTTCATAGATCTCAGCACAATGGTTTGGTAATAGGAACCATTTTAAAATAGTGGATCTGAAAATCCTCTTAATGGTTCAATATAATCTAAAGGAGTTAACATGTGTATCTTTCTACATGCTAGACACGCCCAAACTGCTGAAGGTAACGGAATCTTCAAAAAAGTACCAGCAAGGCATGTAAATTAGTTTCATTGTTTAAAAGAGATATCAAGTAAACACCAGATTTGTGAAGGATGAAGGCGGCATAATATTAACAAAGCCAGAAGAAATAAGAAATAGATGGAGAGAGTATTTTCAGAATTTGCTCAACATGAGAACTAATGACAGTCATTCAATGGACCACCAGGAAAGGCAACTAGTTGATGAAGAAATGGATAAAGAAATTATAATGAATGAAATTGAAATGGCAATAAGATGAATGGAAAAACTGCTGGAATAGATGAAATTTCAGTGGAGATGATAAAGGCAGCTGGAGCTGTAGGCCTGCAGTGGACATATCGAGTTCTCAGGATTGTCTGGGAGAATAAGGAGGTGCCTGAGGATTGGCAAAAAGGAATAATCATCCCAATTTTCAAGAAAGGTGATAAGAAAGTATTGAAGAAATCTACACCAGTAAGAAGGGGACCTGGTAGAACTATGTACAAAAATCCACAAAACCGCAAAGAAAACACTCGGGCATGGTACGAGAAATAGGGTGGAATGAAGAATGTGAGGAAGCTCTCAGGAAGAGATCCAAGAAACGGCGAAGATGGGAATGCTAAAAACAGAGGCAACAGAGGAAAGAAACATCCACAATATTCCATAGGACTAAACAATGCTTTGAAAAAGCTCAGCTGGGATACTACTGAGGGGGAATAATAAGAAACCTGGAGTTTAATAGTTGGAAAGACCTCCCTCACAGAGGCAAAGGAGTTATCCTTTTTAAACAACATTCAGTTTCCAATAAATGGGTCAGCCAATACGATAGATTATCACACAGCATGTGGAGCGAGCCTAAAGATGTGGGAATGTAGCAGCAGTTCATTTTGTGCCTGGTAGGACCATGAAAAGTAAGTGTTGTCTCAATCAGACTGACACATTTGCACACGTCCTTGGTTCCTGGCAGCGGAACGAGACTCTGCGCATCGCGCTAGATATCATCAAATAAGAACCTTCATCATCAGAAGAAACAGATTCACCTTACATAACGAGATCTACAGTTTGGCAGAAAATGGAAGCACTCGAAGGATCAATATGACTGCCTGTAGGATATATATCTGATCCAACCAACCGTTAGCTTTGAATCCTCCGCAAGTCAACCTGACTATATTGATCAGGAAAAGGGAATATATAAGCCCACAATTTCTTTCTTCAAGGAAGCATACAACCTAGAAAAGATTGAAGTCATAGGCTTTCTGATTGGGAGTAGGGACACAATACAGAAAAAAATTGTCTAGTTCTGCCTACCAAAATCTTTTGATGAGTGACATTGTGATTTCTGCCTTAAAATTGTCAATAAGTATTTTAAGAAACCAACTTTGGTGATTTTCTTTATAATCTAATTGAATGTTTTACATTATCTTTCCCATACGTATGTCAAGAATTTTTTTAAATCCAACGTTTATTTTTCTTTCAGTTTAGCCGACTGTGGACAATTTTAATTCCAGTTCAGCTGTTTCACTTACCATCCCTTCATTCTTTCACTCTGTTCAAGATATCTGAACCCATAATAAGCAGCCCACGGGCAGTGAGCGGCTGTGAACTTAACTCTTCTGAGGCTAACAATCTCAGCTGTCTCTCACTGATGTCTAACCGTCGGCGCTTAGCATGATGGAAAGATCTGGCACAAGCATTATCCCAGGTGTTTTTTTTTTTCTAGGGGCTCTACATCGCGCCGACACAGATAGGTCTTATGGCGACGATGGGATAAGAAAGGCCTAGGAGTTGGAAGGAAGCGGCCGTGGCCTTAATTAAGGTACAGCCCCAGCATTTGCCTGGTGTGAAAATGGGAAACCATGGAAAACACTTTGCCTTTTAGGCAGCCTCTAAAGTGAGGAAGTGTTACTATGTAATAAACAGATGCTTGCTGTGGAAGATTTCAACCGGTTTTTGTGGTAATATGGGTAGCTCGATGGTCTCAAACATCATGCTAATAATTCGTATTCTCAGAACACACAGCTTTGCTACTAACACAAAACAATGGCATATTACAGTAATTACATAGCAAAGCAAAGCAAACCAAATCTATATCCATACAAAACATAGGGAAGCGAGAGTAAAGGTTTCCCCTGTATTTAACCTGCGAAGTAGGATACAACGATCAGCTCCATACTCAGCCATTTTTTGCTCCAAGGATTAACCATGATAATGATAATCATTCCTGCTGCAGAGCGAGTAAAACTCAGAGCCTCTTCAGATCTGGCAGTCATCGTCCCATTTCTAATTTTTTAGCCTACCTGAAATGAAATAAAACATATTTTCTGAATAAGCCAAGCCTTTACTGCCTTAATTAGGCAGTTCACATGATTCTTAAACCAATAGTCCTAAAAATTAATATTTAAACAAAAATAATCATCTACAACTGCAACATTTTTTTCAAATAAATTTAATCATCCTCACAACATATATTTTTCACACAAGTAAGTTTCAAGAGTTCCTTCAGATGATATACTGTTCAGAATGTTAGGTAAGAATAAAAGGAAGTTTGCACAAGTTGTAAGTTGATCTTGTGCTGGTATAAAAATGGAAGGAAAAGATCTTGACAGGTTAAAAATAAAATAATTTAGGAGAGGGTTCTACATTCCCAGGGCTCTGTAAAACGTCTTTTAAGTACGCCAAATGGCTGAAACAGTGGTACCACAGTTACTGTTATGAACTGCTCTGAAAATTTCCATCTACTGTGACTTACTGATATCCTTATGCTAGGGTCATACAATATACATCTGGAAGGGGTTTTCCCCACAACTCTCGTTTACAGTTACAACCCAACGTATACATTTGTTAGCCAGGAAGAAATCATTCTAAAAACTGCAGATGAAAATAATAAGCCTAATAATAATTAAAAAACTGCAACAAGATATTCACATGAAATCACAGGGAACCTTAATGCAGCAAAAGGAAGGGATGGAAGAACAGAAGGATTGGCGACAATAAGTATTCTGAAAAAATATGCACACTACTGGTCTTCCTGCCTGACACTTCACCACTATGACAACATGAACAAGCTGGAAGGAGTCATCAAAGACTAACCAACCAAACAGGTAACACCACCATAAAACCGCTATAACTATCAAACAGCTATGTATATATATAAGAAAAAAAGACCATTACATTCCTCAGAAAATCTCTAGCCAACTTCACTGAACTGTCACGCTTTCACTGCATCCCATTATCTTAAAGCTCTATACACAAGGCGAGAAATCATTAAACCCCATGTATGTTACAGGCTTTGCAGGATGGCTGGAATCCAATCAAGGATATTGTTAATGAAAAGTACTAATCACCCTTATGAATGCAAGAACAACAGCACATTACATGTTCGACATATGAGTGCACTCAGCCATGCCAGGAACTACTGCTTGTTTAAATCCGTTGCTCTGTCACCAGGTGCAGTAGTTCCTTTCAACTCTAACATTCCATGGGTTTTTATTTACTGCATTGTTTGTTCGTTCTATTTTATGTAGTTTAGTATAGCATAATATGTAGTGTAGTATTTAGTGCAAGTAATTTAATTTGTTAAAAATATAGATCATTTATGTAGGGCACTGGAGCCTAAGTTAAAGTACAGGATGGAAGGTACCTCTACTCTCAGAATAAAGCCTCTAATAGATATTGGCAGGAGCAATGAATAATGCTAAGTTCCATGGCTGTAGCTTTAAAAATACCCCCCCATCCAAGGCACTACAGCCCTTGAAGGGTCTTGGCCTACCAAGTGACTGATGCTGAGCCTGAAGGCCTGCAGATTACGAGATGTCGTGTGTTCAGCACGAAGAATCCTCTCAGCTGTTATTCTTGGCTTTCGAGACCGGAGATTTAATAATAGTTTTCATGAAAATGGCTGTTCTACACTGTAAAATAGTACTGCTACTGGTACAAGCCCGCTCGCACAGGTGTCAGACAGCTGTGGTGTGTCCAGCTGGCTTGTGGCCAAGTGCCTGCGTCACGTGTAAACAACAACACATTGCCTAGTGACGTTTTCCCCGTCTCACCACTTCTCAGCCCCTACGATGGTCATCCAACTGGTGTCCACCTGAGCTCGTGCAAGACACATGACACTGGTCGCAATGTTGCAAGATGTAATTAGATGAATTACCCAGTATTTCAGGCTTTATTTCTGGCTAAGCATTCACAACAAAATAGACTGACATGCCATTGTTAATGATATAGATGTTGATTCCCATAGGGAATCAGGAATATTTGTCCCGAATAAGTAAATTTGGCAGGTTTGCTATTTACCAACTGATGAGCTCAACTTAGCACACTCGAGCGAAATGCTTGGCAACCAGGAATGAGTTAGCTGGGCGGGGGAAATTTATAATGTCCAATAACGGATCAATTATAATTATGCCAATTTTAAGGCAACTTCTACCTTTCCCTCTGTACATTCATTTGCCTTGTGTTCCAAACCATTAAGTGTGGAAGATCAATGCAAACACTTCACAATATATATTTCTCCCTGGCGTAATTGGTGCTTTATCCAAGAAAAGTGTCATATCGTCAACCGGGCTAGAGACGGATGCTTTTTACTAACTTTTTTTACTCTCCCCTCATCAGGGAGCATTGTTGGTAAACTCCGAATGTACTTACAGATGATAAATAACAGGACATATATTGCAGGTTATAGTACAATTTCCTGTTGCTATTAATTTACTGGCAAAAATTATTTTAAATGGTGACCGACTCTATCTGGCAAATGGGCTTGAGTTGACCACCCATTTGAAATACATATTAACACTGCTCTTGCAATTTCCGGCTGGTTTCAGCCATACTATCGTACAGATTGTATTTTTTGTTTGTTTTCTTTGTTTTTTTAAGACTTTCAACTTTATTTTTAATACAATCTTAGTTTACATATAAGCCCTGGAAATGTACAGAAAAAATGAAACAACTTTTTCTTTCACAATACTATGGCGTGTCCAGCTTACATTCAGTGATATTGCAGTGTGTTAGACAGGGAATTAATATTCAAAACTAAGACCTAATTTTTGCTACTCTGCAACAAATTTTATTACAGCATTTAGCAATTCACCTGGAACAGAAAACATTACAAGTATTTTACAAATGTTTCTAAACTCAGCAGTTGACAATTTATATTTGATTCATAAATAAGGTTGCCAAAATACACGTGTTTAAAAATGAGTGAAATACAATGAAAACTGGTGGTGTGTTGTCGGCTACTGCTGGTACAACTGTCGATACTGTTTCATACACATTTGTATGTAATTTCGTTAAATGTTGAAACTTTGGCAGTTTGAACATGTGGTTAGTCGATATGCAGACCAGGTGGCTGATTCAGTACCAGAATTGAATTTATTTGCATAATTCCATCTTATAAGAAACAGTAATTAGTGCTACCGTTCCTAGCTAACAACTCCAAGAACCCTTTATAACAATTATGACCATATAGGATAAGCTGTTGCCTACGAAATATACAAGGCCGGGAATTTCTGAGCATAAAAACCGTCCCCAACCAGGTTTGCAGTATTGCCGCCAGATGTCTCGACATTGTGCTATGGTCTGAATTTGCTGTAGTGTATTAACATATGGAGAAAAGTGTTTTTTACACGTTTACGTATAGATTTCACTTATTGTTAGTGTTTAAATGAACTCCAAGTAGATTTCATATACACTATAAAATATGTTATATCATACTGTAAGTCCAATCTGTCAAAGAAAGGAGAACATTGGAGTTTTCAATCGTTTCCTGCCGATCCAGTTTTAAAGGAGAAGTGGAGAATTGCTATGTCCAAACAGGGGGGCAAATTAGGTTCCCTTTGGTCGTCTGGGATGTCATCCAGATTCTGTAATTTACATTATAAATACTGAGACTTCAGTTTATGGGCTACAGATTCGTTATCACTTCGCTGCCTCCGACTTCCGCATCAAAAGACTCTTAAGAATTATGTCGGCTTTTCGAATGGAGAAGCTGGAATACCTTCCCTCATTAAAGAAAGACTCCATTATGAAGCCATTTAACATGTGTGGAGGAAACGTTAGGATCCCTTATCATAGATGAAATGGCTATCAAGCCCAGAGTACACTATAATCGCAATCTTGACGAACAACAGTTTTGGAATTACTTGATGAGACGCTCTAATGTAAGCTAACTAATCAATTCACGATTATTGTATTTTCTTTTAATAGGCCTAAGATATCTGCAAGTTTTATATTATCTTAGACGCTAATGATATTAAGAATGACACCGAGCCTTTTCAGAGAAACCTGTCACTCTGGAGTTGTCTTCCTTGGCCATGATAGGTGGTTATCTTGTTCGAGTTGCGGAAGGAAATTCCAACTGTGAATCATGCTTGGGACAGATATCCTCGGCCACTGCTGACAGTCCGCTGATGTGCCTCATTAGGATGAAAGATCGTGGAGCATTACGCTACCCTTCAAAATATGTTGAATTTTATGTGTCACTTCTTACGTTATCTGGGCAATACGAATTTAGTTTAAAAACCGTAACGTTTTTGATGTTCCAAATTTCATTGAGGAATTCAAATGTGACGAGTGTGATCAGAGAGCACTGACTGTAACTCTCATTACAAAACTTTTAAAAGCAATACACGACAATGAAGCTCATAAAATTACAGATGCTCTTGACTTGGAAGAGAACTTTAGCACAAAGCATTGAAATTGCAAGATCTTAAAAATGTGAGTGAGACGAGCAGTGATCATTATAAGTCATTTTATTGTATTGCTTTTATTATTTATTGCACTTGACTTCGCCTAATATAATTCCAAATATAACTTAAATGTGCTTTGTTTTACATCCAATCACTCTAAATCACATTTAGGTGGTCCTAACGACATTATTTGTCGTGTTTTACGTCTTTAAAAACCAACATGACCTATTAATTAAATGTATTTTGCACGAACAGCATAGTACATTGTCGAGACACCTGGCGGACGTTCGTAAAACTACGTGCGACCCGCATTTCTATTCGGTCCACTACCCGGCCTTGTATATCTCGTAGGCAACGGATAAGCACAACCATGTTGTATTATTAAAAGTTGGACAGACTTATATCAGCATTTCCAAGGTTAAATATTTTTAATTCCTAATAACATGTTTCCATGAGGTGGGAGTGGCCAACAATATGCAAGTGTTGAGTGAAGCCTATGCTTCAACTGTATGTGCTTAAACCGGGTCATGGATACATGAAAATAATAATATAAATGTTTGATTCTAATTACAACGAAGATTGACTCTAGACACCCTGGCTGACTCAAGGCTGGTTCAAAAAGTCAATATAGGAAAATACAGAACCTTTTACGGTCAAATTTATCAACACACTAGGCCGGTTGATGGTACAAGGTTTTTTATACCATGTGGAACAATCTCACAGAATGTATCGGTACTGCAATGTAATGTGGGAGTGATAAAACTATTCAACAGACATTGAAACTGTAGCTATGGATGAATTATCCCATAAACCATATGTAATATTATTCAGTCTAATGAGGAAAAAAATTATTTATAATATTGTAAAATTGTGTAAGAAAGAAAAGGATAGGGGTTCCTAATTCCATTCAGTAAGGCTACTAAACATGTATAGAAGTTCTAGGGAGGAGACTGTGAATGTGAAATACATCCATCACAATTGTGAGGAAGCAGAGAAAATGCGGAAAGAGAGCAACATCACCCAGGCAGATCATGAAATCAAGGAGGAGAGCTGATATTGATGTTTGGACAATTCAACAATTTGACCCTTCGGAGCAACTGTACCATGTTGTTAGAGAAGACATACATTTCACTGGAAAAAATATTTACATTTTGGAGGATTTAAATAAAGGTGTGCGAATAGCTGTTAATTGGTAGAATGTCATGACATTGCCATGCAACTTATCTGACAAGGAAGGGTACCCAACTGTTGTGGCTGACTTTTGAACGAGATCAGTTTATTTAAGTTTTAGAACATAAGAAATGACGTTTGGTGCAATATGATGTGCTATGGACTGCTGTAAGTGGAAGGAGGGGGAGGGGAGTTTGGAGCGCAAAGAAAGGAGTAGATGCAGAACCGGTCTGCTAGTTATGTATTAGAGGTGAATGTGACCAGTTGTATGCATACGCTGTTACAAAATGAAATCAGCTGTGGTCGTTAAGTTGTTAGTAGAATTCTTCGGTATATCGGAGGAAAAGCCAACTAGGGCAGATCGCATCATTTTCGAACAATTTGAAAAACAGCTGCTTGATGAAGACGTTCTTGGTGAAGAGTATAGTTTATGGCAGATGAAGACATCACCTATGAAGATGATATTCTTCTTCTTCTTTTATGACCACATAGGATCACTTTAGTCAGTCCGTCGTTCAGGTCTCTTTGAAGGGATTGTTCGGGCTTTGCGGTCCTCCCAGTACTTCTTCAGACGCTCCGATCTTCGTGCCCTTTCCTCAGTTGAAAATGTGCGTGTTGTTGGTTTGTTTTGTGTAAGGGTAAAGCGGAGGTTTGTATTCTTGAGTTTTGTATTCAATTTTATCTTATTTTTGGTGTCTTCTGTTGTAAGGCCTATTTCCTTCAGATCCTCTCTTACTTCTCTGATCCATTTACATCCTGTTGTGGTATTTTTTGAGACGAGATTGTGTTGTACTAGTTGTTTCAGAAGTCTCGAGTCCTGCATCCTCATGATATGTCCAAAGAATCGCAGTCTCCTCTTACGCATAGTATCTGTAATGGGTTCTAGCTCTTTGTACACGACTTTGTTAGGTATTAACCGCCACTGTCCATCTTTCTGATATTTTTTGTTGATACAGGTTCTTCCAATCCTCCTTTCAATTTTCTGAAGTCTGTCAGTCTTTGATTGTTTATTCAGGTAAAAGAGTGTTTCTGCTGCATATATAGCTTCCGGTTTTATAACTGTGTTGTAGTGTTTTATTTTTGTATTTATTGATAGACATTTCTTTTTGTAGATATCCCATGTTAATTTTTGTGCTTTAGCTAATCTATTTGTTCTTACTTGGATTGAGATTTTTTCATTTAAGTTATGTGTTATTACTTCTCCAAGATATTTAAACTGAGTTACTATTTTGATTTTATTACCATTTATGGTGACTTCTTTTAGCTGTGTTGGTTTTTGGGGCATAATTTCTGTTTTTTCAAATGATATTTTGAGGCCAATTTTATTTGCAATGTTTTGAAGTTCTGATATCTGGGTTTTTGCTTCTTTTATGTCCACTGCTAGTAATGCTAAATCGTCAGCAAAACCCAGGCAATTTGTTTTGATTTTTCGGCCAATCTTTATTTTGGGGGGACATTTTCTAAACCATTCCCTCATTACCATTTCTAGAGCAAAGTTAAATAATAGTGGTGAGAGCCCATCTCCCTGCCGTAGTCCAGTTTTAATTTCAAATGTCTCTGATGTTTCACCCCTAAACTTCACTTTTGACTTGGTATTGGTGAGAGTCAATTTTATCATGTTTATTAATTTGGGGTGTAGTCCAAGGTGTCTTAAAATTTTAAACAGAGATTCTCTATGGATGCAATCATAAGCTTTCTTGAAATTTACAAATGTTATCACCATATCTCTGTTTCTTCTCCTGTTATAGTCCATTATCAACTTAAGACTCATGATCTGATCAGGACAGCTCCTCCAGGGTCTGAAACCTCCTTGATATTCTCCTAGTTCTTTCTCAAGTTGTAAACTTATCCTATTAAGGATGATTATTGAAAATATTTTGTATGTTATGTCTAGGAGCGAGATTCCCCTGTAGTTATTAGGGTCGGTTTTGTCCCCTTTTTTTTGCAGAGGATGAATGAGGGCTGTTGTCCAGTGTTCTGGTAGTTCTTCTTTAATCCAGATAGAGACAAGTTGTTGATGGAGGGCAACTTTTGCTGAGGTTCCTGCATATTTCCAGATTTCTGCAAAGGTCTGATCTTCTCCTGGCACTTTGTAGTTTTTTAATTTATTCAGAGCTTGGTAGACTTCCTTTATTGTGGGTGGATTGATGTTTTCTGGTGATGTTTTTATCGGGGTGTTGGTGTCCAAATGAAGGAGTTCTGTAGGTTCCTCACAATTCAAAAGCTTGTTGAAATGTTTAGCCAGAATTTCTGCATTGTCTTTATTGTTATGGGCCAGCTTACCATCTTCATCCTTCATCAGTAGGGTCGGGGGTTCATATTTTTGGAGCTGCTTTCTGAAGGTTTTGTAGTAGTCCCTTGATTTAGTTTTACTGAACTGTTCTTCAATTAACTGCAGGGTGTCTTTATGATGTTGTCTTTTTATTCTTCTTAAGACTTGGGTAGTTTCTTTTCTCAGTTTTACTAGCTTTTGATAGGATATTTCTGTCTTTTGGGACTGATGTAATAGCCATGCCTGATGTCTTTTCTCCACTGTTTCATCACATTCACTGTTCCACCATTGGTGTTTTTTACGTGGTTTAATTGGAGCTAGGTCTTCTGCAATTTGTTTAAGGTTGTGTACTAAGTCTTCAAGTTTGTCTGTGATTTTTATTTTTTCAGTTGCTTTCTGGTAATTTTTGTTGTTGATTAGCTGGGTAGGATCTATTTTTCTTTTAGTTTTAAGGGCTTGCTTTTGTTGTCTCCTCTGGGGAGTGAGTTTAATTTTAATTTTAACTACGTAGTGATCTGAACCTGTGTCTATTCCTCAGAGGACTTTGCCGTTATAGATCTCTTTGTGGTGGTATTTGTCCATGCAGACGTGGTCCAGTTGCCATTCTCCTTTAGTGTAGTCAGGGTGTTTCCATGTTTTGAGTTTTTGATATTAATAGTGATTTTGGGGATGATCCAGCGATACAGCTAGAAAATGGGACTACTTCAGAAAGGGCTCCAGCATAATGTGGCAGTGAGGAGAACAGTGGTTCCTCGTATTTTCAATCACTACCAAAGAGGAATAGAATAATATTTCCTGAAGGTTACTTGGCTGCTGCTTACAAAATTGTACGAAGCAACCAAGAGGAAATGATCCTCCACAATGGTGGCCTCCTGGAGTAGCCCTAGACATGTCCCCTAAAGTCAAATTCACCACTGTAATGGCACAAAAAAGACAAATAAAAAGAGACAGTTTTGCAAAACTTTGGAAATACACTGAGACGACATGGCAGAAACAGGAAGGTGCTACATGAAAGAATAAACAGTGAGGTACATGATCAGTTCATTGCAATGCAAAACCAACATGGAATTATACGCAATAGAATGCTACGAATCTGAGCAATGTCTTTTAAAGCACATATTGATCCAAACACCACCTTAACATTCAAACCTTCCAAATCATGGCTGCAGCGGTTCAAGAGGAAAAGCAAGATTATTTTTCTCAAGATCAAGCATAAATTTGGCAGCAGATTTTTTTGTGATACCACTGATATAGAAGAGAAACCTAATGAGTTTGTTATGGAAGTAAGGCATTTCATCGAAGAATATAATTTTACACCACTCTCAGTATGAAGTACATAATTCTAGAAAATGAATCTTACAAATCTTACCACGAACTGCATATGATATATATATATATATATAGTGTTCACTGCCAATGCTGGGGACCTGCAAATCCGTGTCTAGAAATATTTACATTTACAGGAAAATATTACAAGGAAAAATGGGACTAAGGGAAAAAAGACCACTACCTAAACAATATAACTTCTTATGCTGTAATTAAAAAAAAAAATATCCTCCTCCACCACAAAATATGTTATCTAGGAAGCTGGATATTACAATGTTACAAAGGAGAAAAGACATCATTCAAGGCATCATTAAAGAACCAGACCCTGATCCAGATGGTACACTCCTCTGGTTGGAGACAACTCTAATGGAAGCAATAGAACGCATCAAACCTAAATTCATGAAGATCTAAACAATGGTTGAATGCAACTTGTTATAAGGCTAGAAGATCCGCTCAGCATGTCTTACGTAAAACTTTGATGATAAACATAGTGGAATCGAAACCCGGATATGAATACAAGAGGAAGACATACAAAGAAATCCTCAAGGTCGAGAGGAGCAAATATCTCAAAGCACAAGAGAGGACACTATTGGAACAGGCCACGGAAATGCCATATAAAGCCCTCCAACTGGAGGCACCAAAGTTTTCCAGAGAAATGCCCATAGAGAGGTGGACAACGCACTTCAAGTCTATGCTACAGGCCAAGGCCATCTGTCACTTGGACTACATTAAACACTGCAATAAATATAGAACCCTTTACAATCGAAGAAGTAAATTAAGTAATTAACCAGTTAAAAAATGGCAAAGCAAGTGGACCAGATGGCACTTTTAATGAATGCCTGAAGGAAAGTAGTACATTTCTCGTTGGTACCTGGACAGTCTTAGTTAACCAATGCATTGGGCAGACTAAGATACCAGAGAAATGCAGATATTCTATCATCAAACTACTATACAAGGAGAAAGGCAAGACGAATGATCCAAATTTGTAACTTGGGATAGCTTTGGAGAATATAGGGCTTAAACTCCTGTTCACTCTAAAACTTAGCCGACTAACAACTGTAACGAACTCAATGATATCTGATGATCAACTTGGTTTCTGGAAAGGGCGCTCAAACCACTCGTGCTATCCAGTGCCTAATGGGAAATATTACCGAAGTTCTCTGTTTTCCAAGAGGAAAACTTGTTTATAGACTATGCTAAAGCAATTGACTCATTAAACCGGACTGTGCTAATAAATAAACTGGAGCAACTTATAGGTCAGGATCACTACCTATTATTTATTTACTTATTTTAATTTTTTAGCCAACATAGGACTATTCAGTCAGGCTCATGGAGGTTTTCCTTCTTTTTGTCAGCCCAATACTGTTTCATCTTTTCTGAACATAATTTTCTTTCTGCTTTTGGAATCACTCGTCTTATTCTCTGTTTGTTGATTTTCGTCTGTAGTCTAGTGTGTTTGTCTTTCAATATGCTGAGTGTATTTGTTTCGTATTTTAAATCCTCTATTGTAATATGCAACTCTCTCATGTCTTATTTAAGTTCTGTGATCCATCTAATACTATCCTTAATTTTACATATTTTTAAAAATTATTTTTCTACTTATTCTATTTTCTGGCAACTGTATTAGATGCCCTAAGAATGATATTCGTTTATTTTTTTTTTTTTTTTTTTGTTTTACATAGTGCTAGACACGGGTTATATTTCTTTATAAACTGTTTCATTGGAAGCTAGTCTCCAGACTTCGTTTACTTGATAATTTTTATTTAAACAGGTTCTCACTATTCTCCTTTCTAACTTGAGTACTCTATCTATTGCAACTGTGTTTGTTGTTTTGAATAATGTTTCACATGTATATGTAATTTGTGGCTTGGTGACTGTTTTGTAGTGTTTCATTTTGGTTGCTATTGAGAGACAATTTTATTATATGTATTCTTGGTAACATGGTATGCTGTAACCAGTTTACCTATTCTATTTTGCCATGCTGGTTTCTCATTCAGGTTATGTGTGATCATTTCACCTAAATATTTAAATTTTTCTACAATTTTTATTTCTTGGTCTCCAAGCTTAATTTTGTTTGCAAGCAGAAGTTGAGTTAATTTCTGTTTTAACAAATGAAATTTTCAAACCAATATTCTGAGCTATTTCCTGTAAAGATTTTATTTGTTTTGTTTCCTGAATATCATTGGCCAAAAGAGCTAGATCATCAGAAAATCCTAGACAGTTTAAATGTATGTTATCCTTCTGGGTTGCAATTTTTATATTTTTCGAGTTGTTCTTGTACCATTCCCTCATAACATAATCTAGTGAACAGATAAAAGAAGAGGTGACAATCCGTCACCCTGTCTTAAACCAGTTGTTACCAAGAATGGTTCAGCAAGTTCTCCTCTGAACTTAATTTTAGAAATTGTATCAGAGAAGTGCAATCAATATGATTAGCTTTGGGTGAAGTCCGAAATGTCGTAAAATTTTTAATAATAATGGTCTGTGGATGGAGTCGTAAGCTTCGTCTTGAAATCTATAAACGTTATTGAAAGGGGCTTGTTTCGTTTTCTGTAATATGCCGTGACTAGCTTCAAAGTTATTTGTTCAGAGCAGCTTCTCCAAGGTCTGAAGCCTCCCTGGTAGTCACCTAAATCTTGATCAAGTTGTTCTTTGATCCAATTATATAGTATCATAAAGAAAATCTTACACGTGCAGTCAAGGATAGAAATACCTCTATACTGTAGTTATTTGGGTTACTTCTTTCAACTTTCTTATGAATTGGATTAATTGTAGCTGTTGTCCATTGTTCTAGGAATTTTTCTGATATCCAAATCTTCTGTAATATCATATGGAGGGATGTCTGAGTTGCACAGCCGGCATATATCCACATCTCACATAGGATCACTACCTATGCAGGATAATTCATGCATTATTATAGAAAAATTTTACTTACATTGATGACGACCTGTCTAGATCAGAGGCAATTGAGCAGATGCCATGAGTGTTGCAGGGAGGTCATTTAAGTCCGACATTGTTCAACATTGCCACAAAATTATAAATAAATTAATTAATTTCCCTATCCACTCCTTACTTTACATGGCCTGCCTGCTTCCTCCAGCAAGTCAGTGCTTGTTCTACATCAGACATTAGAGACTTAGTTCTTTGCCTGAGGTCCTAAGTCAACTTAAAGACATCATATTATGACAAGAAGATCATAACCATAATTTTTGTCATTACATGTATTTTAATGTTATAATTATTTCTGCAACATTGTCTTTGTCTGATATACATATGTTTTAGTTATCACATAATCTGTTGAATTTTTATTTGGCTGAAGATGGCCACTAAGTGGCTGAAACTAGTCCCAACACTGATGTAATATTATTTACTTGATATACTGTATTGAGAAGGTGGATCCTCTTGTCAATTTATTTCCTATAATTGCCATAAGAAACGTCGCTGAATCAGTCGTCAGTGAAAATATCTCTGTCTATATATAGGGATATACTTTTTATCTATTTGGGGGATTCTCACTCACCCGGTCGCCAAGCACTTTGCTGTAATGTGGCCAGCGCATGTTTTTGCACACCATTTCATGGCATTGGAACAACGCACTGAGCACTAATCAGGTGACCACTTGACTAAAATGAGCCTTATGCTGATAAAGCTCTCAGCAGACTGCATAGGAGGGGGGGAGCTTGTGGCGCCGAGAAGCAGCCGTGCCCCCTGGTACATGAACTCAGGACGGCAATTCCCTCCGAGGATCGAACTGGAAGGAACGTAGGAGGAATTGCTGTAACCTGATATATTAGGGCTAACAAGCATAAGAAGCTGAAACTCAGTACTCATAGACAAGTACAGTTAGGTATAGTAAAAACGAAATTGTTATACAATTCATAATTCACATAATTGAGAGTTGTAGTTGAAGAGTAATATTTTAACCCATGAGGAAATCTTGAGCAAGAGAAGTTGTCACAAGGCTAGAGTCACAAGCATGAGGATATGAGTCATGTTCACCCAGTACATAGGTCAGACCGCTAGCAATATTAAGATGCACAGGAAACATACAGAGGATGCGGGCCTCTGATTGGTCAGAAGCATGGAAGTTTCTATGATACATCAGATAGAATATTCCAAAAGCTTCAAGAACAACTGGGTGGGGCCGTTAAGGCTATATAAAACCCCAGTAAACCCCTGTTCAGGGCCTTCTGTAGACATTCGCAGAGCAGTGTAGTGAGGACCCTTGTCAGTCGACAGGGTGATTATGCAATCAATAATCATAATAAGAGTTTATGTACTTAGTAGCCAAGTACGACGGCTTGCTGGACAACTTCTAGCTTAAGACTCATCATATTAGAGTCATAACTTCTGTACATATTGTACATAAGTTGTTCATACTTCAGTTGGAAATAGTAAACTCATCGTGGGATTCTACTCCGTTTGTTATCCTTTTTCTCTGCACCTTAGTTGAAACTTCCCAACTCTAATGTTCCATCCGCTCGGGAACGATCCAATCTACCAAGCAACCTGAAATTCTCCTACAAAGTCTTAATCATGTCTGTCACGACAAAGCGCATAAAGTTAATATGTTTAATGTTAATTTAGTTAGTAATTTATTTAAATTCATTTTTAATTCTATTAATTTATGTAGTTTTAACTATTTTAAGTATCTTAGTATTTTATTCAAGATTTTAATTAGTATGTGGTTAAGTGTAAGAGTACCTCGAGCCCTAACTTTGCTACTGTAAAAAGGCACTAATGGATAAATAGGCCCTAAATAAAGATTTTTTAGCAAACAGATGCCACGACGTCAGAATGGATGAATTCAGGTTACGAAATGTAGCATACCATAACGTGCTTGGTGGTCCATGGATACCATTACAACATGTGCCATAGAAAGTATGGGGCGTGTTTTTTAGTAAGGTCCGTTTGAAAATAAGTACACAGCGAAAGGTTATTTAAAAAAAGTAAAGTTATTTTCAGAAAGTACATACTTCACTTTTTTCAACATAGTTGCCAAGTTTGTTCAAACACTTATCATATCTCGTAACCAATTTTAAAATACCCTCTTCATAGAAACTTGCCGCCTGTTCTGATAACCAAGAGTTCACTGCCGTTTTCATGTCGTCGTCATCATTGTAATGGTTGCCACTAAGGTGATGTTTGAAGTGGAGGAACAGATGGTAATCGCTCGGCACAAGATCAGGACTGTAGGGTGGGTAGTCTAAAACTTCCCAGCCAAAACTAACCAATAAATCGCGGGTCTGACCTGCAGTGTGAGGTCTTGCATTGCCATGGAGAAGGACAATTCCCCTTGTCAGCATGCCGCGTCTTTTGTTTTGAATCACTCTGCGTAGCTTTCTCAGGGTTTGGCAGTAATGCTTCTGCATTGATAGTGGTTCCTCGTTGCATGAAGTCGACCAACAAAACACCGACCCCATGATTTTGCGCTGGAGCAGAGTCTGTTTGGCCTTCACCTTTACAGGCGAGTGTGTGCGTCTCCATTCCATGCTCTGTTGCTTTGATACGGGCGTGATATGCGAAACCCATGTTTCATCTCCAGTTACGATCTGACTGAAGAAGCCGGCACCTTCTTCGTCATGAACAAGTCAAGAACTTCATCGCACACTCAAATCTTTGGATTTTGTGGTCCTCTGTTAGGAGTTCTGGGACCCAATGGGAGCACAGTTTCCTAAACTTTAGG
This sequence comes from Anabrus simplex, assembly GCF_040414725.1. Classification (NCBI taxonomy): domain Eukaryota; kingdom Metazoa; phylum Arthropoda; class Insecta; order Orthoptera; family Tettigoniidae; genus Anabrus; species Anabrus simplex. The sequence continues at coordinate 269,524,677 of NC_090270.1, forward strand.
TGTTTAGAAACAATGTTGTAAAGCACAGATCTCGACATGTCAGGAAATTTGTTTGAGAGACCTGTTATTGTGAAGTGCCTGTTCTCACCACGAATCTTTGCTTCAACTGAAGCCACCAAATCGTCTTTAATCAAAGAAGGGCGATCGGAGCGGTCCTCACCATGGACGTTGTCATGGCCATCTCTGAATTGTTGTACCCACTTACGCATTTTGCTTTCACTCATAACAGTATCACCATACAATTCACAAATCTGTCAATGAATTTCTGCAGCAGACAGGTTCCTTGCTGACAAAAACCGTATCACTGACCGAACCTCACACGCGGCGGACGAGTTGATAGTATTAAACATTTTGAAAGCACAGAACAGAACCGTACAGGTTAGCTACAGAGCTGAAACTGAGCACAGTCATTCCCGAGGCATGCCGGTATACGACGCACGCGCTCGTTGCGATATGCGCGCGAACTACTAGTATCTACAACAAAACGGACCGTACTTAAAAAACACGCCTCGTACTTCCACGAACCAGATGAAAATTGTGTTCGTGATTTGTGTGGGAAAATTTGCCAACGGTACCATGCAGAGCTGTGTTCCAAAAGAACAGTATCTTTAGTTGAACTGTGTCAGGTACGCACACTGTGCAATATTCCTCCATAATAAGAGGGCCTAGTGTGATAGTTTTTGTCTACATTTCGTATTATGATTAATTATCATGCGGGTAAGGTAAGATGCTAGCAACAAGAGAATATTGACATGCATGCCACTGCAGTTTGCTCCGTCTTGGGTGAGGAGCTATTGTATAGTTCTACCTAGATTCCTTTTAAAAAGTCAGCAAGCAATATTTTTCTTGTTGAACAACATAAAGATGGTGATGATGGGGTAAAATTCTAGCCCTAGTGACAAGATATTTCTAATGTTATAAGTGGAAATAATGAAACCTTGCGATGTCCAGGAACCCACCTACCTGCCCCAAGAACTACATTCACTTTTATAACCTAATAAAGAGTATTACACGCCATTTTCATTTCTGAAGTAGCTACTTGCATTCCTATTGGCCAACGAAAAGTGGCACGTGATCTCATTCCCATCAATAATGTTCATCATAATCCGTTACCAGCCCCAACACAAGAAAAGGGCACGGAAATGTAACATGAACCTAACTCTAACCTCCTTCGCTCGTCCCTATATCACAGGTCTTGTCCAGATACAATCCTAACCATCCTAACGGCAAGAACCAGTCCAGACCAATCGTGCTTCCACACGAAACGATAGGCCTAGGGCCGTTTCGCAGTTTCTAACCTGGGGGCTTATGCCCCCAGACCCCCTTTACTTGATCCTGTATCACAGGTTTTGTCCAGATCCTATCCTAACCGCCCGCACGGCAAGAACCACTCCAGACCAATGGTCTTGTTCAGGTCCTATCCTAACTGTCTACTCGGCAAGCACCAGTGCAGACCAATCGTGTTTCCACACAAAACTAGAGGCCTAGGGCTGATTTGGGTCTTCTGGACCTGGAGGCTTATGCCCCCAGACCCCCTTTGCTTGTCCCTATATCAATGGTCTTGTCCAGGTCCCATCCTAACCATCCGCGCCGCAAGAACAAATCCTCACCAATCGTAACAATAATCACCACCACCAGCTATCGAAGCACCACTCACTCATTAGTTCCTAAGTACAGAGGTTGGCAGCACTGATCACTGCTTGAAAACATCCTTCCCGAGAAGGTCGCAAGCGTGTAAACAAACGAAAGTCATTCCGCGGGTGTGAAAGTCTTGTCACTAGGGCTGGAATTCTAATGATGATGGAACAAATTGTTCATAGTAATACTTATCACGTGGAAAAAAAGAAAACAATTAATATAAAATTCACACAAGAAGGGCAACAGATTTTACAGCAAAATATAAGGCAGAAACATAGCAACTCTCTAATACTGACAATGGATATTTACCTGTAAGAAGTATCTTTTAGGAAATAAACAATGAATATTTGATAGTATTATTGTCTATAAAACAGCAATATATCGTAACCCTCAATTTGGGCAAAATTTATATTTTGCCATTTTCAGCCTTGTGCGTTAAAAACTTTAGCAAAAATGACTATACCTTCAAGAAACATTTCTATTTTATTTTCATGGGAAACAAAATGTATCCCTGGAGATGTTTTTATCCAGTGACAAAACGTCATAACTCAATCAAGGGTTACAACATATTGCTGTTTCATGGACGATATTAACAAAATTACAATTTTAGATATCTGTCACAAAAATTACTGCTGGTAGGAGTACAGTTAACTTACTCAGCTTTCTTCTTCCCCTTGCCTTTTCCTTTCCCCTTTCCTTTGCTGTCACTATGGCCGGCTTCTTTGTGCTGCACTTTTGTAGCAGTTCGTTTCTTTGCCTTGATCATTGCATCATGTGTGATATCTTCATCGTCTTTGTCCTCGTCTACAGCATCTTCTTCCACTTCTTCGTTCCCAACCAAATCTTGAGAAGAGCCAGCAACCTGTTTCTTCACAACCGACACAACTGAATAGGGTGTCATGATACCTTCCTTGTTGTAAGCTCGTGTCATAGCAGCTTTCACTTTACTATCAATAAGGGTCATTGGATCCTTATCTCCTGGCCATGTTGATAATTCAATGATGCTCTCCAAATCTTCACGAATAAGGTGGTAATCCTCCATGACTTTGAGAGCTGCAGGTATACCAGATGTTCCGTCCTGAATCAAAGGGTTGAACACTGCATCACGGATACTGGGTAGATAATCAAGATTAATAGCCTCTTTGCTGGCAGAAGTAGTAAGTCGCATGTGTACTTGGAGCTCTTGCAATAATCTATCAAGCTTGTTGCGGCGGGAATTCTTTCCCAGCCAAGAGGGAAAATTTATCTGACTTCTAAGGTAACCTTCCATATAATCACCAGGAAGAACACTAGAGAACATGGCTTGGACAGGGAGAAGACTCCAAGCATTATTATTACGAATAGCTCTATCCACAACATCTCCCATACTTATACTATCAGCAGCCTTAGCAACAAGATCCAAAGTCTTCAAAATTTTCCCCTCTGCATGAATTGGCACCACTGATAAGTAATTCTCTTGTACAAACAAAGGACTCAGACTATAATCATAGAAGAACAGATCAGATTTGTCAAAAATTGACATGGTCTTATGGTCTTCGGCAGAAAAAACTTTCTTCAAAACATCCCAGGGTCCCATCTTCAAATCTTTCTTAGCCTTTTCCGACTCTAACTTTGCTTCTTCAGAAGACAAGGATTTGTTCTTTGCAGTCCACATTGCCATGTGGTTCAGGATTTGACGGATATCTTGGTTTGCCCCAATGATCATATCAGTCATTGCGTCTGCAGGAATCTTTAAACCTTCCTTAAAACAAATGGACATCATTGATCCTCGTATCTGTTCAACTCGAGGTTTTGTAACACGAAGATCAAAACAATAATTTACCAGACTTCGGATTTTGGGGTGATTACGATCATTACATGTGCAAATGATTGGTACTTGTGAATTCTTGATTAACTGTATAAGTTCTTGAACACCACCACGATCTTCATTACCAGCCATTCCATCCACTTCATCCATAATTAACACATGATTTGGTGATGTTGTCTTTGGTCCACTTTCATGAAAATATCCATACAAACTTTGGCTGGACAACAATGTTGATACTTCATCATGTAGACGTGATTTTGACCTGGTGTCTGAAGCATTGAATTCAACAATATCAAAACCTAACTCCTTGGAAATAACATGCGACATTGTAGTCTTACCAATACCTGGGGGACCAGAGAGAAGAGCTGCCTTAAAATAAGCACCATCATCATTTTTAGCCCATGGACTTGGTCTAGGGAGTTTTTTGTTACCGGAGTGATTTTTATGCCAATTTTTCAACCATATCATTAGCTTCTTCATGGCACTTCTGTCTCCCTGTTGACCAATGATTTGCTTTGAAGTGACAGGTCGGTACTTCTCAACCCACAGAGATGGTTCTGTAGAATGTAAATTTTCTTTCTTACTCTCTGATTTTAAAGTCTGGGCAGATTCCTCATCTTGATGTGGCAATATACTAAGGTCAGGCTCAGGCACAGAAGGGTCACTGGGAGAATACTTTTTTTTATCAGGAGTCTCAATTTTACCCACAGTATCTTCTTTCTTGACCTGAAATTTCTTGCCATTAAATCCTTCACGCTGATTATCAGGCAGTGAACTTGATTTCTCCACAATTAGTTTAAAGAGACCATCTTCATCTATTTGCGGAGTTCCAAATGCTACGGCTTTATCTATCTTTGAGGTCCCAGGGTCGTCTCCTCGTATCAGGTAACTAGTTTTCTTGCTAACAGCAGAGGTTACTCTCCCACCATAATCCTTTATGATGTTAACAGCTTGTTCCCTCTCAAGGGAGTCAAGAACTCCTGTTATAACAAATGTCAATCCTGATAAACAACCAGGCTTACCTTTGGGTATTTCTTTACTTCCTAAATGTTTTGGGCCTTCTCTCTGTAAATACTTCAGGTAGTGGATAGCATGCTCACGTTTCTTCTCAATGGGATCCACAGAAGGGGAATGAATGTCCAACTTCTTGGATGGGGATTTAGGCCCAGAACTAGGACATTTTGATATCTGTTTGGGACTATTAACCTTAATGACTGGGTCATCATTTTCTTTCCTCTTGTTCAATGATTCATGTTTTTGTTTCTTCTCCTTTGTCTTACTAGATTCATCATTTCTAAAGTCAGGTGATTCTCGCTTTCGTTTTGTATGATCTCCATTAGGACTGTAGGTTTCTTGGTTGTCTATTTTATGTTCCTCATTTTCTGCCATAGTGGCATGCTTGGAACTATGTGGTAGGCTCTGTTTTATTTGCGTATGTTCTTCAGTTTGTTTTCGTTCTTTGGCTTTCTTTACCTCCTTACTAATGTTACTGGCTTTACTCTCCCCCTTACTCTGTTCAGGGGTAAACTGTTTATAAGTATCATCTATTCTACTGTCTACCACCATATGACTGTCAGGTACATCTTTCTTCCCTTCTTTCTCTAGATAAGCTGCTTCCAATTCATCAACTTGACGCAATGTCTCTTCAAAGTCAGGGTCGGAATGAGTCTCTTCAAAATTCCCACTCTTTGAAGATACTTGTGGATGATCGCTTTTCTTGGTTACGTTCTTTTCGGTTGATCTTTTAACTTTGGTAGTCCCGAAAGCATCAGCTACATTAACAGGTTTCAAATCAGATGAAGTTTTATTAATCCTCGTTGACTTGGAATCCTTGGGTTCCCTATCGGAGACCTTATTTCGCTTTGGTGGAGATTTTTCTCCCTCTGAATCAGAATCTATAACATATATCCTCTTATGAGACTTCTTCCCTTCTTTTTTGCTGGGCAGAGGCTTATTTTCCACATTCCTATTGTTCTGCATACCTTTCGGCAAGAAGTACGATCTTATATCTTTGGACATTTTGAAGAAATGAACGCACGATTTCCCTCCTTTATCTTGGAATCATAAGAACACTGAGCTGTTGTTTACAACTATGGACCAGCACAATTTTCATACTTAGCCTACACATGGACATTAAACGTACTCACTACGCCCTAATACAATAAACAAATGCACAGTTTTACAGAGTTTCACTATTCAACACTTCACTTTCAGTCGACTTTACCGCACTTCGTACATGTTATTCACGACCGATCACGACTACCCGTACTCAACCAGTGTTTTGGCAAGCGCCGAGAGTCGATCTTTGTTAACAACTGTCTTACAGTGCTGAAAACATGTACTCTATAAAACTGAAATTACATTCTGTATTTATTTCTTGTTATTCAGTGCGAATGAGATATTGTTTAGTGGTATGAAGTATTGTTTTAAATTTAGATGTAAATGTTCTATTGGAATTATTTCATGAGAGTTGTTCAAAACAGTGAACTAACGAAATTAAAAAGTAATTCATAGTGTTTCGGGTATTTGGTTCTGTGTCATGTATGTTTCGCACCATGTAGTACCGCCATTCCGTTGTGTTCGGCATTCGAGTGAACTATATAGCCTTGTAAGTTGCTATTGTCACCTGAGTATTGAAACGTTGAATAATTTGGATTGAATATGAGTACTCTGACTTACTGGTACTTCTGTGACATTTGAAACGTATTTTTCTCTTACAGCCTGCGTTTGCGGAGCAAGGGTACTCCGGTAGTTTGTATAAAATAGTAACACATCGGCCATTGAACTGTTGTAGCTTCAGAACCAAGAATGTTTTACATGATAAAAAATATCTTGGGTCGCAATAATTGCAACTCTTTTGCAAGACTGTATGTCTGAAAATGGTGAAGACGAGAAGCTGTGATATAAATCAAGATTTGAATGCAGTTATGCCGGTCAAGGACTCTCTCAGTATCAAAGAGGTAAGATGAAAATGCTACTACACCCATTTCTTGGAGTGAAAGTTAAATTATTGTATAATTTATATCTTATATCAGCTTTAAGCATCGCCGATGTATAGAATTCCAGGATAATTGGTTTCCAGGAAGGTGGGAGTGATAACAGTCATCGGGAATCAGAGAAGGACGAATCCTACTCACCTCAAACAAATTCAGTTTGGGGCCGAGAATTACGGAATCGTTTCGTGTTTAGCAGTAATGAACGTAGTCGCAGTTCGGGGGACTGCGCTTTGCACTCCAGATATGGAAAACAAGGTAGAAATTGCCCCGTTTTTCTAGTGTGTATGCACAGTTGCTATTGTCTTGTTTTAAACCCTATTCCTGCATCTTAGGTACAGTCTTTGACACTTTGCACGTGTTGGTTTGTTAGCATTGCAATACATAATATGAATGGCTTTTCTGATTAGTGCAGAATCTAACAATCTAATGCCTTAAAATCCATAAACTGCTTTGTACCAGTTGTGTTTCATTGTTCAGCGCAATTTTCTAGTTGGCGTGTCTTGCATGTGCTTTTCTTTGTCAGTAAATCAAATGCTCATCTGTAGACAAAGTTCTGAAAGGATGTATTAATATTTTCTGCAGTTTTTGCTAATCCCACTGACAGTGCTTTGAGGACTTAAGCATATTGTAATTTTATTTAATGACTCCATGTATATATCTTGCAAAGTAATTTCTATTCTTTTATTTTCAATTCTTCCTCCTGTGATTTAGACTAGTAAGAGAAAGATGCTGTAGATACATTTCAAATGCATGTGTAAATATGTATTGTATGTCATAAGTTTGTATAAGATTGAGGAAATAGTTCATAAGTCTTTCCCACAATTAGTGACTTTTAACACTTGTTTTATTGTCAGGGCAGCAGGTTTGCGTGATTAGAAAACTGTAAAAGCATATAAGAATGATGTGAAGTTATATTTGAAGTAGCAATGAGGAGAGATCCTTCCTCTTTGCTTGCCAGGGCTCACCATCTGGCCTCTAGAAGTATTCTTACTTGTATAGAAGAATTAAAACAGAGACTATGTAAATGTGTGAAATGCAACCATTTTCTATGTTGCTATTAGCTTGGTGTGATGACTGCATGTTTCCTAGGGACAGTAAAAGTTTTCGTTGACCATGTGTGAAAAATAGGTTAGAGATTGAATGTGGTGGGTCTCGGATGATATAACAAGTAATAAAAACAGGTTGCCAACGTTGTTGGGGAATTAAAAGGAGAGAAAAGTATTGGTTTGGATAGTTAGAATATGATCTGGATAGGTTAGTATATGGTCAGGAAAAACCATTGGTCTCGAATAGATAAGGGTAATTGTCTGGACAGGTCCATTGATCTGGCGGCAAGCAAAAAGCTGCCAAGCAGCCAACAGGCCTCTAAACATCCCCTGAAGTCCAGCTAATATGTGACATTCACTAGTGACAAAAAGTATGGTTATCCGGTGCATGCCATGATAAATTCGAATGGTGTATTTTTCTTATTTTTACTGATTCTGGCAGCCCTGAGGCCAGACATGAGGAGGTGAAATCAGAGACAATTAGGAAACTTGTCTTCATCACAACTGGCCCAAGCTCGCCAATAACAGTACAGATAATCTGTTAATAAACTTAACCCTGATAGGTTAATATTGTGTTTAGTCCGTATTGACTAGTCTGAATGTATAATGTAACTATTTAAAATAGTTTATTTGAATCCGCCTTGATCAATACACTCATTAAATGAAAGAACAACTATTTATTAAACCAAACGTTTCGGGAAATCTCAACCATTCCCTTCCTCAGTGGTCAGATCAAAGAACAATACTTCTTTAAATTGTAAAACAAAAGATTGTGTGATAATGTGATATTTTAACCATTGAATTTGGTATTTTAATTATTAATGGTGCACTTCCGGAGGTGCGTATGGTCCTGAGGTTCACTCAGCCTACACCAAAAATGAGTACCACGTTAATTCCTGGGGGCAAAGGCGGCCGGGCGTAGAGCTAACCACTCTACCCCATCACGTGCCTTGGGTAACAATGGTGGAAGCCTTTACCTTCCACTCTTCCAAGGGCCTTGATGGCCTGTAAGGAGGTGACTAATTATTAATGGTGTGTATAAAAGCCGAAGGTGATCCTCATAGGATCCAAACTAGTACTGTAATTATAATATATTATTAAATGTAAATACATACTCCCAATATCATACATAGTATTATTAGGTAGAGTCACCCATACTTATAATTTTGAACTCTCAGTATGGTGTTACTCCACCCTGTGCAGTGAAGCATGATCGGACCCGTTGTGGCAAGCTGTCCACGAGACATTTGAGGCTTTCCTGGTTGATCCTGTCCTACTCTTTGACATCAGTCGTACGGCCAGGTGGGAGTTGGATTTGTTTGTTATTGCACTGCCTGTTTGAGCATATCCCAGGCACATTCAATGTGATTCATGTCCAGAGACACCAGAGGTCAGTGCATCCATTGGATATAGGCCCAACTAAGGAAGAAAGAGGTTCACAAGATTGGAACAGTGCAGGCACTTGTCATCTTGCAGAATGAATCTGTCCCCAAAATGTTGTCGGTATGGATGAAGAACGGGCCTGAGGATTCTGTCTCTGTATTGTGTACCAGTCATATTGCCCTCTACAATGACGAGTGGCGTCCGACGTCCATACGTAATGCTGCCCCAAAATATGATGGATCCACCTCCTTGATGGGATCTTGGATGGCATACAGGACTCTTTTGGGGTTATCTCGCTCTCTCCAAACCCTCCTACAATGTTTACTCAGCGTCAGACACTTTCAACACTCATCCGTTTAGAGGACCTGCTGCCAGAGTGCAGTCCAAATGCTACCTTTCCCATCTAACTGGTGCCACAGTGTTGGGGAGTGTGTGCAGATGCTTGCCAAGGAACTCTTTGAGTGTAGGTGGTTCCTGTGGAGACTATTTCAGATTGTCTGTGAAGACACAGCCCTACCAGTTGCCTGCCATAAGGCATTACACAGTTCTGCCGGGTTCCTGCGAGCCAGGATTCACACGTAACAGTCGTCAGCTGCTGTTGTTGACCGCGGACGACCATTGCGAGTATGATCTTAAACATTTTGTGTCAAAAGTGGCTGTAGGTCCGGACAACATTGCTACAGTGTACACCAACCAGGCTGGTAATTGTCCTCACACATAGGCTTTGCTGACACAGTGTCGCTGTATGGTTATGGTCAAAAGCCATAATGACTCGTCGAGGCATGTCTGTATACTGCACAGGACACAAATGTGCTCTTGTCATGTTGTGTCCAGATGTGACAGTAACAGCACTCTTTTGGTCTGGTCTGGTCTGTTCTGAGTCTGCATGCATCATCTCCACGTCCAGTAACATACCGTTACATGTCATTTGGATGTCTGTCTGTCTGTCATGCAACAACTCTTAGAGCAAACATTTTTCACAAACACAAAAAATAAAGACTCCCATAATAAACCCAGGCTGAGCACATGGTGTTTGTACTCTTGCACTACAGCACCTGTCTCAGCCCAACTTACGTTGTGCGCGGTCACCCTGCTTTAAGCGTGTGTACAATCCTATATGACATCTGACATTATAAAAGCTGCTGGAAGTGTCATCCTTCATAATGAGGAACTTCATAAACACCATTAGGATTACCTGCACTCCAATAGCAAGAGTTATGACTGTTCACACGACCATTAAGATGAAACCAGGCCTCATCCGAAAAGAACATAAGCTGTGTGACGAATAATTGATCATTCAATAATTCAATATCTCGCTCGTGTGGCTGGATCAGCAGGTTTTAAACAATGGGCCCGTGTTAACCTGTAGGATGGTTTGATGTGTAACAGCTTTGTTGCTCTGTTTGCAAAAAAAAAAAAAACCGAAACCCCTACTTGTGCTAATTTTGTGAGTGATTTATTCAGTGACTGTTGAAGATTTGCACCAATGTCATCTAGCCTTTCCTCTGTTAAAACTGTTCGTGTGGGTGCATATTTTTTATTGAGCACTGAGCCAGTAGTTTCAAATTTATGTACAATTACGTGAATCAGTGCTCATGAAGATGGCACTTCACCAGGAAATTGCTGAACAAATGCGTTGCGTCCACCTCGAGCTGACTCATCCTTAAAATGATTTTCACAGGGTGCGGCAGAAATACCTGACAAATTTCAAACGTAAATAACTCGGCAATGCAACAAGCCATTTAAAGATTGAATATTGAATTTTCACGACCGCATGGTAATCGAAACAGACTTTCAATGTATTAGGTCGTGTTACGTACGTGTTGAAGAGATGTTAAGTACAGAACAAAAATGGGTTCGGATCCCACTGGTGTCCGGCTGGCCATTTTTGTTCTGTACTTAACATCTCTTCAACACGTACTACATGTACGTAACACGACCTAATACGTTAAAAGTCTGTTTTGATCATTTAAAGATTTATTGCACAGTTGGAAAGAATAGTGTTTGCCATTTGCGTCACATACACATACACACTAGGTTTTGAAAATAATGTCATCCAAATGCCGACCGTCGTGTTCGATGCACCTCTGAAGCCTCTCCCTGACGTTCCGCATGACTTGCTTGAGCATGTCTTGTGGTATTGCCTTTATTTCTTCACGGATGGCAGCTTTCAGGTCCTGTAATGTTCGCGGCTTACGTCGGAAGACGCAATCTTTCAAATATCCCCTGAGAAAGAAATCGCACGAGGCGAGGTCAGGGAAACGGGCTGGCCATGGAACGTCACCCCGTAAGGAGTTGAGACGTCCTGCAAACATTTCTCTGAGGACACCCATCGACGCCCTGGCTGTGTGTGAAGTCGCACCATCTTGTTGGAACCACACAGCAGGATTCCAAGGCGGCTTCGTTTTCACACTCAAACCACTTTTTCTCAAACTGTTCACCCATAACAGAATGGTGTTCCTGTTGGTAATTTTCTCATGTCGACCTAAGCCAAAGTGTCTGCAAAACAAACACAGTGTTGTGGTAACAGAGTCGGCATTTTTGAAATAAGTCTCAATGACGAAACCTCGGTGTTCACACCACTCCACGCCATGCTAGCGAATGGCTGGCTGGCTGGCTGGCTGACTGACTAGCCTGGACAAGACAATGCATATGTTCTCCAAGGCAAAGGCCAAGACCGTGCTTACCAGGACAATAACACCTGTTTGAAAGCTGTGGCCAATACGACCTTTAGTTCGCTCCAGTCTACTGTATGTGACATAAATGGCAAACCCTGCTCTTTTAAACTGCGCAACAAAATTGTGAATGGCTTGTTGCGTTGCTGAGTTATTTATATGTGATATTCATCCGGTATTTCTGCCACACCCTGTACATACAAAAATGCGGTATTGAAATAATGATCTCGCCATGTTAACAGCTGAGATTCATACTGGCTACTGATGCTAGGCCGATCACGTGCACGCTCCTTGCAAGGTCAAGAACTATGTGTGCACCTCCCATACAGCGACTTAGGTCTCGGAGAGTAGAAACGCCGCTGGACAGTCTGAGTTTAGAAGAGAGACCCTGTACAGGTGGTGCAAAACTTTTTCGAGGTGTGGAAAGCCAAGAATGGCCGAGAGAATTCGTTGTACTGACCACACGACACCTCCTGCAGACCTTTTGGACTGAGCAGGAGTCACTTGGTAGGCCATGGCCCTTCGGGGCTTTTGTGCCATGTTTTTCTTTGTGTATTATGAATTTAAAAGACAATAACTCTTATTTTCTTAACGTTCTTTTGTAACACCCTGCGTTTTAAAAGCTACCCATGTAATTTACATAATGTAGAGGTATTAACTATAATAGACTGCCCATAATTATTACGAATTTTGCCTCAATATTAAGGAGAAATTATTATGGAAAAGCAAAATTATCACAGAAAATTATTTGACAAAGAATAGAATGTGTTAACAGTGCTTGTTTCTATTCACACTACTTGACCAGCATACGTATTTGAACGACACTTTCTTTTGCTAAAGAAACTGGGAAATTCCAGAGTTTCTGAACACTAACCCATACGTTTCTGTTATGAGTGTGTTTAGAAACTTGCAAGTTCACTCATGAATAAGGTCCCTGATGAACAGAGGCATTAGTATGAAGAGTGATTGACTGACGGATGGTTTGCTGTGAGCAACTTTAGATCGATGTTGTTGGTTGTATCAATCAGTCACTACTCATCTGCATTTAGGGCACTCACCCAGGTGGCAGATTTTCTATCTTTTGTTTTCCTAGCCATTTCTTAAATGATTGCAGAGAAATTGGAAATTTATTGAACATCTGCCTTGGTAAGTTTTTCCAATCCTTAACTCCCCTTCCTATAAACTAATATTTGCCTCAATTTGTCCTCTTGAATTCCAACTTTATCTTCCTATTGTGGTCTTTCCTACTTTTAAAGACACCACTCAAACTTATTCGTCTACTAATGTCATTCCACGCCATCTCTCCATCTCCACTGACAGCTTGGAACATTCCGCTTATGTATTCTTATGTATTGAATAGGTGGAATTTATATTCTAATATTATTCTGTGACTTTAGGTACATTTCAGTACACACCATAACATGAGATTTGTAACATGTAACATACCGCTTAGTCCAGCAGCTTGCCTCCTTTCTCCCTAGTCTTCCCAGCCCAAACTTTGCAACATTTTTGTAATGCTACTCTTTTGTCAGAAATCACCAAGAACAAATCGAGCTGCATTTCTTTGGATTTCTTCCAGTTCTCAGTCCCATACACTGAAACCATATGGGGTCTTACCAGAGACTTGTATGCCCTCTCCTTCACATCCTTACTACAACCCCTAAACACCCTCATAACCATGTGCAGAGTTCTATACCTTTTATTTACAATCCCATTTATGTGATTACCCCAATGAAGATCTTGCCTTATATTAACACCTAGGTACTTACAATCATTCCCATAAGGAACTTTAACCCCATCATCACAGTAATGAAAACTGAGAGGATTTTTCCTATCTGTGAAACTCACAACTTGACTTTTAACTCCGTTTATCATCATACCATTGCGTACTGGCCATTTCACAACATTGAGGTCATTTTGCAGTTGCTCAAAATCTTGTAACTTATTTATTTCTCTATAGAGAATAACATAATCCAGAAAATCTTTATCTCTGATTCCCCTTCTTTACTCATATCATTTATATATATAAGAAAACATAAAGGTCCAATACTACTGCCTCGAGGAATTCTCCTCTATATTATTACAGGGCCAGATAAAGCTTTGCCTACTCTAATTCTCTGAGATCTATGTTCTAGAAATATAGCCACCCATTCAGTCACTCTTTTGTCAAGTCCTATTGCACTCATTTTTGCCGATGGTCTCCCATGATCCGTCCTATCAAATGCCTTAGACAGGTCAATCGCGCTACTATCCATTTGACTCCTGAATCCAAGATATTTGCTACATCTTGCTGGAATCCTACAAGTTGAGCTTCAGTGGAACAATCTTTCTTAAACCCAAACTGCCTTCTATGGAACCAGTTATTAATTTCGCAAACATGTCTTGGCCTGTAATTTTCAGCTTTATGTCTATCACTTTCCTTTACTGTAAACACAGGGGCTACTATAGCAACTCTCCATTTATTTGGTATAACTCCTTCATGCAAACAATAATCAAATAAGTACTTCAGATGGTACTATATCCCAACCCATTGTCGTGTATCTAGGCCTAGTGGCTGTGTACGTTGGGATTACTGATAACTAACTTCACAGATTGGCGCCTTGCGATAAGTTCAAGCGTGTTTGACTTTTGATACATTTATTTCAATTTCTTTATGCAGTTGTAATTGTTTGTGTAAAATATGTTTCAAGATGATGATACTAGAGTACGATACATAATCGAGCGACACTCTTAAGTACCATGTCCCACTAAATTTAATGCAGGGAAAATACAGGGAAAACAGACTTAACTTAATAGTGGGCACCCTGCAGTGATAATTCACATGGTTAGAATAAGCATTGTGTCAGTCTTGAAATGAGGGTTGTATTGATAACGAAATTTACCAATTCCTGTTTTAGACAAAATTGTTGTGGCAATGTTTTGAATATTTGTTTGTGAAGAGAAGTTGTTATAGTTTATTGTTGTACTTTAGAAATAAGGTATGGGATTGCTTGTAATAAGCAGTGTTCTATGTTAAAGTCATTTGGCAAGTGACTATTTTCTAATTTGCCTTTTAAGCACCATTATTCATATATACTTATAATGTAGTTGTGGTTTTCTGATATTCTCATGAAAGTAAACTCCCATGTACTTAAAACTATAGGCTAAGTCACTCTTCTAGTTGTGTTAGTAACTTTTCTTTGTGTGCTTGTAACGAGTATACGAGGTGTCGTGTTCCTTCCTATAGGCATCAGCTCCAGCAGACACATCCGCAGCTGTCGGATACCTGTGTCGCTAGATGAAAGGGGCCGTGTCTATGAAGAAGATGAGATGATGGATGATTCTGATGATATAGGATTATTTGATGCCCCTGATGATGATGACGATATATTTACTCCATCTAAAAGGAGATATAGGTGTGTATTACAATTTTAGCTTCATCTAATGCTGTTCAGGAAGAACTAAATATATATAGATTTTTTTATTAGGGGTACACATCTTTTAATGTTAAAAGTCTACAAATCTACAAACCTTGAAGTCCTCAGTTGTCTCCATTATTTGCAATTTAAGTGCAGCCTTGTATCCTTCTATATTACTCGCCTTGAATTCAAGTACTGTATGTTAAGACTTCTTTTCCTCCTTTTCCCATAAGTGTCTCTCTACTCTACGTATGTAACCTATCCCCTGTTCATCTGACATGCCCCCACAATCTATCCCATTTGATATATTAGTTCTTCAAGTCTTTGTTGTCATTACGCTAATCTTCTTGCAATTATTACTGTTGTTCTTTCCAGCAATTGCTCTCTCTACTTTAATATATTATTTTCAACTAATACTGAAGATATTCAATGTCCTCTTTGCTTTTTCGCCTGTACTACTGCAGAGTTGGACTGAATACAGAAAAGCATAATGATAACTTGGTGTACAAACGCACTCCCTGCAGAATGTTGACCAACATGAATATGTTTATTTTATTTATTCAATCTGGCCCAGTTTGAGTTTGCCTAAGGAAACAGAATGGTAGATTTTTCCTTAGATTATTTAATACATTCTCTTCTTGCCTATCTATCATGATGTAATCTGTACGATTGATTTTGAAGAATACCTGCTGAATACCTGATTATATTGGTCACAAAACTCACGTTTCCAGTTGTAATATCCACGCCACTTAAAGAAAAATTTAGAATTCCCCCCCCCCCCCCGACCCAATAAACAGGCCAGTCCCTTTAATTGTCTTAAGTTCATATTTATTTTAAAAGTAAGGTATAGTTGGCTCATAATATTCTTCCTCCTCTTCCTTGTCAGTCTCTTCTGGTTGTGTGTCTGTGGTCTCAAAACGTGCTGTAGGATCGAAGATTTCTCCCATCTTCTTTTATCAGTTGATGGCAATAATGTCTTATTCATTTGAAGATTCCAATCTCGGCCAAACAGTGTTCCTTTTCATAAACTTCTCATCATTTACTGCGAAGAGCATTGGCCTACAGCTCATGTATTGTATTATGCCATCTAATTCGTAATATTTCCCCCTTGGAACAATTTAGCACATAAAGAAGTGTTTCATACTGGCCTGTGCTGGTGGATGATCGAGGAAGAGAAACTACAGGTAAGACCATAGTGCTTCTATTCCTTGTTTCAATTTCTCTTGTTCTATTATAGTACTATGTGAGATAATACATATCTTACGGACTTGAAATGGTCCATGTGTTCAAATTCCTTTGAGCCAATCATCTTATAAGAGTTGAAGTGTTGAAGGATGAAAAAAGTCTTGTTTCACACTCCTTGGTGTATGATGTCAGCATATAAAGGATCTCAGGTGACACATTTGGTAATTACCAGATACCACTAAGGACACCGGAATGGCCTACTCTTTGGATAATCTCTTCATGGGAAAGCTCAAGATGAATTTCCTTGTTCCTGAGCCTTTCCAGCTGCTAGTCTTTTGGAGGTTCAACGATGCTATCCTTCTCCCGTGGCACCATGAAACAAACTTACTTGGCTCATTCCTGCACTGCCACAACTCTTTAATTACAGTGTCCATTTCATATGACAGATCTGCTCCATTTCTCTGTTTCCTTGACTGACCTCCACCACTGGGATGGTAGTTTATACCTCTGTAGATATCAGACCCACCAGTCATCAGAAGTATCTCCATTGCAACACTTTTCATGCGTATCTAGGGTTGCCATACATCCTGAGAAAGCAGGATTGTCCTGAATTTGAGCATGTGTCCCGACGTCCTGACTGAATTTTTAAAAATCCCTAAATGTCCTGAATTTTAAAAATCAGAGCAAATTATTTTACATTTTGCTCAAATGTCTTTGAAAGGGAATGGATTTTTTTGGGTTGGTCACCCTGAAGCACAGTCTGACATCATTACCTGACGTCATGGTAACAGGCTTGACCTACGCTAACGCTATCTACTTCTGCCCGGGAGCAGTGTGTTGAATAATGATGAAAATTATTTTGTATCCATGTTAGCTGGTAATACATGCGTTCAGTTTTTAAAGCAATGTAAATCCAGTGAGCAGTGTTCTGATTGCTTAAATTGGCTCAGTCCTATTTCTGTTTACCTGGCCATAATGTGTGTGTGGAAAGAATTTTTTCTTTAATGATTTCACTATGGGCAGATAACAGAAACAGATAAAGTAGAATCTGTAAAATCAATATTATTGCTGCAATACAATTTTAAAGAAATATCATGGCAGGAATTTCATGATTACATTTTAAAAAACTGCTAAAAGTGAGTCAAGTTCTGAAAAGTATGATAGCATCAGGCCACTTCTGTATCATAATATCCTTAAGCAAAAGTAAATAAATGCTGTTGTTAGTTTTCATTTGTTTGTTACTAGCTGATGTACCAGTGTTTCGCTACGGGATTCTCAGAAAGACTGTCTTTGTGGTTTTCCTATCTGAAGTCGTCAGGAATGTAGTGATTAAGAGCAATGTTATATAAAATACTTGATCAAATTAATAAACTGCACATTTTCTCACTTTTAACGAACAGTACTACGGTGCCGGTCTAACAATCCAAAGTTCCAGTGCTGCAATGACCAGACCACAGACAGCTGTGAACACTTCTCTGCCATTATTCTGTTAAATATGCACACTGCTCATTCCAATCAGTGCCTCAGAGTAGGAATTGAATAGCTCGAATGCTATGATGAACCAGTTTGTTACGTATCGGTAATATCAGAAATTTATCTATCTCCCCAACTACTTCCCGCCAATTGTCAGGCAGACTGTTATACTCGGTACAACCGGGTGAGTTTGCTGTGCTTGCTGTGCGGTTAGGGGCGCATAGCTGTGAGCTTGAATCCGGGAGGTAGTGGGTTCGAACTCCACTGTCGACAGCCCTGAAAATGGTTTTCCGTGGTCTCCAATTTTCACACCAGGGAAATGCTGGGGCTATAACGTAGTTAACGTAGGGGTTGCTTCCTTCCCACTCCTAGCCCTTTTGTATCTCGTCGCCATGGGTCCTATCTGTCACGGCGCGACGTAGAGCAAATTAGAAAACTCAGTATACAGCAGTAATCTCATCTATCGGAGATAAATGGCAACAGAGACACAAAGCAAATCACAGCAAACAATGGTCAATGTAATGTTATTGTTGATCAATGTTATGAGTTTTCTGTATTGTAGGCCTTCACATTGTTTTCTTTCGACTCTGTAATATAAGGCCGTCTTATCAAATTACAGCATAGACTGTAGTTCCTTATTCCCTGACTTTACATACCGATTTTCATTAAATTCTGTTTACCCATTTTCTCGTGATGGCTCTGATATAATCTTGGTAACAAAAATCCATATTCATGAATATCTCCGTTATCATAGCCAGTACGGTCAACATGTGTAAGACATAAATGATAGGAAATTTAATATTATGTAACTTTATTTATATAGTAATTGTCAATAAGACCACTAATAACACAAATATTCGAGAATTAAATTTTGGGCCTTCCCCTAAACTACATTTCGCTCAGCGTGAATAATATTATTTATAGCCTAGATTGTAACGACTTATTCCCTGACTTTGCATACCAATTTTATTTACGATGGGACAACTAATAACAAATATTTGAGAATTAAATTTTAGCCTTCCCCTAAACTACCATTTCTATCAGCGTAAATAATATTATTTATGGCGTAGATTGTAGCGACTTATTCGCCGACTTTGTATACCTATTTTAATTAAGATGGGACCACTAATAACATAAATATTTGAGAATTACAGTATATTTTAGGCCTTCCACTAAACTACCATTTCTCTCAGTGTCAAAAAGATTATTTATGGCCTAGATTGTAGCGACTTATTCCCGGACTTTACATACCGATTTTCATTAAATTCTCTTCAGCCGTTTTCTCGTGATGCGTATACATACGTACAGACAAGACAGGCAGAAATTACGGAAAATTAAAAAAATGCATTTCCTTGTTACTATGGACATGACTGATACAGAAATACCATCCTTTTTAAATTTTGAGCAATGTACAGACAAAACTCTTATTTTATATATATAGATTGAGAAATGAGTAATTCCACGTTACTTAAAAATCTATGCAAATAACATTGAATATTACACTGACTGAGCAAATGTCATGGGATAGCAGAGCACTGGTGCGCAGGTGTGTTTTCTGGGCACCACACGTCCCCTGTGCCGACGGCAGTTGTATAGGAGACCTTGTGAGCAGTGGCTGTGCATGTGACAGGTGTAACATGGAACGTCATCGTGAGCTGACACCGTTCGAACGGGGTATGGTGGTCGGCGCCCGACGGATGGGAAATGCGATTTCGGAAGTGGTTCGGGAATTCAGCTTCACGCGATCAACCGTGTCCAGTGTGTATCGTGAATGATTGAATACGGGTGTCACCGTCCACAACAGATGAACGACCGGCCGTGCAGCCACCCTCGATGACCGTGACCGGCGACATCTGAGACGGATTGTCAGTAGTGACAGACGGGCAATCGTGCAAAAAATCACGCCTCAATTCAACACATGCCGTGCTAGACATGTCTCCCAGTGGACAATCCGTATGAACATGGGTTCTATGGGGTATGGGAGCCGGCGCCGCTCACGGGTGCCACTGTTAACCCAACGTCATTGGGCATGACGCGCATTTATCGCCAGTCACCAGGGATGGACACTGGAACAATGGCGTAACGTGATATGATCAGACGAATCACAATTTCAACTGCACCATGCCGATGGGAGGCACCGTGTATGGCGCAGACCACATGAAGCGATGGATCCCGCCTGCCTCGAAGGTGTGGTCCAGGGCGCTGGTGTCTCTGGTATAGTCTGGAGTGCATTTTCCTGGTATGGAATGGCCGCCCTAGTTGTTCTGGAAGAGACTTTGAATGGTACGCGGTATGTTGAGCTGCTCGGAGACCATCTCCACCCATTTTTGGCTTTCCAGTGCCCAGACGGTTCTGCGGTGTTTCCAGATGATAATGTGCTGTCACATCGCTCCTACGTCGCCTGGGAATGATTCCAGGAACATACAGCGGAGGTCCAATGACTGCCATGGCCATCTAGGAGCCCCCATATGAACCCTATCGAGCATATCTGGGATGTCCTGGAACGTAGGCTCCGTGCTATGGATTCTCCACCCACGAACAGACCAGCATTGGTGGCCGCTCTGCGAACGATTTGGTGTCAGCTGCGTCCAGAGGACTACCAGGGACTTGTCGACTCAATTCCACGGCGTCTCACTGCAGTTCACAGGGCCAGAGGAGGCCCCACACACTATTAGGTGACTATCCCATGACATTTGCTAAGTCAGTGTATATAATTCTGGAGTGGTCTGTAAAGTAGGTGTTTTACATAAAGCATGATTTCTTATTATTCCTTTATTTGATTTTTAATATTATCATATAACCAGTGTATATTTTGGTAACAAAGGAGACAGTTCGTATGGAATTAACCAAATACACTCGGAACCATAGGCGCCGCCTTTTGGTCTTGAGCACGGGGTCAAGGGTGAAAATATCATAATTATAGGCTTTTGGGCTTATGCCTTGTCAAGAAAGTAAGGTGAAATTCTTTACGTTTCGCAGAGAACTGTACTTTCTTCTTTAAAGAAGCCTTTCTCGTGCACAGTAGAGATTTTCTTCTGATAACGCAGACCACAGTTCTCTGCGAAACTTAAAGAATTTCACCTTATATGGCATAAGCCCAAAAGCTTATACAATATCATGTCTATAAGTACAGGCCGTGAATGCATCAATGGTAACATATCAGATATTCTTATAGGAGCACTACATGTATGGGGGCAAGTGCTCCCTTGGAGTCGGCGCCTATGGTTGGAACTTGTCGATGTTGATATCCTGAATTTCATCCTGAAGCTTATGGCAGCCCTATGCGTACCACACAAAGCAATCTCTAGCATGCAGCCTAGGCATCCGGAACAAACCTATTTGTTTATCCCTAAAGGCTGTGCCTTCTATGATGACGATCTGAGGAAGAGTTTTACTGCTGGGGATGTCTGGCTCCATGGCTAAATGGTTAGCGTGCTGGCTTTGGTCAGAGTGGTCTTGGGTTCGATTCCCGGCAGGGTTTGGAATTTTAACCGTAATTGGTTAATTCCGCTGGCACGGGGTATGTGTTGTTACCATTTCATCCTCATCATAACGCGTAGGTTGTCTACGTGCGTCAAATAAGGAGACCTGCATTTGGCGAGCTGAACTTGTCCTGGGACACTCCTGGCCCTAGGGAACGTATTCATGAACGAGACTTTGACTTAGACTTAGAAGGCGGTAAGTGGCCATTTCCATTTCGTAATCGCTACTTGGATGGAAGTAAACTTAGATGTCAACTTTACTTCCAAGTCGCCGATGTTCCGTACTTAAGTAGACTCTGAGATCAGAAAAATAATAAAATGGCAGATATTGCTGGTGTAGTTAATTTTGTAGACGAAATTAAAGAGATCCAGGAAATTATTCAGTACGTTGTGCCTAATCCTCGGCATGTTATAAAGAGATGCACGAACCCAGTTGAATTTAATACAGATGAGTTTAGAAAACGATATAGATTTGACAAACGTACAGTATTAGATGTACTAACCATGTTTGAAAACGAATTACAGAAATATAATAATCGAGGATCACCAATACCTCCAATAATACAGTTGCTAATTTCGTTAAGATTATTTTTTAACTTTATGTCACATCGACACAGATAGGTCTTATGGGAACGATGGGATAGGAAAGACCAAGGAATGGGAAGAAAGCGGCCGTGGCCTTAATTAAGGTACAGCTCCCACCAGCATTTGCCTGGTGTGAAAATGGGAAACCACGGGAAACCATCTTCAGGGCTGCCGACAGTGGAGTTCGAACCCACTATTTCCCGGATGCAAGCTCACAGCCGCGGGCCCCTAACCACATTGACAAATCGCCCGGTCGTTAATATATTATGCTACCGGTAAGAGTAAAATTATTGTTACTATAGCGCAAAGTTTTTGCACTTTCTACTCATCGTGTTATCTATTTAGATTAAGGGATGCAGCACAGATTAATGCATTCTTATGGTAAATACAATAGTCTTTCACACTTCCATGGTTTTCAGGTAACTTCCAAATTGATTCCCCTGATTTACGAGGAGTAAGCCAGCCCTCAGTATGTAGAATAATCAAAAGAATATCGAATATCGATCCTGACTGCCCGAAAGAGACCAGAGTTTGTTTCGTTCCCAAATGAAGCTGAATCGAAATAATGCGTGACGTGTGTATGAAAGATCCCGATTCCCTGGAGTGGTTGGAGCTATTGATTGCACCCATGTACCAATAATAAGTCCAGGTGGCAACCATGCTGAGGTTTTCCGTGATAGGAAAGGAATTTTTAGTTTCAATTATCAGGGCATAGCCAACCACGAGATGAAGTTTATTGATTTCGTTCTCAGCTATATCTTTCTTCTCTTTCACTAGTTCTAGTAACACCTCCCTTTCATAGTTGTTGAAGGCAATTTTTTCTTTCCATCCATCGTTGAGAAATAAAAATTAACTGGATTGGATTGAGTTTAGAATCCAATGCGATCTATAACGGAGGAAACAGCTGAATTTCTTCTTCTGCTGCTGCTTTATTAAGAAAAAACATTGAGTGATGGGAGGTGCTACACTGCTGTTCCAATGTTTTCATTGCCAACTTCATATCTAATTCTCACATCGTAACTTACCAAAATCTACTTATGCCAGAGTCTACTTTGTAAAAGTTGTATTTATGAAACGGACTTCCACGAAACTCAACTAAGCGAACTTACGTAAGTCAAAGTCACGTTCATGAATATGACCCTTGAAGCCATATGCCATTTCAAATTTCATTTACTGCTGGGG
Organism: Anabrus simplex; assembly: GCF_040414725.1. Lineage (NCBI taxonomy): Eukaryota > Metazoa > Arthropoda > Insecta > Orthoptera > Tettigoniidae > Anabrus > Anabrus simplex. The sequence goes on from NC_090270.1 coordinate 269,547,527, forward strand.
GTTACCCCAGCCAATAACTACATACCATCCTGGTCTCCACAAAATCAGTCGCATATTGCTACACGCCGTGATCTTCCAAAAAGTCCTAAGTCACATTCAGGTGCCTACCAGTTCTCAAAAACGTTCACTTGCTATAAACCACACTAACCCCTACCCCCTTCTGATTCATTCCTCTGTGAAAACATCCACTATTAGCTGAGGGCGACAGGCGGCGCAACTTGTGAATAATTGCTCAATTCACACTGGGTAGTAGTCAGTCGAGAGAATGGTGTTCTATGAAGAACTTCTCCTTACTCTTCTATTAAAAAAGAAAAGTCAAAGGGTTAGGAAAGTACAAGAACATCCTACGTTAGTTTCTCGACTGACTTGAGGGTTGTATTATACATTTGACAATCTGAGAGAGGATGAGATTTACCTAATCCATCTGAGCTATAATTCACTACTATACTGTAGCAATATAATGGAACAATGTTACAAATTTAAATGATTATAGAATTTTTAGTAATATTTTTAATAATTTTAGTAATATTATGCATTTCCACATAGAGTAGTAAAAGTAATATAACTACAACTGGAACATTCTTCTCGTTCACAGGCTTTACTTTGAAATCTTGAATGAAGTTCTTTTACATTCTGCGTAAGCTTCAATCCTGGAATTCCAAATGGCTTTCAACCTAAAAAATTCTTCAGTATTTGACTTTTGAATAATCGTTACCTCCTTCATTGGTTGTAGTTTATTTTTTGTTTCCATATTCATTAAAAGGACTATCACAATATAACAGTGCACTTGAACAAGTAAAATATTCACTCTACACAGCATGACAGGAAAGAAGCTAATGAAATATGTGGGTGAGAGTACATGCTCAAGTGACTTTCTGTATACCAGTCACCACTTTACAATGGCCAAAAATGAGAGTATCCTCCTATTCAATACATCATATATTCCGTCATTAGACGGAGCAAACAAATTCAAACATGTTTTGGCTCGCTTGAGCCATCTTCAGTGAAAAAAATTAGGGGGGGGGTTGGAATAATTTACATAATATAAGTTGAAAAAATGCTAAACAACATAATGAAAGAGCAAATGAAAAAACAAACAAGAGAGCCTAGACAGAAACAAAATTAGCACAAATATACAATATTTACATCAATATGCAGAGCAAAAAACAACTTATTGCGACAAAATTCAGTGAAACAGGTGTTAATTTAAAATAATAATTGAAACTAAAAACTGAGTTAACCTAAGAAACAAGGGAATGAGAAAACAAATGATGCAGATGGAAATGAATAATAGTAGCACATGGTGAGGTTGTGGACCTCATAGTTTACAAATTATTGGTTTAGTAAAAATGACAAAACAGTTTGAAATTGCTGTCAAAATCATCCTAGTAGAAACCCGTCACATCAAATTGGTCAGGAGGAGAGCGGGAGCAAACATTTTTGAGAAACCAAGCCTGATATAACCTGCAGGCGAAAAGCCTATGACAAGGAGAAAAAAACACCAATGAAATTTAAGGCTTTAGAAATAGCAGCATTCTCAATATCAATATCTTCTCAATCTAGCGGTCCCTTTCCGTTATTGTTTCATAATGTTGGCTGGTGTCTTGCCTTATTATAAAGGGGTCGGAAGGACCGCGTATAAAAATTGAGAAGCTGTGTTAGGTAGAAGACAGATGCATAGTAAACTGTAAGTAATCTAGTGGAAACTGTCAATGAAGTTCTAATCTGTAATGGAAAAAATGAGGTTGTATGAGAAACATGGGTTGATAAGTAAAAAGTGTGGAATGGTTGTGAAGAAAGCTTGAACTTACGGTGTGCAGTAGGTGGTTGTCCTCTCTAATGGCCTGGCTTTCTCTTTCATTATGTTTTTTAGCATTTTTTCAACTTATATTATGTAAATTATTCTAACCCCCCTAATTTTTTTCACTGAAGATGGCTCAAGCGAGCCGAAACATGTTTGAATTTGTTTGCTCCGTCGAATGACGGAATATATGATGTATTGAATAGGAGGATACTCTCATTTTTCGCCATTGTAAAGTGAAAACCGTCAATACGGAATGATTCTAATATCTTATAATAATACCAGTCACCATCAGTAATTTTGTCACTAGCAACATCCTAGCCCTCCCCATCAGTAATTTTGACAGTAGCAGTAATAAGTACATAGGCCATCCAGAATTAAGTTTCCCTATTTCTTTTCTTGTAAACATATTTAGCTGGGAAATATGAGCATTTAAATCTAAGAATTTCATTTTTTGTCCATATTGAACTGAGAACATAAGATAGGTAACTTAAAGGGTCCACCTTTTCAATACAAATAAATGTTATAAGTTTATTTACAACATATTCTTACTTGGAACTAGTTTCGGCGCTATTTAACGTCATCTTCAGCCAAAATGTGAGAAATATGCATAGGTGTATACATGCAGACATGTACATTACACAAAATGTTACATCATTATGATTAAATAAGAGTAAAAGAGACATAAAATAGTGAATTACAAAGTCAGAAATTGTCAGACAACAAAATGGTCCATGAAGGGTGAATCAAAACTGTATAAACATAAGTTAGGACTCAACACAGTCACCTAAAAAACATATAAACCACAACAAAAAATACGCAGAAGTTCGAGATGAATTTGGCATTGGAGATTCAAATTTTTCAGACACTCTTCCATTGAATGTCACCTGGCGTGAGTGTAGTACAAAACATAAGTTAGGATTCAACAAACACAGTCGTCTCAAAAATGCACATAACATTTTAAAGAGTTTTGGATTGAGATGAACTTGGCAGTTGGGGATTCAGATTTGTAGTCACTTCTTCACTAAGCGTCAATTCAAAACCAGCTGCGAAGTGTGAAATAAAATTGTACAAGCACGAATTTGGACTCGATAGACGCAATCTTGTGAAATACATGTAACACATTTGAACTGTAAGTTCAAGATGAACTTGGCACTTAAAGATTTGTGTTCACTTATTCATTGAATGTCACTGGTACGAGTGTAGTTCAAATACGAGTTTGGACTGAACAGAATCAATCTTCTGAAAATTGTACATGACATTTGAACCTTTGGTTCGAGATGAACTTGGCAGTTAACGGTTCAAATTTGTAGATATTCATTAAATGTCACTTCAAAACAGTCCATGAAGGGTGAAGTAAAATTATAACAAACAAGAGTTAGGACTTAATAAACACTAATTTCTAAATACATATAACACATTCAAATTTTGCATAAGTTCAAGATGAACTTGGCAGTTAAAGAATCAAAATTTGTAGACACTTTTCATTAAATGCCACATAGGCCGAGCGTAGTATAAACATGAGTTAGGCCTCAACATACACAAACTTTTACAAAGGCATATGACATATCAAAATCCAAGTACGAGATGAACTTGGCAGTTAAAGATTCACATTTGTAGTGATTTTTCATTAAATGTTACTTGTTGAGGGTGTAGTAAACATATTCATTTAACAAGAATACAAACTTCGAATTATGTAAAACGTTCTGAGAGCTTAGAAGTTGACTGTGTTATTATCTGTAGTCTATTGTTGCAACGTAACGTGTAGGGTGGAGACAGTATCTATGATGTTCGCAATTCATGTGGGACCTGAGGCGGTAAAGCTATGGCGCGAGATGAAGAGGAACTGAGCACGGTGGATAGCTTAGGTCGGGGGAACAGCCTTTTGTTAGGGTAGGAGGGGAGAGGGAAGGAGGAGGAGGAGCAGTAGGGGATGTGTGAGGAGTGGAAGGAGGGGGAATTAGGGAGGGTGATGTGGTGAAAGTGCGTGGCATGAGAAAGTATTATGCATTGCATTTTTCAAAAATATTAATATTCCGAATAACAGATCTGTCTTTCACTATACCGTATTTAAAGAAAGAATGGAAACTTAATTTCTGGATTTCTAACCTGTCGCCAGCAGTGCTTTCTGATTTGGGTTCATGAGAGTAGTCAAGGTTTTGAACTTCACATCCCCATTTGGGTTCGTACGTTCGTTCGAAATCCAGAACTGTGCAAACCCATTTCGGTGCGCAGTTAGTGTGTTTCGAAGCTGTATAAAGTTTCTTCCTGCCATCTGTTGGCGTCTATATAAGTACATGAATAGTCCACCTTCCATTCGTCAATTTCTGTTGTATTACATGTAATAATCTCATATTTAGGCCTGTATTGAAATTCGTTATAATATAATACAAATATTTATTTGATTTCCACCTATTCAATACATAAAATGTTTTTATTGTTAGGACTTTATACTTGACATAATACTACAGTTGGGACATGTTTCGCTCGTCTATCGAGCATCCTCAGCCATTACAATGTCTCAAGGTTAAGTTATAATCTTGATATACTTATAATTAATAGTACTTAATTATAGTCTTAACACTAATTTGATAAAAACACATTTTGCTAAAATGCAGTTATGATATAAAATGTATAAATTGACAGTTTAGTTTTGATTAAAATAACAGTGCCAAATTTAGAGTAAAAGACTTGATTCATTAACACTGATGTCTAAAACTCAATGGTAACATGACACAATGAGATTCTGGTTATTAAGTTTAATGCATTTCATCTTTCATTCTAATGGTGAGTGAAATTGTGTGTACTGTAACATACTGTATTAGTCTATAGTCTTGATTAAAATTGCAATATCGTCTCAAACTTAAAACTTCTGAAGTTTTTTGTCTTTATAAATGTGTTCATTTAATTGGCATTGTATGTTAATCGTTATGTGGCTTTAAAACGTTAGTCATTAATTAATATTGACGGTTGAATACATCTTCTTGGTCGTTTTCCCTACCATAAACTTAAATTGACTAGGTATAATAATGATAATCCCGTGTGGCTTCCGAAGAGGGCCAGTGCAGGTCTTTCGAGTTGACGCCGCATAGGCGACCTGCGCGTCTATGAAAATGGGGCCCTACCTGTGATGAATTCTAATGCTGAAGATGGTACATGCAACCAGCCAGCCAGCCCCCAAGCCATTGGAATTAACCAATTAAGGTTAAAATCCCCAACCCGGCCGGGAATCGAACCCGGGACCCTCTGGACCATAGGCCAGCACGCTAACCATTTAGCCATGGAGCCGGACAATTGACTAGTTGACAGTGTAGAATTAGAAGCTGTTAGGGGCTACATTCGAAAGGGACATTCAGCTACATAAATCATTGGCATTGATAAGATTGCTTATACTGTTTTTAAATAATCATGTTAAAAGGTCATCACTTAACATTTCGACTATTGCTGAGATGTTTAGTGGTGTATACATCAGCACGGTGACCGTTTGCTGCCACGCCTCTACTCATTGTGTTGTAAGTGTGGGGATGCTGTGATGGAGGGTGAGTAGGGGAAGGGAGAGTACGCAGTGCACTGGTAGCTGATGTAGTGCATTGAGGAGAGTCTATAGGTATTGTTGAGGAGGGGGATGTATCCGTTTTTGCAACGGGATTAGTAATATTTTTGTGGTTGAATATTTGACAAAATTAATTTTTTTGATTTGAATGTTTGTAGTAAGTTTGGTAATTGTTCAAGTAGACACTTTGTTTCAATCGCATTATTTAAATTTTTGTCTTTATTAACCTCTTTGGTGGCATGCCTGAGAAATTCTCGTTTAGCTGCAGTGTTCATTTTGCGATCGCCCAGTAATTTCTCGGGTACTATAATCTCTTTGGAAAATATTTTTCAGCATTCTCAACAGATGGCGGGAGGGTTTCCAGCTGTATTCATGAAGTCTCTGGCCTAAAATATGCTTTATCTTCTCTACTTTACATATACAATCTCTGGTCAGCTGACGAGATAAATAGAAATGGCGAGCGCGAAACTGATGTTTGAAGACAAAATAAGGAACTACATAGAAGATGAATCTCTAGGTGACATTAGTATTTCTGATAATAGTGATAACGATTATATTGATTCTTCGGATGATGACCTTCTTAGTATTTCTAGTGAAAGTGAGAAGATATTACGTCAGAAGCTTGGGTGATGGTAGGAGATGTTGAACGTACATTCGCGTGGGAAAAGTGTAAGCCTGGGGATAGTGTGCACCCTAATATAATTCCATTTACGGGAAATCCTGGTGTTAGTGTTGGATTATTACCAGAGGTGAGTGCGGTTGACTGTTTTGAACTGTTTTTAACACATGAAGTTGTAAATTTGATAGTGACCGAAACTAATTCGTATGCTAAAGGTGCATTGGAAAATTTGTAAATAAATCCCCGCATACAAGGGCACAGTTTTGGAAAGAATCTGTTATGAAATTCTGCAGTTTATTCCGTTAGTGTTGTTGGTGGGAATAATGCAAAAGAGTGAAATAAAAAATGTATTGGTCACAGACAGTATTCTAAAAACACCAATATTTTATGAAACCATGTCACAGGCTTATTGTAAAATGTAAATAGAGTGTAAAATAAGTTTTTATTAACCTTGAATAATATATGAATGTGTTCCCTTAATAATTGTTACTCATTCCTTGCTTTTTAACATTAATAATTTCCTCTGTTAAACCTCACCTTTCTGGCACAGGAGGTCTGCCAGAACCCGCCACTGAAGGGGTTAAAATGTTTGTCCCGATGGATATAGAGTAAGTCAGGGAGAGGTGGCGCACATTTTGTAATGATTGTGCAGCAAGTCTTCGCCAATATTTCCATTAAATGTAATAGATAAGAAAAATGTTCCACCGATCAATACATTTATTGTGGATGAATTACTACACTAGTACCGGTTTCGACTTATCTTGGCTATCATCAGCTAGCACACAAATTTACAGTCATTAGATGAATTACAAAGAAGTTACTTAAGAGCATCCGGATGTCTGATAAAAATGGAAGTAAAATATATTGCAGTATGTTGCGTTAAAATCTCTCTAATTAAAAGTAGTGATGGTTAGAATAAACTAAAACCTATTGATTGAGCATGGACATGAGTACATAAGCACATTAAAATATATATGCCACATCATAAGACACTAAAAATATATAGCACATTAAACACATTAAAACATGGTATATTTTAAAAACGTCTATTAAAATTTGAGTTCATGTTGCGTTGCATTCATCCTTCAATCCTCTTGTAGTTCTTGTGTTGATTAAGTTGAATATCGAGAATGTTCTATAGTTGGTATACTTTGCATTGATATGTTATGAGAACTCTTGTCAGTAAAAATTTGAAAATTGAGTTGATGTAGCAAGATAGGTTTTAATATCAGAGTAGTTGGTGGTGACACTTCTCTCGTCTATGTACGTTATATGGTCGTTATCTGTAAAGAAAAGCTAATATGAGTATCGCGTATGTATGGAGGAATGCCTGGATGTATGTGTGTAATGAAAAATGTACTTACTGTTGTTGCTGTGGAGGTTGTGTACCGATACGTTTGGATATTTGTTGTGCTCTGCTGCAAGTACGTCTGGGGCTCATGTGAGCTGTGTGGATGGATGTTGGTGGAGGGGATGGAGGAGTGGCTATTGTGAAGGTAGGGGCGGGGTTAGGTTTGTGATTCGTTGGTTTGTTATGACGTGTGTTTACTAATTTGAGATAGTCGTTTTTTATTGCAGGAATGACTTTGTCAAAAATGATACTGGTTTTCTCTGTAATGTCGTTAATGTTATGATTGGGGTTAGCGTATTGATCCAAAGTAATAAAGAAATCTTCGGTTATGTTGAGCAGGGGGCCCTTAGAGTTTATGTTTAATATCATCATGTCATTATTGATGTCTGTGAAGTTGTGCTTAGACTCTTCTACATGTTGGCCTATTGATGAGAAATGGTTGTGCTTTACTGCATTTACATGTTCATTATAACGGACGGTGAAGTTTCTACCTGTACGTCCAATGTAGCTTGTGTCACAGTTGTTACACTTGATGCGGTAGACACCTGATTGGTTGTACTTATTATTATTATTATTATTATTATTATTATTATTATTGACTGTTTTGGTGTTGTGTATAGTGTTGGTGCTGTTGTGTGTGGTTTTGAATGCTATTTTCAGGTTGTGCTTCTTAAAGATATTAGTTATAGTATATATATTGGTGTTGTTGAAGGTAAATAGAACATCATCTTTTTTCGGTTTGGCTGTTTTGATTAATTTAGTTTTAGGTTGGGATTTTATTTTGTGGATGATTTTGTTGACCATTTCTTTGCTGTATCCATTGTATTTGGCTATGTCGTGGATTAATTTTAATTCATTATTTCGATCTTCTATTGTCATTGGGATATTGAAAGCTCTGTGTATCATACTATAATAGGCTGCTTTTTTGTGTGTGTTGGGATGAACGGAGTCATTCTTTATGGTATTTAAGGTGTGTGTGGGTTTCCTATAGATCTTGTAAGATAAGTGAGTGTCATGTCTGGTTATTGTTAAGTCCAGGTAATTCAAGGTACGGTTATTTTCTGTTTCTTTAGTGAATTTAATTTGGGGGTCTAAATTGTTAAGATTGTCTAGTACAGTATCTGCATCAGTGAATCTATTATCTATAATTACAAAGATATCGTCAACAAATCTACACCAAAAATATATATTATCTATTTTATTAATTGACGTGTGTTCTAGGTGGTCGATATATGTTTCTGCTAATATTCCGGAAGCAGGAGATCCCATTGGTAATCCTTGTTGCTGATATATGGTATCATGAAATTTGAAGTAGTTATTGTTTAAGGCGAATTTAAGCAGAATCACGAATTCTTCTATTTCTAAGGTGCTCAAGTTACTATGGTTTTTTAGGTTAGATTCAATTATTTTGACTTTGTTTAATAGGAATGTTAGGGTACATGTTTGTTATATCAAATGAAGTAAGGGTATGATGTTTTTCAATCTTTAGTTCTTTGGTTCTATTGCAAAAATCTATTGAGTTTTGTATTGTTTTGTTTGCTAAAAATGAATAATGCTTTTTCAAAAATTTCTGAATGAATTGTGATAACTTATAGGTTGGACTGGCTTTATAATTTATAATCGGTCTCATGGGTACATTTTCTTTGTGTATTTTAGGGTAGGCCCTTGCGGATGGTAATTGGGGGTTCATGGTTATAAGTTTAGCAGATTCTGTTTCGGTGAGAATAAAGTGTGTGTTCTTGAGTAGATTTTTTAAATTTCTTTGTATATTATTGGTTGGATCTCGGCGTATAATTGAAAACGTGTTGTCCTGGAAACATTCTTTAGTCTTAGTTATGTATTCATTCTTATCCATAATGACCGTAGTGTTGCCTTTATCGGCTTTTGTTATTAGTAGATTTCTACTACCATAGTAACTTGAGCACCTTAGAAATAGAAGAATTCGTGATTCTGCTTAAATTCGCCTTAAACAATAACTACTTCAAATTTCATGATACCATATATCAGCAACAAGGATTACCAATGGGATCTCCTGCTTCCGGAATATTAGCAGAAACATATATCGACCACCTAGAACACACGTCAATTAATAAAATAGATAATATATATTTTTGGTGTAGATTTGTCGACGATATCTTTGTAATTATAGATAATAGATTCACTGATGCAGATACTGTACTAGACAATCTTAACAATTTAGACCCCCAAATTAAATTCACTAAAGAAACAGAAAATAACCGTACCTTGAATTACCTGGACTTAACAATAACCAGACATGACACTCACTTATCTTACAAGATCTATAGGAAACCCACACACACCTTAAATACCATAAAGAATGACTCCGTTCATCCCAACACACACAAAAAAGCAGCCTATTATAGTATGATACACAGAGCTTTCAATATCCCAATGACAATAGAAGATCGAAATAATGAATTAAAATTAATCCACGACATAGCCAAATACAATGGATACAGCAAAGAAATGGTCAACAAAATCATCCACAAAATAAAATCCCAACCTAAAACTAAATTAATCAAAACAGCCAAACCGAAAAAAGATGATGTTCTATTTACCTTCAACAACACCAATATATATACTATAACTAATATCTTTAAGAAGCACAACCTGAAAATAGCATTCAAAACCACACACAACAGCACCAACACTATACACAACACCAAAACAGTCAATAATAATAATAATAATAATAATAATAATAATAAGTACAACCAATCAGGTGTCTACCGCATCAAGTGTAACAACTGTGACACAAGCTACATTGGACGTACAGGTAGAAACTTCACCGTCCGTTATAATGAACATGTAAATGCAGTAAAGCACAACCATTTCTCATCAATAGGCCAACATGTAGAAGAGTCTAAGCACAACTTCACAGACATCAATAATGACATGATGATATTAAACATAAACTCTAAGGGCCCCCTGCTCAACATAACCGAAGATTTCTTTATTACTTTGGATCAATACGCTAACCCCAATCATAACATTAACGACATTACAGAGAAAACCAGTATCATTTTTGACAAAGTCATTCCTGCAATAAAAAACGACTATCTCAAATTAGTAAACACACGTCATAACAAACCAACGAATCACAAACCTAACCCCGCCCCTACCTTCACAATAGCCACTCCTCCATCCCCTCCACCAACATCCATCCACACAGCTCACATGAGCCCCAGACGTACTTGCAGCAGAGCACAACAAATATCCAAACGTATCGGTACACAACCTCCACAGCAACAACAGTAAGTACATTTTTCATTACACACATACATCCAGGCATTCCTCCATACATACGCGATACTCATATTAGCTTTTCTTTACAGATAACGACCATATAACGTACATAGACGAGAGAAGTGTCACCACCAACTACTCTGATATTAAAACCTATCTTGCTACATCAACTCAATTTTCAAATTTTTACTGACAAGAGTTCTCATAACATATCAATGCAAAGTATACCAACTATAGAACATTCTCGATATTCAACTTAATCAACACAAGAACTACAAGAGGATTGAAGGATGAATGCAACGCAACATGAACTCAAATTTTAATAGACGTTTTTAAAATATACCATGTTTTAATGTGTTTAATGTGCTATATATTTTTAGTGTCTTATGATGTGGCATATATATTTTAATGTGCTTATGTACTCATGTCCACGCTCAATCAATAGGTTTTAGTTTATTCTAACCATCACTACTTTTAATTAGAGCCATTTTAACGCAACATACTGCAATATATTTTACTTCCATTTTTATCAGACATCCGGATGCTCTTAAGTAACTTCTTTGTAATTCATCTAATGACTGTAAATTTGTGTGCTAGCTGATGATGGCCAAGATAGGTCGAAACCGGTACTAGTGTAGTAATTCATCCACAATAAATGTATTGATCGGTGGAACATTTTTCTTATCTATTACATTGAATCCAATCAATACGGAATATGAAACTTATAAATAATAATATTTCCATTAGCTTATTTTTATGCTAGACGTCATTCCTTATATCTCTCCTCAATGCCTTTTGAAGGAAATGGTCTTAATGTAAGTAGATTACAGAAAGAGATCGTTTATTTGAAAGTGTGTCACCTACGCCATCTCTCCTGTAGTGTCCAGATGAGATAGTGTTATGTATTTGATATGCTATGTAGGGAAGAAATTGAGAAGTAAACTGTGATTACAGGTTTAATACATTTATTTACCTTATTTACATTCACTTGTCTATTATTCCTTGATCATTAATGTATCAATTAATTATTTGAACTTCAATTTATCCTTCAGTCCTTTTAGGATATGTTTTTCCTTACTCTCTCTTGTCTACAATCATTACACAAGTTCTTATGCACTGAACACAATTAATGCAGCCATTTGTTGGAGACGGTGCACTTAATCCAATCGTCCTTCTTTTTTGTCAAATAATGGTTCTCCCAGCACTCCACACACTCGCTGCAGTCACCAGATATTGCATTATTTTGCCCATCTTGAATCATTTTAGCTGTTTCATTGGAATGAGGTTTTTCTCCTTTCCTACTCTTTCTTGTTGTGAAAGTGGTTGCAATTTTTCTTTGCACTTTGTTCTTTTTGTTCACTGAGATTTCTTTTTTGTTGGAGATATTACACTTTAAAGTTGCATTAAAGGCATGTACCACAAACTTCAATTAGACTGTAGCTGCTTCCTCTTCTCCATAATTAACCTTCCAGCGGGCGCACATACCTGAATGTCGCGTGCGGGCGCGCGGCGGCTAAATGGCCGCCCTTTCTTTTCACATAAGCAGTACTCGATTTACTTGCAGTGAATCATCGGAGACTGAAATGAATAACTTCACACACTCAACTTTATTAAAAATAGTTGATAACGTCCTCATAAAAGGACAGTGGCATGAATAATAAATTAAACAAATAATTCAGTCGTCTGAGTCGCAATATAGCATTTTATAACTGTAGAAAATGAAAATGAGGAAGTATTTTCGAAGTATAAGAAATAAAGCACTTTTAATTGCACTCCTGAACTAAACATTATAGAGAAAATAACATTCCTAAGCACTGAATTCAGTCTTGTCTGACACATAATAACGTTACATACCCGAAAAACTTTTTAAATGGCTAAATATTGTCTACATTTAGGAAGTTCAGTTATTTACGCTTGTTTCAAGAAGCGAAATCCAATTCTTCAGTGAAACAAATAAATTGAAATGGCGGCAAGGATGAAAGGAACTTGTCATGTAGTATATAAGTAATAATAATAATAATAACGTAAATGTTTCCACCTTTTCAATACTACAATATATTCACAAAATTACAAAATTATACGGTACTAGTTTCGACCCATCTAGGGGTCATCATCAGCCGTATTGGAGCAAAGATCATTTGTGGCGAAATCCTAAGACAATATTATTTTAAAGAATAACAAGTGAAATGAGATGTTATGGTAATAGTTAATAATACAAGGAATATACATACTAAGAGGTTTTTAACAAAGAATAAAGTATAAATGGGGTGTAGTAAAAATTATAATCATGGAAATCAGTAAGTTCTTGTATTGAAATGAAATATGGCTTAGGAAGAGGGCTTAAGATGGGGCTGAAGGGTGCGGGAGAAAGTGTAATTGTCTTGGAAAAGTACCTTTGATTAAATTTAGGATTGAGTTTAGGTTGGCTGCATTATTGTTTCTGAGGAAAGTGATAAATAGATCGAAGAGTATGTTGGGTTTCTCTGAGATTTCATTGAGATTGTGACTGGCATTAAAGTATTGGTCTAGGTGTATGTAGTAATTTTCCATTATGTTCAGTAAAGGGCCCTTGTTTGCTAATACGAGGATGTCCATGTCTTGTTCAATATTGGTGAAATTATGGTTATAATCTTGCATGTGTTGGCCGATGGCTGAAAACTTGTTGTATTTTATTGCGTTAGTGTGCTCGTGGTATCTGATAATGAAGTTTCTCCCGGTTTGCCCGATGTAGGTTTTTTTACAGGTGGTACATTTGATCCTATAAACTCCTGATTTTAAAAAACTGCTGGTCTTGTTGATGTGTGAAGTATTGTATAAAACATTCATGTTCTTATTGTTGGTTTTGAAGGCTATTTTAACGCCTTGTTTCTTAAAGATGTTGGTTAACTTGTAGATATCATTGTTGAACGTGAAGGTGGAAAATGTTAGAGGTTTGGTTATTTCTTTTTTGAGGGTAGTTTTTGGGCGATGTTTGTGTTTATTGATTATCCTTTCTATAAAATGATTGCTGAAGCCGTTGAATTTTGCGATTCCACGGATTGTGTTGAGTTCGTTTTTTAGATCTTTATTGGACATAGGTATGCTGAAGGCTCGGTGAACTAGGCTGTTGTATGTGGCTCGTTTGTGGGACTGGGGGTGCACTGAATCTTGGCAAATGGTGGAGGCTGTTTGAGTGGGTTTTCTGAAAATTTTATAACTGAAAGAATCTGAGTTTCTAGTGATGGTTAAATCTAGAAAGTTGATTTTTTGATTTGATTCGGATTCTAGTGTGAATTTGATATGAGGATCAATATTGTTGAGTCTTAAGAGGGTGGTGGGTGCGTTAATTGATTTCTCATTCATGATTACAAAGACATCGTCGACATATCTGGCCCAAAAGAGAATGTTTTTGAATTCGTTGTCAATTTTGGTGTATTCGAGGAAGTCCAGGTATATTTCTGCTAAGATACCTGAGGCCGGTGACCCCATTGCCAAACCATTTTGTTGATATATGACATTGTCAAAAGTGAAGAAGTTATTGTCGATGATAAGTTTTAATATTGTGATAAAGTCTTGTATCTCTAGTTTGCTTAAGTGGCTGTTTTTGTTTAAATTGTTTATAATTATCGGAATTAATTTTGATACTTGTATGCTTGGGTACATGTTTACAATATCGAAAGAGTGGATGGAGTGATCCGGTTGCAAATTGAACTTGTTTAGTTTTTCTACTAGCTCAGATGTGTTTTTAATAGACTTTTTGGATAAGAATTGATAATTTTTTCTTAAGAAACATTGGATGAATTGTGATATTCTGTATAAGGGGCTCGGTCTATAGTTGATAATTGGCCGGATGGGAATTCCGGTTTTGTGAATTTTGGGAAGAGCTTTAGCAGTGGGGAGTCCTGGGTTCATATGTATGAGTTTGGATTTTTCCTGTTCGGTAAATAAAAATGAAGTGTTTTTAAGAGTTTGTTTAAGTAGTTTTTGAATTTTTTGGGTGGGGTCTTTTTTGATTATGGAAAATGAGCTGTCTGTGAAAAAGTTTTTTGTTTTTTCAATATATACTTTTTTATCCATGATAACTGTTGCATTGCCTTTGTCAGCTTTGGTTACGATGAGTTCGTTGTCTTTAATTTTCTTCTTGAGGGCGTATATGCGCTTTTGTTCAGCAATTTTTTCTTTAATAATGAGGTTATTTGCGGGGTTGGTTAAATTGTGGAGGATATCAGTCAGTTTCCTTTTAACATCGGTTCTAACCTCATTTTGCGTGTCTTCCGGCATTTTGCTGATGGCTATCTCTGATTCTGTGATCATAGTAGCGGCTATGTTGAGGCTGTTCAAGTTTGGCCAGTTGTGTTTCGGTCCTTTGGATAAAGTTAAGTGTTCACTTTCACTTAAGGGCGTGTTAGATAGATTTACAACAGCTGGATGAAACTGCGTACGATCGAACGTGTTACTATTGGAGTTTCTAGTTTGTTGGTTATGTAGTTGGCAGTTTTTAGCCTGTTGAGTTTATTCTCCAAATTTGACTGTTTTTTGGCTAGTTCGTAGAATAATTTGTTCTCTACTTCTTGATAGAATAGTGTCCATTGTGCGTTTGAAAGTAGTTTAGTCGCTGCGAGGTGAGTGTCGTATAATTTCTGATTCAAAAAATATTTCTTCCTGTACAAGAATTTAATTTCGTCTCTTAACCATATTTTGTTTGTTTTGTTTTGAGTTTTGATGGTTTGAGGTGAAGTCCGATGTTTCTTTTTATTGCTTCTTAGAAAATTAGCCAAAAAACAGTCAAATTTGGAGAATAAACTCAACAGGCTAAAAAACTGCCAACTACATAACCAACAAACTAGAAACTCCAATAGTAACACGTTCGATCGTACGCAGTTTCATCCAGCTGTTGTAAATCTATCTAACACGCCCTTAAGTGAAAGTGAACACTTAACTTTATCCAAAGGTCCGAAACACAACTGGCCAAACTTGAACAGCCTCAACATAGCCGCTACTATGATCACAGAATCAGAGCTAGCCATCAGCAAAATGCCGGAAGACACGCAAAATGAGGTTAGAACCGATGTTAAAAGGAAACTGACTGATATCCTCCACAATTTAACCAACCCCGCAAATAACCTCAATAATAAAGAAAAAATTGCTGAACAAAAGCGCATATACGCCCTCAAGAAGAAAATTAAAGACAACGAACTCATCGTAACCAAAGCTGACAAAGGCAATGCAACAGTTATCATGGATAAGAAAGTATATATTGAAAAAACAAAAAACTTTTTCACAGACAGCTCATTTTCCATAATCAAAAAAGACCCCACCCAAAAAATTCAAAAACTACTTAAACAAACTCTTAAAAACACTTCATTTTTATTTACCGAACAGGAAAAATCCAAACTCATACATATGAACCCAGGACTCCCCACTGCTAAAGCTCTTCCCAAAATTCACAAAACCGGAATTCCCATCCGGCCAATTATCAACTATAGACCGAGCCCCTTATACAGAATATCACAATTCATCCAATGTTTCTTAAGAAAAAATTATCAATTCTTATCCAAAAAGTCTATTAAAAACACATCTGAGCTAGTAGAAAAACTAAACAAGTTCAATTTGCAACCGGATCACTCCATTCACTCTTTCGATATTGTAAACATGTACCCAAGCATACAAGTATCAAAATTAATTCCGATAATTATAAACAATTTAAACAAAAACAGCCACTTAAGCAAACTAGAGATACAAGACTTTATCACAATATTAAAACTTATCATCGACAATAACTTCTTCACTTTTGACAATGTCATATATCAACAAAATGGTTTGGCAATGGGGTCACCGGCCTCAGGTATCTTAGCAGAAATATACCTGGACTTCCTCGAATACACCAAAATTGACAACGAATTCAAAAACATTCTCTTTTGGGCCAGATATGTCGACGATGTCTTTGTAATCATGAATGAGAAATCAATTAACGCACCCACCACCCTCTTAAGACTCAACAATATTGATCCTCATATCAAATTCACACTAGAATCCGAATCAAATCAAAAAATCAACTTTCTAGATTTAACCATCACTAGAAACTCAGATTCTTTCAGTTATAAAATTTTCAGAAAACCCACTCAAACAGCCTCCACCATTTGCCAAGATTCAGTGCACCCCCAGTCCCACAAACGAGCCACATACAACAGCCTAGTTCACCGAGCCTTCAGCATACCTATGTCCAATAAAGATCTAAAAAACGAACTCAACACAATCCGTGGAATCGCAAAATTCAACGGCTTCAGCAATCATTTTATAGAAAGGATAATCAATAAACACAAACATCGCCCAAAAACTACCCTCAAAAAAGAAATAACCAAACCTCTAACATTTTCCACCTTCACGTTCAACAATGATATCTACAAGTTAACCAACATCTTTAAGAAACAAGGCGTTAAAATAGCCTTCAAAACCAACAATAAGAACATGAATGTTTTATACAATACTTCACACATCAACAAGACCAGCAGTTTTTTAAAATCAGGAGTTTATAGGATCAAATGTACCACCTGTAAAAAAACCTACATCGGGCAAACCGGGAGAAACTTCATTATCAGATACCACGAGCACACTAACGCAATAAAATACAACAAGTTTTCAGCCATCGGCCAACACATGCAAGATTATAACCATAATTTCACCAATATTGAACAAGACATGGACATCCTCGTATTAGCAAACAAGGGCCCTTTACTGAACATAATGGAAAATTACTACATACACCTAGACCAATACTTTAATGCCAGTCACAATCTCAATGAAATCTCAGAGAAACCCAACATACTCTTCGATCTATTTATCACTTTCCTCAGAAACAATAATGCAGCCAACCTAAACTCAATCCTAAATTTAATCAAAGGTACTTTTCCAAGACAATTACACTTTCTCCCGCACCCTTCAGCCCCACCTTAAGCCCTCTTCCTAAGCCATATTTCATTTCAATACAAGAACTTACTGATTTCCATGATTATAATTTTTACAACATCCCATTTATACTTTATTCTTTGTTAAAAACCTCTTAGTATGTATATTCCTTGTATTATTAACTATTACCATAACATCTCATTTCACTTGTTATTCTTTAAAATAATATTGTCTTAGGATTTCGCCACAAATGATCTTTGCTCCAATACGGCTGATGATGACCCCTAGATGGGTCGAAACTAGTACCGTATAATTTTGTAATTTTGTGAATATATTGTAGTATTGAAAAGGTGGAAACATTTACGTTATTATTATTATTATATATTATTCTCAGTTCAATACGGACCAAAAACATGAAATTCATTGTCATGTAGTACAATTACTTTCCTTGAAATCAACTACACCATATCTTCCTCTTCCATGTTCTTCAGACAAGCATCACAGGAAACTACTTGCTGTGAATGTTTTTTGCAGACGAATCTTTCACATTTATGGCACTGTAGACGAGTACGGTTGTTCTTTTTTGACCCGCAACGATAGCAAATACATCACGTTCTTGAAACACTTCCTGAACCTCCAGTCGGTTCACTGTCCCTGTACTGTTCCAAGAAAACATGCAAATCCTTTGGAAGAGACCAAATCGTTGCACGGTGTTTCAAGTTTTCCTCCATGAGTGCCATCGCCAGTTTGAAAGTATATTTTCTCCGCGAAGTGTTTTTTTCTGCGTTGTTTGCTTTGTATATAATGCATGAATTTATTCCAGCAATATCGAGGAAGCGATGAAACAGTACCATCGGCCACCTTTGTGTTTGTCTGGAAGTCAAGCACCGTGAAGTCATAAAGTCCACTGTATCCACCCCTCCTTTGGTGGCATTGTAATCCATGATGTGGAATGTTTTCCCAGATTGCTGATCAATTTCAGGATCATCATGCATCGTTGATAGAACTAACACAACTTTCTTCTTTTTTGTAACCACTGATACAAGGCTTTTATCGTATTGGCATCCAAACTGGTATGTTCCGGGAACTAGATGTCTATTTTCAGTTACAAACTCGGGTGGAACTTCTCGTTTGTTCTTCTTCAGGGTGCCTACAAAGGTCAGTCCTTGTTCCAGTAGGTATTCGGCCAAGGGGTAGCTACTGAAATAATTATCAGTAGTCACATTTCGGTTGGTATTTTTTATTGGCTCGCTCAACCTCCTTACTACATCAAAAGGCTTATTTGAAACTTCATAATGCCCTGGTTTCTGCGTCCCACAGTAGACCTCCAAATTGTAAGTATAGAAAGTTCGGGAATCGCACATTGCATAAACTTTGAGGCCATATTTGGCGGGCTTTTTGGCCATATACTGTATAAAACTACAGCGGCCACGAAATGCAACTAACATTTCATCTATAGTTACAAACTCGCCTAGACAATAGGTACTTTGACAGTTTGCAACGAAGTGATTGAGAAATTCCCGAATAGCGGCCAGTTTGTCATTTTCCGTACGTTCAGTCCTAGTATTCACGTCATCAAATCGAAGACTTCTCAACAGGAATCGAAAGCGGCGTTCACTGAAGTTAGCCCGCAGTATTATCATTCCTGTTCCGTTGGTAGTAAACAATTCCGATAAGTTTGTGCGGTTTGCTCTTTTCACAGCTATCAAGAACAAGGCACCAAAAAGAGCTAAAATTTCCGATCTTGTTGTTTCTCTAAAATCTCTTTCTCGACCTTCTGGATGTTGCACTTTTACCCTGTCAATAAACGTAATTGTGTGGCTAACAATTTCATCGACCATGTTTGAATTTATTATGGTGAGAAAACATTCTATAGGTGGGCCGGCACAAGGTTGCACTTGACAGTTGTAAGTCATGTTGACACCACTACAAAAATGAAATGAAGAACGTCACCCGTTAATCAGAATCACCAGTTTACTACTTTTCATGTCAGATAGAGTTACGCATTTTATTCATGTTAATTCTTATTTAATGCCATATAGTGCTTATAATCTTTTATTTGCTTACACATATGAGAATTAAAAAAAAAAATGTTATAAAATTTAAGCGAGCCACAAAATAAATACTAACTATTTACAGTCGATTGTTGTTGGCAATATGGGTAGTATAGTGGTGCCATCTATAACTAGCTTGACTACCGTATTGAAGTGTTGCCGTTTTGCCTGTCTCCGCTAGCACGTGGTCAGGTGTCATTCGCGTGTTTATGAAAGTTGTGTTTTCGTTGTGAAATAATTGTGAAATTTTATTTCAACGAATGCAGTGCGATGTCTCGGAAACGGCAACATAGTCATGAAGCGCGGCGTGTCCCTTAATAGTCAGGCATTAGAATTAGTGCGGAGAACTCGCGAGTTTTACGAGAGGGAGAGGAAATTCGTTCGCTAGCCGTCTCTCTGTTCCTGCAGATCATGGTGTGGAACGCATGTCAAACATTAGGGCTTTCAAATCGTACTGTTATTCAGAGAGGTGTTCGCCTCCATGAACAGAAGCAAAAAAGGCCTGGGGTACCGGTACATAGCAGTAGCGGAAACAGGGCTGATAGTAGGGACTTGTTTCACAGCACTCCGGGAAGGAAACGAATTAAGTTATCTTCTGTAACAGGAATTATTTCCAGGCTGGTGTAATCAGTAGCGGCGATTGGGGGGGGGGGGATCAGTCGCCCCCGTACTTTCTGGAGAGAGGCGACGACCTTAGTTGTTAGGCCCCTTTAAACAATAATCATCATCAACTTTTTGGAAAAAATATTATATTTTTATTACATTTTAGCCGGCTGAAACAGAGTTATTAACAAAAGCCATTAGTTCAAGCGCTGTTGTCTTATCAGCTAATTCTTTTCTTTATTTTCTTTAATCATTACCAAAATTATTAGCGGATATACGCACAAAATGTCCTTCGTCCCCGCTAACCGATTTGTGTAGCGCTACAGCAAATAGTGAAGACTTTGCCTGTGCTATAAGGAAGGGTACCAGGGCAATACTTTTTTTTTCTAAGGTCATAGACACTGAGGTACGATTCACTACCTTGCTGCGTGCATTCGTCATTCTGGCGGTCTCTTTAGTGTCTGTCACGTTGTTAGTGTATAGTCAAATACTAAATGGTTTTAATTGTATAATCACGCCGTATTTCTTTTTAATTTAATAAATGTGTAATATTATTCCTTTGGCGAAAGTTTTATTGTATAGTATTGAATCAAAATCTCAAAAAAAAAAAAACTATTATTACCGCATTTAAGTTGGTAAACTGTCAGTCTTTACCTCTCTGTCTAAATTCGCTGACAGAGCATAATAAATTTACCATTTTGTGGCCTTTTTTCAAATTTTGATGAATATACACCCCTCCCCCCGTCCTCCGCTATATCCCGCGAACCCGGATACTGTTTGTTGTCTGTAAATCCTTTGCCCCCGCAATTTTTATTCCCAATCGCCGCTACTGGGTGTAATACGAAGACACGAGTACGATTATTACAGTCCCTTCTGTCTGTTATGGACAATGCACCATTACCACTCCGCAATAATGGACAAGACCACTACTTCGAACGCCCGTAAAGAACTGTTAGTAGAATGGCTGCGGTAAAGAAGTACCCCAGCGCATATGTGTATGACTAAATTAGTCGACGAAGTAGCGAAGGAACAAGGGCACGAGGTGATTAGTTTGTTGCCGTATCACTGCCACTTCAACCTCATTGAGTTGGTACGGTATGGGGTGAAGTAAAACATTACGTACGGACTAATAAGTCCTTTCTGAAGTGGAAGGACTGTTCGGGAGAGTATTGCTCGAATGGATGCGGCTTTGTGGGTGAAGAAAGTTGGCCATGTTGCAACGTTCATTAATTCGGCAATGGCAACACATGACATCACAGGCTGTCAGGAGTTGATGATCTGATGACAATGACAACGAAGGCGACGGTAGTGATAGCAGTGATGTGGAGTATATCGAGCCTCTACCTTTGTGAATCAGGTATGAAAATAAGGTTTCTGAATTTTCGTAAATTTTATAGATTTTACTTGAAACCTTTTGTGTTAGCACCGGTGTAAATTATTCTAACATTTATTGGTGTATTTAAAGTGAGATTCTTGTCGGCCGATTTCTACCTACCTTCTAATATCGTAGTATATTTATCTCGTATCATATTGTGTGATGAATAAACAGTGAGTATAAGGTTCGATTTTTGTCGACGGATTTCATTTGTATTATGTATTATCGCGATGACATTAAAAATATCTCTCCCATGTTTTTAAAAACTCGCGTGTCGTGCAATCAGCTGTTACTGCGGCAACATCGCTTCGTGCACCGTTGCAGTGTGACCAACATTGTGCGCAGCTGTCATGTGCAACCTTACGCCGGCCCACCTTTAGTTCAGTTTTACAATGGTGAGCTTGTCCTTTAGGACCAGGAAAAGTTTTTATCAAGTTCTTGGCCTTTGTTTTTGTACTTCTTCCCATGGGATTATTTGCCCATAATGTCTCACTATCTCTCCCAATGAAGAAACGTAGGGTGCTGTCATCACGGTCGTCATCGCTTACATCATCAGCCCTGTCCATCTCAACTTCAGAGTCACTGCTGTGAACGTCCGTTTCGAAGTCAATATCATTAGGATCGTCCCAAACATCTTCTCCTTCATTAGTTTCTTCTTCTTCCAATTCATCAAGAATTCGGAGAATAGAATCAGGATCATTGTATCGTGCCCTGAAACGCGTAATAAGACACAATTGCGTCAGTATTATTCAAGAAAAACAATAGGACAAAGGAGGGAATCACACAGAAAACTAAGGAAACTTCAAAATATAAATATATTTGAACATTTATGCACAAAAGAAAATGTTCCCCTCTCTTTCACACACACACACACGCCCGCACACACGAGCGAAATATATTTACTTACATGTTTCCTTCGGGTGTGAGAGAACACAAAAACAATCGGGCGTGTGGCGGCAGACTGGCCACCTAACTCGAACGACAATGGCACGCACCACTTAGCAACTGAACAGCGCCAGATCGGCGCCGACTGGAAAAAGTACGAAAGCGTTGTCGCGCGTCAAAATGAGTAAGTAAAGAATAGCCGGCGGTCCCGCCTGGCTAGTTGTCCATGAAGGGCACAATCTCGCGATTTTCTCCAAAAGGCGGCCAAATTGCCGCCCACGCGCCCGCTGGAAGGTTAATATAATTAGACACATAATTAAACAAAATACATATAGGCTATGTATGTTTTATTAACAAACTGATCGGAGAATGGAAACACATTTTACACATAAATGGAAATTCAAATAATACCGCGCCATCTCTCCCGGAAATGTAACACGCCATCTCACCCGACATTTTGGGAGAGATGGCGCACCCCTGCCCCAAGAACTGCGTTGGCCCAACATGGTGTATATCACACCAGCATAGTCGTCTAACCTAGTCATCCACCTGTAGCGAAGGAAATTTAATTTAGCTTGAACAACCCACTCAGTGGGCTTTTATATCATGCCGTAGCAAAACTTTGAAGGTAGAGAAGAGGTACTTACTGGAAATATCCAGGTTTTCAGGCGAAATCACGTGCATTATGTGGCATCCAACAGATAGCTTGTGTTCTCACTCACACACTGTACACATGAGAAGCAGTGGGCGAGCGATCTGGTGGGCGATTGCCACACTGGCCTACCCTGTGCCATCTCTTCTGGAATTACTATATATATTTTCAATCTCTGTCATTAGTTTACCCTTTTCAACCCTTTTGATGATTTTTAAGTCTCTCTCTATTGATGTAAACTGATGGCCAGTTTCTCTCGTGTGACAGCTCATTGCAGAGTATTTGTTAGGTTTTAAGGCATTAAAGTGTTTAGGTATCTAGTGAGGAAACTGCGGCGACTTTGGCCAAGATACGAATAATTACACTGTGTACATGAAACTCTATAGATCTTGGATCCGAGGTAGCGGTTGTTCGAATTTATGTTTTAGTTAAAAAATATGTTCTGGTTAGTGTTATGAGTCTTGAAAGCTATACTGACATGTTTTTAAGGGGATTTGCGATTTGGTAGATGGCAGAATTAGTATAAATGAAAATTGTGTATATAAGTTTCTGTTTTTTTTTTTTTTTCAGGGTGAGATTTGTTGCCAGCTGGAGCTTTACTTTATGAGTGATTCGGTTTATCATATTTATTTTATACTAATTAACTAAGGCTAGTTCTTTTATGAAATTGAGTTCTTTCGTTGGATTACTGGGTGAAAGGGGGATTTTGAGGGCCCTATAAACTAGGCTAAAAAGAGCCGCCTGTTTGTGTAATTTTGGGTGAAGCGAATCATTTTTTATTGTTGTTGGGATATTTGACTGTTTTCTATATATTTGGTAACTGAATTTAGTGTCTGTACATGTTACATTGATGTCCAGGAAATTTAATGAACTGTTATTTTCATCCTCCTTTGTAAACTTTATACAGTAGAACCTTGATAATTCGAAATCGGTTAATTCAAAGTCCCGCCTAATTCGAAGAAGCTCTCGTTCCCGGAAACATGAGGTACGGTTTTGCATGTTATTTAAATTGTTTAGTTCGAAATACGGATAATTCGTAATTCGAAGAATAATGTTCATCCCATTACTAAAATTCAGACTTTTAATTCAAACTGCTTTTTTTTTTTTTTTTCCAGAGTAATTTAAATTCAAAATTTATCTGCGTCATGATAGAAAGTGTCTTCCGGAACATGCTGGTGTAGATTTCAGTATTTTCACTCACTTTGGTGTGTCTACAGTGTGTTTCATATTTACTAATTTCGAGTGAAATCGTAATTCTTTTGTATTCAGCGTTTTAAGGAACACCATAATATCACTTAGCAGGCAGTGTGTGGAGAATCCGAATCCGCGTACACTGGCGATGCAGACAGTTGGCGAAAAAGCATGGCTCATATACTCAATTCGTACACACTGAATATTGTCAGTGCTGAAGAAACTGCATTGTTTTAAGAGGGAAGTGCCGGCTGAGAAATCATACAAGGGGGGGTCATTGCACTGTGTTGCAATGCAGATGGAAGGGAGAGACTTCTTCCCCTCGTCATAGGGAAGTTCGATAAGCCACGCTGTTTTAAGGGCGTTGGGCACTTTCTGTGCAGTTACAGGACATCTAAAATGCCTTCAGTACAGTAATCGAATAAATAAAGGACTTGCACAAGGAGCCAGCATAATTTGTCCTCGTCTTTGAATCATGCGTTTTTTTTCTTTCGATGCGTGAGGTTATGTTTGCCAGTTATTTATTCAAGTGCATTATTTGAATAATATAAATGCACCTTGTTGGATACATTTTGGGATTTGATTTTTCCAAGGCATTTGAAAGGTTTAAACTGTGAATCAAGGTGATTGCGTGCATTAATGCGTGTTAGAATACTTTGTGACGCGGCAAGGGTGCGCATTTCTGAATTACGAGATAAGTACCATGATGGGAAATCGTACAAAGTTAGGTGAGTCACTGTACTGTGTTTGAATGCAGACGGAAGCGAGAGACTTTCTCCCCTCGTCATAGGGAAGTTCGATAAGCCACGATGTTTTAAGGGCATTGGGTGCTTTCCATACAAGTACAGGACATCTAAAATGCATCCAGTTCAGTGTTCCAATGAATAAAGGACTTGCTCAGGGGAGCCAGCTTAGATTTCTCGTCGTCTTGGAATCGTGCTTTTGTTTTCTTTCGTTGCGTGAGGTTATGTTTGTCAGTGAGTTATCCAAGTGAATACTTTATTGTGAATTTGAATACTATAAATGCACCTTGTTGAATACATTTTGGAAATCGTTTTTCTCCATGGCATTTCAAAGGTTTAAACTTAGAATCAAGGTTAATTGCATGCAGTACAGGTCTTAGAATATTTTTAGATGTGGCAAGGGTTGGCATTTCTAAATGAAGAGTCGGTGGTTAATTCAAAATCACGCAATTTAAATCCGATCTTTGCGTCCTAAAGACTTCAAATTAACGAGGTTTTACTGTACTAAGGTCAGGATTGTTCAAAAAATCTAGAATTTTCTCACTGTTGTTTTTCTGATTATCACAAAGGTATCATTCAGATACCTAAGGCAAAGGCATAGTCCCTCTATATTAGTTTTTATTTTATTATATTTCAAGTTATCCATGTAAATATCAGCCAGTACATCTGATGGGTCACCCATAGCTAAACTCATTTGATGATAAATTTAGTTGTTGAAGGCAAATTATTATTATTTAAATTGAAATTTGCTCATTCAATATTACAAACATGTATTCGAACATCCCTATCAATGAGACTGTTGATATTATTAAACTAAAACTTTCCAAACACAGTAATTTAAGCAAGTTCGAGATAGATGAATTTATTAACTTACTATAATTCATGTCCCAACTGTAGTATTATGTCAAGGATAAAATCCTAACAATAAAAACTTTTCATATATTGAGTACACGTAAAGTAAGGCTGATTCTCCACGAGCAGGTAAAACGCCGCTGTTCGCCCGCTACAAACCCGCTTGCAGAACAGAACTATGGGGTATTTATAGAGCTGTCTACATGGGCGGTTTCCATGCCGCGGGTGGACGCGTCCATGAACGGGCAGGCGGGTCTAACGCCAGCAGTGGTGTCATTCCCGCTAGCGGTAGATCAGCGAGTCATACTCCACGTGGCGGCAGTGAGCAGTTCACCCACCTCTGTCGCACGATAGGAACTGCCTGAAGTGTAGTATATTCTTTACTAGCTGATGTTCCCGTGCTTCGCTACGGAATTCTACATTGTATACAGAAGTATAGGTTAGGTAGTGTACACATTGTGAGCAAGATTTATCAAATTCCATAGCTCCTAACGTTACCCTAGAAGCGCGACGGGAAAGTCACCAAACGTCTTTTCTCATATGGGTTAGGGAATATTCCTTGTAACGATAGGCCCGCTTGCCTGCCATCAGTCACAATCAAGTTGGGGAGTTTAGATTATAATGGCAGACACTGCCTTTTAGATCCTCAGAAAGACTGTCTTAGTCATTTTCCCAACTGAAATGAACATAGGTCATTACAATGATGTCAGTAGGAAAGGCGCGATTAAAAGCAATGTTTTCATATGAAATACTCGATCAAATGAAAAACCACGCATTTTCTCAGTTTTAACGAACAGTACTACGCTGCCGATCAAACAATCCAGATTTTCAGAGCCTGAATGACCAAGCCGCAGACAGCCATGGTCCGTGAACACTCTTCGTCTTTTTACTAATATGTTTCCTAGGAATACACGATGAATCGGAAAATCTCAATTCACTACACTGGCAGGGGGAAAAACTATCTGACTTGGAGGCAAATTCTTCCTCAAAGCCAGGGGAGAAAGCCCCTCTTCACTGCCAATTTGGAATAAAATGAATATAGATTTAATAAAAGTGAAGCTGAAGAAGCTTTTCTTACGAAACGGCTCTTTTCAGGGTTGAATTTTGAATTATTTAGTGAATTGTGATTCTATAATTTGGAGTAGGCCTAAACTGTAATTCTTTGCTTTTGTTTTTGTTTTGCAAGTTGCTTTACGTCGCACCGACACAGATAGGTCTTATGGCGATGATGGGACAGGAAAGGGCTAGGAGTGGGAAGGAAGTGGCCGTGGCCTTAATTAAAGTACAGCCCCAGCAAATTGTAATCCTAGACCAGGTCATACTACTACTACTACTACTACTACTAAGTGAGCCTCTAACTTAAATTGTCCAGTGGTGAGGCGATTCGATAACGCAGGGTGAGTCCACCAGCGTCTTTTCTTACCAGGTTAATTTTTTAATATTGCTAATAACTGTATTTGAACAGCTCCGACAACACAACCTATTCGTACGACATCCATAATTATAGTGTGGCAGGTTTATCGGTGGTGGAGAATGGCTGCGTGTGCCGCCGGCGTTTTTGGCGCTGTTTACAGGCGTCAATTCAACCGCTCGTGTAGAATAGGCAAAAAGTTTGAGCGGTCAGGCGGGCGAACAGCGGCGTTTTACCTGCTCGTGGAGAATCAGCCTAAATGCTAAATCTTGTTATTTCCACCTTCTCAGTACATATCAATCATGCAATGTTTACAATAACATTACAATATTATAAGGTACTAGTTTCAGTCCTATAAGGACCATCATCAGCCTAGCCAAGATAAATGTAAACTATATTTCTAAAACAGAGTGATTCGGTGAGATGAAAGATGAAATGACCTAAGATGATATACATAAAATGGTAATATATGAACAGTTGAATGTGACAAAATTATATAAACAGTGACAATTATATCTTTAAAATTACATTAGTAGTCACTCTGACAGTTGCACTCAAACCTGCAAGCTCGTTTCACATTGCGCAAGGTTCATTTTGGTTCCTATTGAATTGGGATTGCTCCTTTGCATCACAGCAAGATTCAATTCACCTACAACTCTAATAATACTCGACCTTCGCTGTGGACTTTTTGAACAACGATTCCCTCTGCGCTAATGTTGATTCACACCTTCTAGAATGTAATAGAAACTGGACTTTGTTTATAATCTGACTTAACGAATTTTAAATGTGCAACTTCGTCATCTAGAGCCGTTTTATTCTGTATCAAGATTTCTAGTTTTCTCTTATTTCAAACCACCAATGCAGGGTGCAAACACGTTTTGACTTTTAAAATGTTGTGTGATTTGATAATCTTAGTGAAATTAGTACTCTATAGTGAACTGACTTGCCCTTGACTGGGGTGTCAATCTCCTTTTCAAGCCCCACTGTTGACAATTCTTCTTGAGCCCAGCATTCATTTTTGCAACCATGGTGGGCAGCAAATTTTTCTTGCGCCGCATCGAAGGAAAATTTTTCTTGCGCCACGTTTTGAGTCCCGCGGCGTTTTTCTCCTTTTCTTGTCCCACGTATGGGAGTCATTCTTTCTTCCAATTAACTACACGCGGGCGTTCAAGAAAATCTCCAGCTAGCTATGCTATACAACGCAGGGATTATCCTATATCAAACTAATATATTATGTTTTTTTAAATGTGAATGCTACTTAGATACGTGCCTCTAATATATTCATCATATCTGCATGACTAACAGGTCATTAAATCAAAATACGACCAATCTTAAATTCTATTATTTCCATATGAAATTACCTTAAATTAATCTTATTAATATTATTATTTATAGGTTATAAGTTAAATTCTTAAATACTAATTTTATTCAAAATTATATTTGTTCGTAGAATAAGTTGACAAATAATCATTTGTATGTACATGTAGGTATCTCAATAAAAATAAGAAAATTTGATTGCCTTGAAGTTATCATGCTAATTATTAGTTTCCATTGCACATTATCAATATTTTTCTCAACATCCACGGTCTCATCTACTCCCATAAACAATTACCTTCCTCAATTTCTCTGCGGAATTGTATTATTTCAGGAAGCTCTCCTGACCTGACGTGGATTACCTTCTACTTCTCCTCAGTCTCATATAAAAGAAAATTAAAATGTTCAGTCCACTAAACTAACATAAATAATTCCATCATTCCTTCTGGCTGACTCAAAATTAACGAACTGTTACGTTAAGAATAAACTAAAATGAAATTATCTGGGACTAATACCTAAGAATTGTCACATTCACAATAAATATCAAATCCTCTGTTCTTGTTAGGTTCTATCAAGATATTAAATGATTACATAATATTATGTTTTACATATGTACATAATTATTGAAAGGTTTGTTCAATCATGCATTTAAAGAATGATTCTTTTTGGTGTCTCATCCTAACATTATTTCATGTTTATGACTCTATCATTAATAACGTAGACAGAGTAAGCAATGTTTCACATGTGTAGCTTTCAATTGCAACCTAAGCTGATATACCAATGAACATTAAAAAATATATGTTTGATCATACTTGGACATATTTAAAATATTCCCTAAGAAATATGTTAATAAATCTTTAGTAAAATCTCAACAAGTTTGTCTCGGTTAAATCAAGGTCGTAATGCTTTATAATTCCAATCAACTGACCGCTAATGGTCAAGGACTACTGTAGATGAAACTTCCACACTCGCAAATAGCAATAACATAACAGTATGAAGACACTACCATCAATGATTTGCTGTTCCCACTTAAGTCATTTTAAATATTGAGTAACATGTAAAATTTTCTTAGAAAATGCCGTCATTATACTCTACTATAGGTTATCTAGGGTTATTTTTTAAGATCGTACTTTATTATTAATCTGCAAGTTCATTAACCAAATGTCAATAACTCATATAATAAGACAAGCCATATTACATGTCGCTATAAGCATTAAATATATCCTAATCCATAACTGCTTAAAATAAACTGACATCAATTAGCCTTACTCTGAATTCCTTCCTTATTCGTCGTCGTATCATTCATAATTCCACGCCTACTATATCAATGCATGTATTATTAAACATTCACCAATCTTACCTCAATATTTCTGACTTATATGACCTCACTGCAAATATAAACATCATTAACTCGTATTAAGTATATAAATTTCATTATTTGTCTGTATTGAACCAAGATTACAATTTATTAAAATTCGTATCTACCTTATTCAATACCAAAAATGTTGTTAAGATGAAATTACAACATGTATATTTATTTTATCAGGACTAGTTTCGACGCTTTATATTGCGTCATCATCAGCTGATATACACTGGAAACATTGGCAAACATATGTAAGTTTATCTACGTCACACACATTATAAAAACTATGATAAAGATTTAAAAACCATATTATAATTATACTATTTCTGAGTCCATATTGTCCAAGACTTGCAATTATTAAACTTTGGATTGCTAAAATCTGATGCAATTTGGTTTAAATAATCATTAAAATTAAAACTAATAATAAAATCACGATCTTCTTAAAAACATTCACTTTGTTTGACGGGTTTAAAAAAAAAAAATGTTTTTGTAGAACCATGTTAAAACCATTCAATAAAGTCCTCCGGCTATTGCCATGTAGTGAACATAATGTCGCAGAATAAAGTAAAACAATCTTCTTAAATGACAATGACACTGTTTGACACTTAAAAAAATCTTTTAAAACCATATTAAAATTATTCTATGAAATCTTCAAAACGTTGAAATGTGGCGATCGTGAAAAGAGGCGAACTCAGAAGCCGGTGCTTTATGAAGTTACCAATCATTTCATTCTCAGTTCAATGTGGACCTGAAATAATATGAATATATTAACCTTCACTTTAACTGAAAAAGTGTGAAACTTTACGTCTTATAACATGTGACTCACCTCGTGAGATCGCTGTCCTTGCATAGCACTGTATAGCTAAGTGAACCTTATTGTGTCAGCAATCCAGTGTCCAAGGTTGGTTTTGGGTCAAAGAGGGGAACTAGGGGAAGGAGGAAGGAGCAACTGAGGGGCGGCAACCTGTTAGAGCTCCGGAGGGCGTGATCATGGAAGGCAGTATGTAAAGCTACTACGCATAATATGAAAAACCGTCTTATTGTCCGGTATATGTATATTTTTTTTAAACTCAATAAGAAAATCAAAAATAATATTTGGTTTTTCGGAAATTTCATTTAAATTAAAATTTGTATTAAAATACTGATCTAAATGTATATATCAGCCCTCCGTAACATCAAGCAAATTACCTTTTCCTAAGCTCTCCAAAATTTCAATGTCTTGTTCTATAGAAGTGAATTCATGTTTTAGATCATGTACATGCTGGCCTACCGCTGAAAATCTGTTATATTTTATTGCATTGATGTGTTCTGTGTATCTGATTTTAAAACTGCGTCCTGTTTGGCCTAGATATGTACTATCACAGTCATTGCATTTAAATCTGTATACTCCCGATTTGGCATACGGGTTCGACGTATTAACCAAAGTTGCATTGTGCAATACTATAGTATTATTATTATCAGTGCGAAATGAAATTTCCATTTTATGTTTTTTGAAAATATTTGTATACTTATAATTACCTTTGTTATAAGTAAAAGTTGCAAATGTCTTATGATTGGGTTTGTCCTTGACCAGAGCGGTTTGCAATCGGAATTTAAACTTGTTAATAATACGTTCAATAAAGCCTTCATTAAAACCATTAGCCTTAGCTATTGAACGTATTATATTGAGTTCTTTTTTCAAATTATTTGTCATATTAATCTTAAAGGCCCGTTCTACTAAACTATTATATGAAGATCTTTTTTGACCCTGTGGATGTTCAGAGTCCTGTCTAATAGTGACTGCCGTTTGTGTAGGCTTTCTAAAAATACTATACTCAAAAGCAGAACCCGATCTGTTGATTTTTAGGTCGAGGAAATTAATCGATTTATTACTTTCTGACTCCAACGTGAACTTAATCTGAGGGTCAATATTGTTAAGTAAATCAAGAGTAGCCTTTGCATCTCCAACACTTTCGTCCAAAATTACTAATGTATCGTCTACAAATCTAGCCCAAAACAATGTATTATCAAAGACTTTGTCATTCTTCATCATGTATGTTTCCAAAGCATCCAGATAAATTTCTGCCAAGATTCCCGGGGCTGGCGATCCCATTGCCAAACCATCTTGTTTATAAATGACATTATCAAAGATGAAGTAATTATTACTAACAAGTAACTTCATGAAATCTTGTATTTCAAGCTCACTTAGCTGACTGTAGGATCTTAGATTCTTAAGAATAACGGGAAGTAACCTATTAGTGTTAATACTCGGAAACATGTTAACAACATCAAATGAATGTAAGGTATGGTGCTCTTGTAATTTGAAATTGCTTAATTTATTAACCAGTTCTATGGAATTCTTGATGGATTTGTTTGCCGTAAATTTATAGTGCTTTTTAAGGAACTTCTGAATGAATTTAGCTAATTTATATAGAGGACTAGGTCTATAGTTTATAATAGGTCGAATGGGAACTCCAGCCTTGTGAATCTTGGGGAGTGCTCTTGCTGTGGGAAGGCCCGGGTTCATATTTACTAGTTTTTGTTTCTCCTGTTCGGTGAAAAGGAAGGATATATTCTTTAATGTCTGCTTTAATTGGTGTTGTAGCGCTTGCGTTGGATCTTTCTTGATCATACATACATACATACATACATTATCATTATAGACTGTTATGCCTTTCAGCGTTCAGTCTGCAGATCAACAAAAAAATGTCATTCTCGAAAAATTGTTTAGTCTTATAAATATATTCATCTTTATGCATGATAACTGTCACATTCCCTTTATCTGCTTTTGTGATAATGAGCTCCTCATCTTTAACCTTCTTTCTAAATTCTATTATACACTTTTTATCAATATTGGTGTCCTTGAAAACGGCATCATTTGTGTTACCAGTAGCTAGACTATTATGCAACTTTCTTTTTAAATCTATTCTAATCTCTTCCTGTACCTCCTACGGTAGTTTACCAATTGCAACCTCCGCTTCCACCACAAGTTTTGTGGTCTTTTTAGCTAGGTTAAAATTAGGCCAGTTATGCTTTGGGCCTTTAGAAAGAATTTGGATTTCCGTTTCATTCAAATTGGTCTTAAAAAGATTAATAACCGGTGTATGAAAACTCCTAAGTAAATTTTTAACCTGATATTGTTTAGCTTCTACAACTGGATTTTTTGGAAGTGATTCTTTCTTTAGTGTTTCTAGTTTTTTATCCAATTTTGCTGTTTAGCAGGAAGAAGGTAATCCAATTTATTCTGTACTAAATCCTGAAAAATGTTCCATTGCGCTTTAGATAAACTTATATATGTTTGCCGATGTTTCCAGTGTATATCAGCTGATGACGCAATATAAAGCGTCGAAACTAGTCCTGATAAAATAAATATACATGTTGTAATTTCATCTTAACAACATTTTTGGTATTGAATAAGGTGGATATGAATTTTAATAAATTGTAATCATTAACTCTGTTCAAAGTACCGCTCAGTTCAATAGATTCAGTATTGTATCACAATTTATACTATGTGGATCAACAACTATCATTTATATCGACGCACACTTCTCTTATCAAAGTACGAACGTATTAAGCCTGTATCTATTTACATTTGGGAATAAGTTGACGTCGTATCCGATCTCGATAACATACAATTCAACATGCTACATATTCTCATTTCAAATATCTCAGTTCATATTATGCACGGCAACATTCTTTGAAAGAAAGCTGAACATTGCTAACAAAGCACATCATTTGCAAGTGTTATCTTTCCTACGCATGGGAGTGTTTATAAGTTTTGGAAGATGACCTAAATCCATCAGTTAAACGTCACTATTGGTTCATTCGTGCTGAAACTCCATTTTGAGATCACCTCTCGAAGATATATCGACCTAGCTCTTATACAAACACCATTGACAACTTGATATCAAATAAAATACAATTAACTAAAATTTAAGAAAAGAACTTTGTGAAACTTAACTTAATCCGTTTGCGTTTCTGTACTGGGATGGCTGCTTCCTGGTTCTCCTAGGATGTTCATCTCAGGGTTATCGCTGCATCATGACCGGGCTGCGGTCTCGATCCTCGGGTCCGTAGGAATGGTTGGTGGGTTACCGTCAGACGCCCGTCCCATCTTCAGTTTAGTCGGTCATCATCACGTAGCTCTCGAAGACATGCATAAAACACATATTTGAAAACATCATTAGTTTGACAATCATGCTACTTGTAGATCTTCCTTGAATTATGCTTATGTTGAGCAAAGTAGGTTATGACGTGACAAACGTCAATCTCTTATTTGAATGATCTAAGAGGTATCTTAAATGTTGCCCTATTTTGATTAGATACATTAATTGATCAATTCCCGACGTCTCCAATAATAAATCGTTGATACTCGAGTTTACTCCGAATCTGCGGTCCACTATTTACTTCGTCTATTTTTTTTTGCTTGGGATTTCTGTTACGACTACGAAAAATGTATTGTTATAACTTTATAATAATACAATTTGTGTTCACAATAATTTAGGAAGTATCCCTTTTAAATCTGTTTTTCTTGCATATCAATCCACTCGTAAATCTTTTTCTGGTAACTTCATGCGATGTTTGTTTTATTTTATTGTTGTTGGTTCTTCCAATTAAAAGTCACTGCATTTACCCAAATTACGGCCATTTAGATTCTGTTGGTCTGTACTTTCTTACAATATATTCACGGCCTATTTGATTCTACATGTCTCTATGTTAGAATTTGTATTTTCTGCTGCATGATTTCCGACACTTTATCGCTATTCACGACAAAATGACGATTTTAACACCACTGTTCGAAATGACCAGGGCAATGAAATGGTACAATAGGTATGTATTCACAAAAATTTGATAAGTGAATCAAAGATAATAGACTGTGAATAATTGCACATGTATATACGGAAAACTAATATTAAAGTAAGAATAAATAATTTAGTTAACAAATATGTATCAGAGGATTTGCTGTTGCGTTTATAATTTATTTTAAAATGACCATATTTTAATTAATCATTTTCGTGTCATATTTCGTCACTTCTGAGGTCGTATTTCGACACTTTTGAGGTAATATTTTGTCATTTTTGAGGTCATATTTGCTTGCTGTTTGGGTTATTTTTAGGTCTTAAACATCCGAGCCCTAATCATAAATATATCCTCATTCCAGAGATCATTTGCTTCGTTAAGCCTGTGTACATTTTGGCACCAGAGAGTAACTCAGTCTTATTAGCTCATGGCACTAGACGGCGATCCTATGAATTTCGGTCTGGCACTCAACGTGTTAACCTGAATCTAATCAGTCACTAATATTAACCGTTGGGGTCATTCAGAGGGCCTATCCCTATGACCTCCCTGGAGATATCGCGACTCGCACTAACATTGCCACTCTACAGTTAGTGCATTATATATTAACCCTTTCGCTCCCACTGTCTGTATATACGGACTTCGGCGGTATGTGCAAGTAATCCCAACGTCCGTATATACGGACGTTTAGTAAATAATTTTTGGAAAATATAATACGCTCTTAAATATATGCACAACATACATAAAATTAATCGGGAAGAAATGTTCTACTCATATCGACTGCTTAAACAAACTTTAGTATACTGTACCGAAAGAAGGGAGCAAAATCTAGAAGGCATTGACCTTGTGAGGCAGCTGACAACGTTCTTGGAGAGAAGTGAATGGTGTTGATACCATTAGGCGTGCTGTAGAGAAAGTCTTTAGAAAAAGGAAAGAAACAGTTGTGTATGTAGTGCAGCTAGCACTAAATCTGGAGGCAAAAGAAAAAATATACTTTTATGTGCTCACAGTGCAATAAGGGATTGCACCCTTTGTTACCCTCTACACAAATGTTAAGTTATTGGCACATGTATGTTTGTACATATATACTGTAAACATATAAACTGTAATAGTAAAGTGTAATTTTTTAAAGTTAATATTATTTTCATGAACATTGTGGGTTTTCTTATTATTTACTATTGTTATTTTGAACATACAAAATTTGTGCTGAGAAATACAAATTGCTGGTTTATGTATGTTTAATCTTCAACAACTATGTTATTTTTTCAAATAAACATTGAAATTTAGTGTTTTTGTTCATTTTTAAATGTTCTTTTAAGTGGTATGGATGTTGGAAGCCAGCTCATTTTTTTTTTTGTATTTGAAATTTTTGAAGAAATGTGGGCGAAAAAATAAAAAAAAACTTTCTGATTTGGTCAGTAGATTTTGGAAAATTATATATCTTTTTTGCATGACTATTTACTTTTTGGATTTAGTATCTTTCAGAGTATGTATTTACAAATAAAACAAAAAACATATTCAATTTGGACAATAAATAAGTGAAATATGCATATGTTAATACAATACTACAATAAAGCAAGAAAAGGGCCTGGGATTTCTTGCACATACCCTACTAAAATGTCTGGGAGCGAAAGGGTTAATTACATTGGCAGCCATGTATCAGAGTGCACTGTTATATTCTTTACATTAGCAGCCGTGTAAAACCTTTGGCTATCAGTGCACTGGGTGGAGAATAGGGAGTGGGGAGAGTGAGAGAGGGAATATGGTGTGATGTGTATGCTGTTAGAATGACCACCCTTATTCCTTACAAAATTAATTACAATCTTCTGATATTTATATCTGGATCAATTTTTGCAAGTACAGGACAGCTTGCTCGATCACAGGATTGTATGGTGTTGGTAACATGGTTCACATTAATGATACTTCTTGAGCTATTTCCCCCTCTGTTGTATTTGTTTAGTCACGAGACAGATGCCTTTTGTAGGAGCTGTGTTTGATATCAAGTATTACAACTAATTGTAACTTCGGTCCATATATTATTGTACACAAAGTAAACTTTCCACTTACCAAGTCCTCTTTAGTACATACTGGGTGGTTCACCTGGCCCCTGCGATCTAGTTTTGTGCAATCTTCTGTGTTTATTACAATTCTGAAATACTTCGGGCCTTCTCCTTAAACCAGGGTGAGATATAACGAGATGTATGGTTACGGGCTAGAAAACTGGAGGAATTGTGAGTGCCACTATTAATTCATTATCAGTACCACAAATTAACCCGTGAAACTGTGTATTACTGTGTTGATGGGGTGAAAGCTCCTTGTGAGGATCACTGTAAGTATCTAGGTGATCATATAAGGAAAGAACTTCCTTGGAGTAATCTCATAAATGAGATTGTAAATAAAGGTTACAGATCTCTGCATGGATATGAGGGTATTCAGGGGTTGTAACAAGGATGTAAAGGAGAGGGTGAATAAGTCTCTGGGAAGACCCTAACGAGAGTATGGTTCCAATGTATGTGACCCTCACCTGGATTAGGTACTTGATTCAAGAACTGTAAAAAATCCAAAGAAAAGCAGCTCACTTTGTTCTTGGTAATTCCCGACAAAATAATAGCGTTGTGAAAATGTTGCAAAGTTTAGGCTGGGAAGACATGGGAGAAAGGGAACAAGCTGTCAGTGGATAGGTGGCATGGAAGGACATTAGTAGACTAATAAGTTTGAGTGGTGTTTCTAAATGTAGGAAAGATTACATATGAAGATAAATGAAATTCAAGAGGACATATTGGGCCAAATATTTGTTTATAGGAAGTGGAGTTAGGGATTGGCATAATTTACCAATGGAGATATTCAGTAATTTTACAACTGTTTTAGATCACTAGTGATTGATGAAACTGGCACAGATATGAAGAGCACGTACCTTACAACAAGAGGTGCACACACAGACTAGCAACAGGTATTGTATAGGCTGTGAACTGCCTGCTGTATGTCAAGCCTCACAATAGCTCTCTTGGCAGGGGCGTGGTTGGAGATCTGAAAGGGAACAGTGCTTGAGGGTTAGGAGATTGAATTCTATGCAAGGTATTTTTTATTCTTTTAATACAGCCTGTTGCCTGGGATGTGGCAAGCTTGCATCCTTAATAGATTCCACAGACTGATTTGTTTATTTGGCCCTGATAAAAGGTGTTGGTATGGTGGCATATGGTAAGGAGCTGGGTTGGAAGAGGCTAGGAAATGTGTGACAGGGTTTGTTACCTACATCATTTAACGTAGCACCTGCTTGAACTGACGACCTCCATGGTCAATACAGAGCTGTGCACCTTGTTTTAAAGACCATCTGGCTTGTTGCAACATCTCCGGGATAACAGATTGGCATGGCTCGGTTATGAGCTGTCTAAGATGACCAGGATTGGCTGGCTCCTGTGCATACACCAGTTGTTTTACATGGCTGCAAGATCAGGTTATCTGGTGGGCCAGGGGCCAGGTCTTCCATTTCCTATCCATTTACAATAAAACCTCGTTACGATGTTTCTGCAGGGGACAAGGAAAGGGAACGTGTTAAGCGAGAAAATGTACTACTTAATATACGAATAAAAATTATCCAACAGGGATATGGAAACACTTGATAAGTTTTTTTCGACATGGCATTTTACGTTGTGTATCCGTGGGTACCGTGAAAATTATATCTACAATTTCTAAAGATGAGAGGAAAATATATAAAGGTGTGGAAAATACAAGAGAGAACAAATATGAAAATCTTTTCCACAGGGGCTTATAAAATAACAAGTGTACTGAAAGGTGTAATAAACATCAGACAACGCTTATTAAAACGTGTGCACAGGGGCCAATAAAAATATTGGAAGTATTATTGCAGATCACACTCTTTCTAAAACAAATGCAAGTAGAAGCAGAACAGTGGGTAATTAAGCAATATTTTTGGGTCACACTGTTAGACAATGAATTGGAGATTACACTCGACCATGTGTGACTGGAAAGAACGACTTTGGCCACCATTTTGAAGTCGAGAAAACTTCGACCAACTCAAGTGATAGAGACTAAACTCGAAGGGAAGGTGCGAGTTCAACATTTGCGACCTTTGCGAACTTATAGATGCTGATGCCATTCCACTATCTGACAGATTTTAATTTTGTGTTCATTAGTAAGGAATTTGACGACTTTGCCCATATCCATATCTAGGCTATCGCAAGACAAATATGCAGCACGCTAGTCAGTTT
The DNA here is from genome assembly GCF_040414725.1 of Anabrus simplex. Taxonomy (NCBI): domain Eukaryota; kingdom Metazoa; phylum Arthropoda; class Insecta; order Orthoptera; family Tettigoniidae; genus Anabrus; species Anabrus simplex. The sequence continues at coordinate 269,586,451 of NC_090270.1, forward strand.
CACACGATTGTGTTCCTAATCCAGATATAGGCCACTGTATCACGTGACAAATATTTGCTACACTTGACATCGTCTTCAGGGCAAACCCATAACCCCTCGGAATGTGAGCACTAACCTTACAGACCTAATGGAATCCCACGAGGTAAGAAGGTTGATAGCGTGCTAGCCCTAGAGGGGAGTTAAAGCTAGCACGAGTGAGGGACATAAGAAAGCAAGGGAAAAGCACAAATAACACATCACAACAACCAAGTAATGAGAGAAAACTAGACATCTTGAAGTATGTACGCATGCAATAGGCAACAGGGGCTGAAGTAAAAGAAAAACCAGTGACAGTGCTGAATTGATTCTAAGAAATGTAAATCAACATCTTTCTTGTAACACAAGCTAACTTTAATTCATAAACGCGAAATTGATTAGTATAACTCCAAAGATAGAAAATAAATTAATAACTGAGTTTTCCTCCGACAAATTAACAAAGGTAATTAATAAGATTCAAACTAAATCAAACTTATAAACATGACCGATCACCTAGCATGAAGGATTTTATTTAAAACCTTACTATTCACTAGCAATAATTACATATCTATAATTTGGTGAAAGTAACTCTCCATTGTTTCTTTAAACCTTTATGTGGCTTGGCACTTGTCCCCCACCTAGGGGTCAACGCAAGGACGTAAAATAAATTATCAGACAAGAACTGAGACGTCCCAAAAATAACAGACACAGAAGATAAACGGGGGGGGGGGCAAAAGAAAAATATTAAAACTAATGTTTGACTGAAAAAACAGAATTCCAATTAAAATTCACAGGCTAGAAGGTAAAATCAGAATACCTGGACTCAAGCAATCACAAGCTTCCACAACAATCACATCAACAACACATTGCTAGAGCATCCAAAACAAACATGTCCGCCTAACCAAAAACTAAACAGATCCGGCCCCAAAATAAAATAGGCAAAAGATAAACCTAAAAGAATAAGGTAGGAACTAAACTTTAAAGTCCAACGAGAAAAAATCAGTAAAGAATTAGGCAGATTAAGAGGCAACCTTGCGTGGACCATCCGTGATTCACAAGTCAATTTTTAACAATCAGTTTGCATACGGATAATAATCATATTAATAAAAATTGAAGTTAAAATCTTGAAAAATCATAGATACCGAGCATATTCCTCAAATCTAGATGAAATTTAGTAGATGAAACCGCTGAAGATATTAGCCGAACAGACACTAACCCAGACACCAAAATAATAATAATAATAGTAATTATTATTATTATTATTATTATTATTATTATTATTATTATTATTATGATGGTCGAGACTCACTGTATTAGAGGTTCAATTTTGGATTTTGTGGAACAATCAATACATTTTTCCTTCTTTTAAAACACGTTCTTGACCGATTTCCCACAGAAAAGAACAGATAAACTTGCAATTTTGGAGGATAACCAGGCAAATCACACAGCTCCCAAGGAAGCTACTTTCCTCTCGACAAAAACTGAAGAAATTTGCAACTAAATCAACACTAGTAAATAAAATAAATAAGACAACTCCACAAACTCAGTGGGCCACAATGCCCCTAGAAGGTGAGTTTCAACCTGGATCTATATCACAGATCCACGACATCGCGCTGCAAAGCCCTTCCACATGTCTGCCTTTCATAGCAGCATCACTCGGAATCCCATGGCTTCACCAAGCCAGTAAGTGAGCATGCACCAGGCGGCTTACGAGCCGCTTGTTGATTGGCTGAGACATAAGTGTGCAGTTATCAGAACTTCAAGAGTTAGTCACTAGGGCGCTGCACCGTACACACATCGCACCAGAATATACTTCAAGTCGAAGTGAACGTGGTAAGATAGACCACTTTAATCCTCTATTGCCCAGGATAGGTCTCTATAGGAAAACAATTATCTTCATTGAGAATGATATTTATATGATTATTCTATAAAAATTCTATGCATAATTGAAAACTTCATGGTATGTATTGTTACTGATCTGTCACAATGGGCATTAGCGGCAGAGATGTTTCATTGCAGCAAGAAAATACTAAATTCCCATTGTTACACATGTAACGCAGGGCACTAGATTGTTAAATATAAAAAACAGAGTTTGTTGGCAAGAAGCTGAGAGATACGAATTTCAATGGTATACACCAAGTCCAAAATATTTAGGTAGGAGGAATGGCGATCGCTTCTAGCACCGTTCACTAAACTGTACCACTGAACACGAAGTAAATTTTTTGCTTCTTTATGGAATCCAAAATACATGCTCAAACAGGTTCAATGTTTTGCAGCAACGTCACTGCTAACCAGCAAGCAAAACTGAACATTCCTGAGGCTACCGGCTTGCTCCCTAAAGGTGCAACTTATCCTGTGAAGTTCAGATATTCAGGGTCTTTTCCTGTAATCACGCAACTGTGGTGGCGGGTATTACCAGAGTTGGAAATAGCGTTTCTTTCACAAGGGTTATAAATAACATTTCCAGAGCTAGGAAATATTTGATCGTACTAAGTGGTAATAGTGAATTTTCGTGACGCAGTGAGTTATTTTAAGATATAGATTCAATACCATAAAAATCGGACTTCAAATTGACGTGTTAAGCAGGAAAAACATGTTAATGAGGAACGCACTATCAAGGTTTCACTGTTAGGATACATCACATGAAGATAGTTCTGGTCGATTACTGTTGTGTGCGGTGGAGCTCTGTCATATTGAAACCACATCCTGAAGCGATCAAAATCAATGTTAATTCTTCTTGGAGTAACTGCACATAGTGTTCTCCTCTCAGAGGTTCCTCAAACAAATGGGGATCAATGAGGTAATTACCCACTTTGCCACACCATACAATTTCACTACACTGTACCTGAAAGGTTACCTGTCATAACCAATGGGGATCATCCACACTCCAGTAATGCGTATTATGGCGATTAACGGTTCCATTGTCGTGGAACCGCACTTCGTCCAATAGGTTGGTCGAGGGAAGGCGGATGAATGTCCACATGTTGTAGGGTTCATTGACAGAAATTCCACCCGGGCTTCATAATCATGACCATGAAGCTCCTGGTTTAACCCTTAGCACTCACGCGGCGGGCCATGCCCGACAATGAGAATCCTGCGTAGATCCTATGTCGGGCAATGCCCGACATGATTTTCTACCCTATATAACTCCTTTGTCGCGTTATGCATGCATGAATTACAGGTACAGTAAACTACTGCCATCTTTCAATGACAATTTGAAGCCATGTATAGCTATAAATTCTTTGAAATCAGGCTTTGTGCGAATCACATTATTATTTCAAACAGGCAGTGATGCGAGTTTGTAAACAGACGTTGTTTAGCAACATGGCGTCGTTTGAGCAGCATGAGAAGGAAATAGCCAGACTTTCAGTGATAGTGATTTTCAATTAAAATGTGAGGGAGATATTGCGGAACGAGATTGTGTTGGTGAGTTGAGTGAAGTTCCGATAATGAGAAAAGTATGCTAAATGGCAGTGCTGGTACCTCTACTGATGGCTGGAGGGAATACTGTGACAAGGACTTGGAATTAAAAAGAACCCCATTCACAGGTATGTAAGATTATAAGCCACCGGAAGGGAATAAACCTAACAATGAACTCGACTTATTTCAATTATTCATGACTGAAGCGTTACTGTTGGAAATTGTGCGCGAGACTAACTGGTATACCAGTGTAAACATTCAAATAGTTATGCCCCACAGACGTGAGTCTAATTGGAGGTCGTGTGTAGATGTTGCTCTTCCTGAATTCAAAACATTTTTAGACGTAATTCTAAGTATGGCAATGAACAGTAAGCCTGAATTACGATGTGAGACAGTGTTTTTCCGCAGTACTTGTAAAAAAAAGCCTGGATTACATTCCGGCGAGTGCTTTGAGAAGTTTCACACATTGCACGATTACAGATAAAAGGTGACTGAGATAATTTCAGGCTTAAAAATGCTGAACATTGCACCTGAATATTGTATTGTGCTTGTATTATATTCATTTTGTGTTTGCTTTATTTGATTTTTTATAAATATGCTGTCTGTATGTTTGTGCTGTCTCTTATCCGTCTGCAAGCAGGTTCTTAATTGGAGCTGGAGAGGCAGGAGTGTTAAGAAAAATAGAAACAAGAGGGCTAAGGGTTAAGTGCGGATGGTACAAGTGGAACTGCTGGCTATGCAGTATCCGAATAACAGACGCCCGGCTGATGTTTGTTTCCTGTACAGTGGTCGGTGTGCTAGTGTGAAGATTATGATGGATAGCATCCAATACAATCTTTTCATTGTGAGCAGAGATGTCGCAGGATTATTTCGAACAGGCAGTGATCTTCTCAGGGACACAGTAGCCTGCAGATGTTTTTTCACACGCTGAAATGTCATGTCTGTCAGTTGTTGTCTATCTGGGTAGCGTTCTTGGTGTAGGCATTGTGCCTGGTATACATTCTAACTAGCTTGTTTAGAGATGAGTGGTGTATCCTCGTACTCGCCGCTAGAAAACATCACAAGGCAGTGACTAAACTTTGTGTTATGACTTTCCTCAACCTGCCATCCCATGTTATCGTTTCAGTAGAGCCCATTTTGCCGTACCTGTGGTCTATGAAGCATGGAATATGTACAACGATAGTTAACTGGTTGCCTGTGTCCAAGCCATAGACCATCACCTCCTCATCCTCGTCCAACCCAGCACCATACCCTTGCCACAATACATACATCCCTTTACAGGGCCAAATGAACAAACAAATCAGTCTGTGTGAGCTATCAAGTATGTATCCTTACGACATCCCAGGCAATTGGTGATAAAAATTTTTAAAAGAAAATACACTTCTGCGGGTTTCAAACCTTTGAGCACTGTCCACTGTCATATCTCCTACTGCAACCTTGCCAAGTACTGTGAGGTTTGACATGCATGCACAGTTCCCAGCCTCCCTGCTCCCGGTCTGTGTGCACCTCTTCTTGTAAGGTACGTGTTCTCCGTATCTATTTGTTTCATAGGTTCATTTTAGGTACACATAATGAATTAATAATGGTGTTTATGATTCCTACTGTCTTCTAGCCCATAATACATCTCATTATATTACCCTGGTTTAGAGAGACTAGCTCCATACCCTTGCCACAAAACATACATCCCTTTACAGGGCCAAATGAAGAAACAAATCAGTCTGTGTAAGCTGTCAAGTATGTAACCTTACCACATCCCAGGCAGGTATTTCACAATTGTAGTAAAAGCAGCGGGATACATAAAACTATATCACAAGGGGCTGATGACCACCCGGTGTAGTACATGCCAAAGAGATGTTTAGTACACAACAAAAATGTCAAACCGAAAACTCAGTCTTCTGATTTAGCGTTAAGAGGTTCTACCAATTGAGCTATTGTGGCCTAGGTCTTGTGTGTTCTGTTGGAAAGGATCTCGCCTTCTGTGATCAGTTGTATTTATAATTTCTGAACTTATGACCGTAATTGGCGTTGTTCTTGTGCTACCGATTTCCCGGCAAGACAGAGTACCTCCTTGTTGGTGATATGGCCTGTTCATAAGACTGGGATCATTTTGTGATACATCCTCATTTTAAATATCTGGAGTTCCTTCATTGATAAAGGCTTTAGTGACTATATGATACTGTTAAGGAGTCCTAGTAACACACAATAATTCATGACACCGCATATTTTGAATCTGAAGCCGTGGTTGCACACAAAATGTTTCAATTTCAAAAATACTCTTCTAGTGTGATTCTGCGTTTGATTTTTACATTCCAATTGCATTCTGTCCAGCTCCATGGGTAAGTGGTGAGCGTGCTGGCCTTTGGTCACAGGGGTCCTGGGTTCGTTACCCAACAGGGTTGGGAATTTTAACTATAATTGGTTAATTCCACTGGCACATGGACTGGGTGTATGTGCAGTCTTCATCATTTCTTCCTCATCACGATGTGCAGGTCGCCTACGGGAGTCTCAAAAGACCTGCACTAGGCCTCTCCGGAGGCCACACAGCATTTCATTTCATCCCATTAAGTTAGCTTTTGCATGTAGCATTTTCTAATTAATGTAATTCTCCTATAATTGCTTCATTCAGATATTTTTTGACTGAGGAAAGAGTAATTTTATGTTTAGATGTTAAATTGTTATAATTGTTCCAGATGTTCTTTTGTACTGTAATGTTGATATTTATGTGAATTTAGAAAGATTGTAGGAAGTGATAGCAGCCTTGTCATTGACCAAGAGAAGCAAGAGTAGGAACAAAGCAACTAAAATTAGGTTCCTAAGAAGCATACTGGGAAAACCTCAATGAGACAAGTTATACAATGAAGTGGTAAGACAAAGGTTTTGGTGTTGAGAGATTGTGCAGCACGATTAATTCAGAGAAGATAATGTGGTTTGGACTCGTGATGAGAAAGTCAAAGCTGCCATACCAGGTAATAATGACCGGGAAGAGGACTTCACATCGGTCCAGAACTAGATAGAAGATACAGGGAGGGAGTGCATTGAGGACAGAGGAATCAACCGTGGCAGTGTGTTTGAAGAGGAATGGTGGAAGGACAGGAAGTACAGAATCCTGAACTGGGAGAGGATGTTGCTACTGAGGATTATCATGATGTAGGAATTCATGCTTACACGTATTCAGCTGGAAGACGATAACTGCAAGTGGATTGGATTGTGTAAGATTCCTGCCAAATGGGGCATTGCATTGAGGCCCAAGAAAATTGAGATATCGTATGGTTTGGATTTAATATTGAAAGATACACTGAAACAATTTGTCTTGATCTTGTGAGCTGCAAGATATGAAGCAAATATTCACATACCTTCTGTATTCAAAGAATTGGATGCCATCTTGTCATCTGAAATGTCAAAATCGAATGTCAGGCAAATCCCTTCCTTCCATTTTAATTATCATTTTATTATATTTGGTTAATCTCTTGTTTATTCCTTTGTTTGATTTTTTGTGATATTATTACTTTTGCATTGTTCCTATTTTAGTGTACCAAAAATAATAGAACATTACTTTGGAATAAAATTATTTTCTTGTAGTCCAGGGAACAAGAATGGAAGTAAGTCTCTTGATCAGTATAAATGGTACTACAGGAGGCAAGGGAGAGGGAGAAGAAGGTTGAGAAGGTCTGGAAGACAGGTGTGGGCTAATGTTTTAAGGGAAAGGAAAGTGAAGGCTTAGGCTCCCCGTCAGGAAGTGAGTTCGGGAGAGATATTTGTGAGGAATCTGTATGAATCACTGCAGGTAAAACAGCAGAGGGAAGATGGAGAACAGGAAAGTGTTACCGGAGAGCAAGTGAGTCAAGGGAAAAGGTAATGGTAGGAAAGGGGAAACAGAGGAAAGAGAATAGGAAGAGCTAGGTGGAATGAATTTGTTAAAAGGAGAGAAGAGAGGAGGAAGTAGTTTCTGCAGCCATCAGGGAAGTTAAGGGAGACCAGGAGTGGAGGGGACTTAATAAGGTGGGTGGATTTGAGGCTCTTGTCACGGGTGATTGTTAAGTACGTGGAGGAAAATGAAGTAGGGTAGAGTGTTATCTAGGAATTAGAGTAAGGTAGGTGTTGAGGTTAGAGGTGACAATTTTTTATGTTGGTACCAACAATGTAAAGTAAGCTGGAATAGATACTAGTACAGTGGAGAACATGCGGAATCTGATTGAGAGTGCACGAGAAGTTTACGGGAGGGCAGATTATCAGTAGAATATTGTGTAGGAGGGATATTGACTGGCGGGTGATCAGGGATTTAAATGACACTATGGAGTGGGTTAGTGGGGAAATAGAAGAGAGATTTGTAGATGGTAATGGGTAGGAAATGGGGATCTACACTCTGCTCAGATGGCCTTCTTTTGAACGGCATTGCTATGTATAAGTTACGGAGCTAGTTTAGAAAAGTTAAAGGGTGGTACGTTCAGGGAAATGGGGTGGACTAAGGAGCAGTAACGAGAGTATAGGTTGTTGGAAGAAAAGTTAGAACGACATAAAGTTGTTTGCGTTTATCAGATATGACAGGAGAATGAATGAGAGTTGAATCATGGCTGAGAAGTGATATTATGGATGCGGAATTTTTTAGTGTTAATTGTAGAGATAGGGTAGGAATGTAGGAGGAGGTATTCATAATGGTGAAAGAAGAATTTGTAAGCTATGAAAAAATAAAGGATGAGAAACATTAAATTGTATGTGTAAGGCTTATCTCTGAAGATAATAGGCAACTTGATGTTTTTGGGGTGTAGAGACCTGGAAGGGGTGGTTCTGATGCTGACATGGAATTATTTGTTACGATAATGGGTTATATGGGGAAGAACGTAGAAAGGAACATTATTGTAGTTGTTGACCTTAATTTACGAAATGTTAATTAGGGAAAGGTAATGCGAATGACAGAAAGCATGGCCAAACACGTCGTAAGTAAGCTAATATGACAAGGACAGTCGCAATCACGAAGATGCTGTTCTGTATTTATAAAATAAATGTGGTAGGAAGGAAGGTTGTAAAATTAGGGCTATTAGGCTGTATAAATAAAAAATCCAGTCAGTCATCTATGATCTGCATTTAGGGCTGTCGCTTAGGTGGGAGATTCCCTATCAGTTGTTTACGTAGCTTTTTTAAAAATTTTCAGAGAACCTTAAAATTTATCGAGCATTTCACTTGATAATTTATTCCAATCCCTTACTGTTCGTCCTATAAATGAATATTTGCCCCAATTTGTCCTCGTGAATTCCAACTTTATTTTCGTATTATGATCTTTCCTACTTTTAAAAGCTCCGCTGAAGCGTATTTGTCTACCAAATACCACATGGTTGATCAGAATGGCGTTGGGGAGTTCTTAAAAAGTGATCAGTAAAAAATGAAAAATAAAAATGTATCCAGCTGTGGAGTGTGAAAATAGATATGTACCTTTATGTTAGTAAGGAATGGTAAAGACCCATTAGCAGAAAAATAAATTAATAAGGAGGTGTATGTTAGAAAGAGGTAAGAGTTTGGAAATTGTTTTGGAAGTAAGGAGAGATTGAAGGTACTTTGTTGAAAATTGAATAGAACAGAAATGTCAGGTAGAGATAACATGAGGCAAACATTGTATGAGTTTTAAGGTGAAAATGGATGGGTAGACATATGTACTTTAAATTCAGAAAAATGTTTAGGAAGGACATTTCAGGGGTCATTAATTGACAAGGGGAGTATGTATGTGTGTACGTCAAAGGGCCTTCTTCAAGCTGGAGAAAGCATTTGCCCAGGTGCCGCATGGGTTAATATGGTATGCACTGTGTGACCATGGAATCCCAGAGCTGCTTGTAAACTGGGTAGAGATGTTATATGTCAACACCAGTAGCAGAATGCAATGTCCTGCTGAAACATCAGGAAGCTTCCCTGTGAAGGTAGGAGTTCATCCAAGGTTCAGCACTCTTGGTGTTGCCCTGGTCGTGGACACTTTCTTGCGAGACTTGCATCTAAGTGAAACACACTATCCAGAGAATATTTTGCTCATGGCCACCACCAATGGAGAGCTACAACAGGAAGTCCAGACCTATTGCGGTCATTTCGGCCTGTTTGCTCCCTGTCTGAACCTTGCAAAAATTGAGTACCTGGACACTGTTTCCATTGCAGGCTCTGTTGAAGCAAACTGAGATGATATGAAGAAGGCGACTTCCTTTTGGTACCTGGGATCTCACTTACAAAACGACGGTGATATTGACCGTGATGTATGGGCGAGAGTTAACACGACCTGGCTACAATGGAAAAATTAGACGTGCAGGTTGCCTACGTGGCGTCATCTCAAAAGACCTGCACCAGGCCTCTTCAGAGGCTACATACACACAAAAAGTGTTGCATAGGTCTTGGGTGACGAGAATATGCCGATTCGACTGGAGTTCAAAATCTATTGGACAGTGATTTGCCCAGTTACTGTACGTGAATTGAATGCTGGCCAACCACCAAATCTGCAGAGTGCTGTCTTCATGTGATGGAGATGCACATTGCTCCTTGTTCACTGGAGGTTAACCTGCTAAACTATGTACCAAATGACACAGTACAACAGATAGGCATTGTGTCCTTTCCACATGATGCGGGAGAGGAGATAATGTTAGTGGTTCAGAGAACCCTCCAAGTCGATGATCGATGTTTGATGGCAGACCAAAACAATGCTCGAATGACATGCTGAACGCTGACTTGTTAATCGCTGATATTCAACTGGAAGATGCACATTATCGTACAAATTGGCGTCCCAGTGTTAAAGTAGCTGACTTTTGCTTATGCGGGATGACATTGTTGAGATGACGATTTAATTATTATTAAAATAAACATGTAAATGTGTGTAAATAATATATACTTTGCTAAGTCTTTTTGGCTAAGCTTTGGTAAAGGGTACGTCGGGATGTCTTAGTTTCTCTCTAGTGTTCTAGTAGGTTCTTCCCCAAATTACTATTGTTTCTTTTTTTTTTTTCTTTTTTTATATATTTGTTCAGTTATTTATTGAGTGGATGTTTATTTTTGTATGTTTGATTTCATATACTATTTTTCTTTGTTCTGTTCTGTTCTGTTCTGTCCTGTCCTGTATTTCTCCTATTTCTTTCCCATTTATACTTTTGAGTGTGATTTTTGACTAGTTAATAATAAAATTTCTTGTCACATGAAAGCCTACGCCTTGGCAGGGTTCGTCGGGGAGCATCATGCCGGCGAAGAGTGAGGAGATCACATGTGAGGCGCCGTGCTACAGATGTTACAACTGGTTCGTCATCAAGGGTTTTGCATCCACGACATTTAGCAGAGGAGGTTGCCGAGCCACAGCTGAATGGACACGATAGCAGCCTAGAGATTAAACAAGATGACAACCACGAGGGCGAAGGTAAGGCTTAGTGGCAGGTTTACTTTTATTTACTTGTTTAATCCCCAATGATGACACACTCACATCCTTGCACGCAAATCCTCTATTGAGGAAATGGCGATATCTGGGCAACCTCTCTTGAGCCTGAGGCTTTGATGAGGTACTGAGGGGTTTTCTATTCTTATCGAGGAAGGCTATATAAGTAGCTTGAAAAAACATGGTGACAGGTTACTACCGTATTTTCTTGCACAATTAACGCACTTTTCTGACGAAAAATACAGGCGAAAACTTTGGATGCGTAAATAATTCAAGGAAATAAGATATTTAAAATTATTTACAATTCACTTACATTTAAAAGATGCATATAATATAAACACAATTGGTTCAACTCATTTGCGGTTTTTGTCATTTGGCGTAAAATTTCGGCGTGAGAGTTTTTCTGAAAAGTGAAACAGGGTACATCAGAAAAGTTACACGTGGGTTTGAAGTACCAACACTGGAAAATATTCTTCCTGTTACGAAGTGACAGTATGACCTGAAGTGAAATAAACATGAAATAATAAACTACAATTTATATAATGTCATAACAATGACATACCAGCAAAAAAAAAGAAAACTGTCCAACACGAGAATGTCTGGGCATTGAAGGAGGGACCCTGCTAGATTTCCCCAAACTGTTTGTATCCAATCTTGTACGAGTGATGTGTCCATCCACCGTTTTTCTTGGATACGAACGTGCATCTTTCGCAGAAAATTTATGCTGGCATTGTTTTTTGTTTTAGAACAACGTAAGGTGCAATCTTTCTGCCATCAGTTGTTACAGCAAGCATTGCAGTACAACATCGTTGTTTTTCACTTCCGGTGGTGTGCACGATAACACTGGATGCCCCTTTCTTATCGATTGTTCGACATTGTGGAATATGGAAACTGATTGACGTCTGACCTGCAGTTTCTATTTGGGAGTTCAAATGTTCCTTCACTTTACGCATCTCAATCGCGAAGCGTTGAAAATGGATGAAATCATTCGTCATTTTTTGGCATAATGTTGTTCTTTGTCGAAGAGAAAGACCATTTTTCTTCATAAAATTAATCAAGCCTTGGCTAACCTTCAAATCCGAGACGCTGATTCCATGTGCAGCAGCTATTTCTCATCCTTTAAAATACAGCATTTCATGAGAAATGGGTTATCCAACACTGCGTAATGAAATCATATTTAAGCACTTCCTTTTCTACTTGTGGAAGCTTGCCACTTTTTGGTCCACGAAATGCTTTATGAGACTTGTTGGTCGCTTGAAGTGCACTTCTCTGTTACCGTGGTAGCTGACGTTGCATTTATACATTGAATACTTGCGGCCCGCTGCCCTGTTCCCGTATGATTTGGCGTAACCTATCACCGCAAGTTTATGTGATGCAGTATTACTGGAATACTTGCTCACTGTGGACTAACAAACAATTTTGTGATCACGGAATATCCCGTACCCAAAACACTCGTAAAATATGTTTGTACCAGGCTGGAATAGTGCAGTGGGATTTGCTGCCGGCTAATAACAGCACTTTGCCCTATATTTGGAATGCCCGCTTTTGCATTAGGAAGGTTGCTACTTGAGTGGTTGACATCTTAATTTCGAAACGCATCCGGAGCTGCGTGATGAATATTCGAAGAAGTGGGTGCAACAAATATGTGAACATTTAATTTTCTCCACTTGGGGCCCAAAAATATTGGAATGCCTAAATTATGCAAAGGCGTTAAGTATGTGAGAAAATACGGTAGTTAATTTGAAATAGAAAATATTGTATGTTTGAAGATAGATAAAACTAACTGTAATGAGAAAGTTGTACTTAGACAACGGCATTTAGTAGATGTTCATGATAGGAATAATTGAAAGCTTGTTTTATATTGAAGAGATTTGGGACTGTTGTCTGATTGGCTTATGTATTTCGAAGAACATTTCTGAAAAAGTAATACCTACTGTTTGGAACTTTGTGGAACAGGTGTACGTCGGAGTACTCGTCAGCGGAAGCTGCTGTATGACAACTTCAATACATCATGGATCTTGGGAACTCAGACGTTACGTGGCTATCCTATGTTCATGGTGGACAAGGACAAGCCATTGGTGGCTGAGCGGTCAGCAGATGTGGATGAGAAGAAGCGGGCCATTTCGGAGCTGGAGCAAGCAGACGACGACGTAAGCAAGGAACGCGCTAGTGTGCCTCGCAGTAACTATGTGAGTCACACTACCATCCCCTTCCACTATGCTGCATTCTCAGGAGTTAGGATTTACAAAAAGAAAGAAAAGAAACTGTGCTTTTGATCATTTTTGGTATTGATATTCTGTTTAGTATACATGAGAATGATAACACAGAGCTGACTGAATGAAAATAGAACATACGAACTATTTTAATGGGGTTCTTATGGTCGAGGATTCTGTTTGTAACTGCTGAATATTGTGATGATATTGCTTTAAGATCTGAAAGCATGTCGTTAAGCTTGTGTTGTCAGTTGCATGATGTTATAATTGTTCCAAGACATCTTTTTCTGTAGGGCTAATATCTTTACATAAATATTGAATTCAACATAAATTTCGTAGAGGCGAATGGCCTACAGGTTTTCCAGCTTCTTTTTCTTTTCTGATTCCAGTTAGTGGGGACTAGCATAGATTTAAAACATCTTGCTCTGTAAATCCTTTCTTGTTTTAATTAAAACTTCATAACATACTCTTCACTGTTAAGTTGCTTACTTAGTAAGTACAAGTAGAATATCGGTGGACATACAATCCATTGAAGAGGAAGAGGAGGAGCTGAATTTTGTGGAAAAGTCTAATTTACTATCTTCTTGAGTAGCTTCTGAATGTTTTTTTTTTTTGTATTTTTTTGTTTGTTTTCTTTGTTTTTGTTTTTGTTTTGTGGGATATTCAGGTTATTTTTCAAAGATGTTGTCGTCTGTCTGATATGCAGTGAGCTGAATATCATTAGACCTCAGATATAGGAGGTGAAGTCTGTCTCCAGATGGGTAAGGGTGGATAATCTTCAGCATAACAAAATTATGTAAAAGTACAGATACATAATTGGTGATACACTGAAAGCAAATCGATGATATAGAAAGAAAGTGGGCAACACACTGGGATGTTCTGGTAAATTTTATAGGGAATGCCTTGGTATAAGTGGATTTAAAGATGGGAAAATTGCATGTTTTAGTGAATTGATGATGTCCGGGAAACCTATAAACACAAAACAAAGGCATATCGCAAGTAGATCCTAACTAGAGCTAATGTAGGTAGGCAGCAGGATGTGGAGGAAAGAATTAGCACAGAACAGAAAATTGCCCAGTCCAGAAAGGAATTCTTGGGAAGATTTTGGAAATAACTTGGTGTGGTTAGGTCAGACAGCAGGGAAACCTTTGTGGACTGTAATAAATGATCTTAAAGGAAATTAAAATGAAAATAGTCTTTTGGGTAAATCATGCAAACTCCTTATAGTTCGTAGGTAATCACTCGATAGGTGTAAGGAATATTTTGATAATCTTTTCACTGGAAAAGGAATCTTTCTATTGAGTCTCAAACAATGGAGTTTGTGGGAAGGGGAACAATGATGGCAGTGAAACTGCACTTGAATTGGAGACGATTGTACATACTCTAGGATGAAAATGCTTCACAGAGTAATAGGATGAACATGGACTTTGGGTAAGATACGTAGAATTGCTAATTTCTCATCCATCAACTTTACTTCAGTTTAATGAATTACCGTATTTACACGAATAATTCCCGCATATTTTAAAAATATGTTGAGGCACGAAATTGGGGTGCAGGTTTTATTTGCGTCAAGGTTGCCAACAGGCTCCTGGCTCACCTAGTTTTCGATGCTAAGTGTATAGGTATGCTTATGCAACCATAGATGGAAGATAACTGTCCCCATATGTCATATTTAAATGGAAAACAATTCAGACCTTTAATTCTAAACTGACTTTTCATTTTAAAAAAAAATTGTACCGTATTTTACAGAATTTAAATTTAAAATTTCTCAGCATCACGATAGAACGCATTTTCCGTAACATGTAGCGGTAGCTTTCCGCACTTTCACTCACTTCGGTATGTGTATATTTGAAAATAGAGTGAAATCGTAATTCTTTTGTATTCAGCATTTTAAGGAACGCCACAATATCACGTAGCAGGCAGTATGCGGAAAAGCAGAATCCGTGATAACTGGCGAGGGTTGGCATTTCTGAATTACAAGATGGCTGTTAATTCGAAATCACGTAATTGGAAGTCCGATTTCTCGAATAAACAAGGTTTTACTGTATCGCAAAACTAGAATCAGATTTTGCCGGTGTGTCTATTTCAAGTGTTTACATTGCACGAAAAGAATTATCCACCACTGGTTGTGTTATTGTCCAGTAACCGTCTTTCTGATAAAAAGTCCTTATGCAGTTGTTTAACACTTGTATAGTTATACAGTGAATAAACCCTGTATACGCATTGTATATTTTTCTTGCTAATAAACGTGGTATATGCATCGTATTACTATGCAGCACGTATACACATGTTCCAAGTCGTAGGAATCTCTTCCGGCAGTTCACTGATGTATTTCGCACGTTCACCATCTTTATGATCGCTTCTGCTTGTTATCTACAAGCAAAATTTTCCGGAAAGTCGCGCAGTTGCACGGCATATCAAAAAGGCAGTGGCAACACAATGTGAGACAGCTGGAAATTGGCTTATATTTATATAATCTTTTCTTCGGCTTGCTTGTGTAATGAACGCTTATACAAGCTGCATTTTTGTTTAATGATTACGTCCAAATGAATACAGCATGGCATGATTGAATTCTTGTGCAAGGAAGGTGCTTTGACCTGTCTAGGTGTGCTTCTACTCCATAGTAATGCATGTCAACACACGTCCAACATGCTGGACAGTTTATGCCGTTTCCTTCGGGGACTTATGAATCGCCTGCCGTACAGCAGAGATCTCTTCCCTTGCGACAGTCACATCTTTGCTTAGCTGAAGAAAGGCTTGAAGACCGAGGGAGCGTTTCCTGAATCTGTTCCAATATGGCAGCTTCCTTGTTTGTTTATGTCTGCGTGTTGTGATTTGTTTTCAATAATTTTACGTTCTAATTTACGCATTTGATATATTATCATAATATATTAAGTTTATTATTATTTCTACTGTAGTTATAGTTACTTCGCAATTTATTTAGGTCGTAATAAAGTTGTAAATAGTACATTTATCACAACAAGGCATGTCGTCACTTAGGCCTATTTCGGGAGAAGAAATTGAGGAACTTCTGGGTTGCTTTGAAGATGTGACTCCAGTTTTAGCGAAAGTGATGATTATGATGTTTTTCAGATAGCGCTCTAGAGAATGATGAGCCATGCCCTTGGCAAATGTTCTTACTACCTTTCATGCAATATCAGAGTTACAGTGACAGTGGTGATGAAAATGACAGTCACAGTGCTAAAGAAAATGACAATGACTGTGAATTAGATTGTTCTTGGTCTGAATGCATATTCTCTGAAAGTAATGTTGTCCATCCCCACCATTTTTATGAAATCCCAGGACCAAAACATGTAGGCCTACCTCAGCCAGATGCTCTGCCCATAGAATATTTCAATTTGTTCTTTACACTTTCATTCCTGACACTATTAGTTGATTTTGTATGTTCTGATTTTCTGAACTGTTCTGTAGTAACAAATACTGCTACTAGACACAGTTCTCTCAATTGATTACTATTACTCTCCCAAAATTGATAAAATATCCAATCGTTGACAGGTTACACTTTTGCTGTCTTTCTCTTGACATGTTCAAGGGTCTTGGAAATTAGTTCATAAATTGGAAAATGGACCTACAGTAACAATATAAATTGGTATATATGATCCCAGGTAAGAGATACGATTAAATATCATCACTTAGTCACTTTTATATTTAGTGTAAAATGTGTTAATTAATTTCAAATGATGTTTTTCTTTTTTTAAAAATAAAAAATAATAGAATTTTTGTGCACAGTATTCCACATAAGTTTGTTTTTTGAAATGCAAGTCACATGTTTATATTCCTTGGAGTATATCAAGCTCACATACCAAATTTTAACTCCATATCTTTTAAATTGAGACATAAATAAAAACATTTATACGGTGATGCAAAATCCATTGAAACATGCTTGGCATTCTATGCATATGATGACCTATTATGGTTCAGCATCCAAAGGGTTAAGGAGACAGCTGAATACTTGAGCATATTGTAGTGGCAATTTGTTACGCGAGAATGTACGAGCGATAGGCACTGTGGAACTCAAATTTTCCACCATTTTCTGTGTTCCTATTGGCTGGCTAGGGCTGCCGGGTTCATTGAAAATGAGAAAATCGTGAAATTTAAAATAGTCGCAATGTGCGCTGGGTATGATTTAATTAGTCACAGGGTTATTAATCGCGTCGTACCGTGTTTTGTGTGAGGTATGCTAGAGGCACTTTGTTGGCCCCGCCCAGCTGTCTTGTTACAAGCCAGACTTAACCAAGCCAGACCAATATCTTTTCACTAGCCTGGTCTTGAAACTAATTCCTAAGTTGGCAGCATCGCTTAGCCCGCTGTGACATTGTCCGAGGCGCATCGTGTTGATTTTCTAACCTTCGTGAGACTGACGGAGCCGTGATCTCTAACCTATCGTTCGCGAAGGGTGTACAGAATCTATTAAAATGCAGTGTACCGTTTTCATCGTCCTAATAACGGAATGAATGATGTCATTCGGCGTTAAAATTTGCCATGCACGGTAATGAGATCACAGAGATTATGTAATTGAGCCATACATCTAAAAAGAACGAATGTATTAAGTTAAATAGGCCGTGATTTCAGAATATATATATAACGGACGCATAAAATCAAGAAGGCCATGAATGTGATAGCAAAGATGTTCATTTGGCGAATCAAGTATGCCTAGGCCACGAAATTAGACATAAAGATATAAAGGATCCATGCGGCCGTGATAAAAAAATAATAGAAAGTTTTTTTAAAAATTGTTAAAAAAAAGAAGTGAGTGAACAATAAAAATTTTTTTACGTAAGACTTCGAAGCAAGTTCATCCATGAAGAAAATAGTCCTCGCGGGAAGAAGAAGGGAGATATATAAAAGAGCAAGAGCTAAAGATCCAGCACATTGAAGAATTTTTAAAGTTACGCCGATATCTGACCTAAAATCAAGGCGGAAAAGCAGAAGAAATTAAATAATATTTGGACAGTAGTCGGAATACAAACTGAAGGTCGTCGCGAAATACCAAAACAAATTAGACTTCTCGTATGCTAATTGTCTGAATGAAAAATTAAGAGCTAATTCGATAATTTACTTGTTAAAGTCTGTTACGGGAAATTGACATTGAATTTCTGCTATAATAACCTGATACAAAACTATAATCTAGCTTCTTTGTAGTACATTTTGAAGGCTATGGTCGTGACATTAATTTCGATGCTGGAAATGTTTCTTTCACATGACTAACGGCTACAATATGAGAGGCTAAATCGGTGATGGGGCTGACTTTCCGACGTAGACCGCCCAGCTGTTCCTGCTAGCCAGAGTCTTCAGACTACCGCCTGATGATGACGTAACGGATGTTGGAGACTATCTATGCAGCCCTAAGATGACAACATCGGAGCCTAACCCAGTCATCTAACATCGGCAGTCGCAAATTAAGTTCCAAAGAATTATTTTATAATCTTGAAATTTATGTGTCATAGACGTAGTATATAAATATTTGCAGTAAACATTAGTATGTAGCTTGTTATGAAGTTCTTCGTAATGAAATCTCAATTGATATTATCTTTGCAATGAGGTTATCCTAGTTGATTTATCATTATGGGAGTAGGTATTCTTCAAGTGTATATAATCAGTGTCATGATATAGGAATGCTTAAAGTTAAACAAGGAGAGATTTCAAATGATGTTTTCAACCATTATGGAAATGAAACGACGTACACAATGTGATATATTCCAGACGTAACGTTTTAAAGAAGATAATTAATTTCTGAGTTGCTTAGACTTGGTTACTATTACGACGCGACTACATGTGAGTAAATATTAACTTATTTTGTTTGTACATGTGTTTCCTTTACAGAATAACGTGATCATTTGTATTACAAATGAAACTTAACCCAGAAATGCACCGCTGTAGTATATTAACGATATGTCAAGATAATTTGCCGCCTAGATGGGAATGATTTATGTTTATGTAGGAAAGTAAGGATTTGAGTGACATGTTGATGTGGTTATACGTATAATTATTCGTTGAGATATATTTATGGTAGTGAATGACGTGGTATTATAATATTTAATATTGGTATATGGAGAGATAAATGTAATTATGAATTTTTGGTAGTAAATACGATGTGTTACTAACCAATAATGTTATTTAACGTATGCAGCATGACTTTAATATAGTAATGCAAGGTATATTGGGTTAATGATACATATATACAATGAAATACGTCACAGAATTCGTATGTTGGTTACCGTAAATTGTCTTCAGATTAAATATCCAAATAAGGAATAAATAAGGGAAAACTTGTTGTCTTCATGGAGAATATGTCAACGTTGTAATGAATGGTATTTGATGTTTGGTCTTAAGAATATATTTTATGGATAAAGCGACTTCATAATTTGAATCTCTACCACAATTAAATAAATAATGTTACTAAATATATTCCTACGAATTTTATGGTACTTGATTGGACATAGGTGCAACCATAAATCATCATAGGTATAATTTCTGATAGAACTACGATAATAACTGATCATTATACGATACCTACATTTAATTTTAGGATGTGATATGATTATTTTTACCAAATGACATGGTCAAACTGACCAATATTTTTCTTTTAATGATCGATATATGTTCGAAACAGCCATTTTGAGCTAATATATACTTGGAACTTACAACTGCTGACGTTACAATTTTGGAAGATGTGCCTTTGTTTAGTGACAGAATATGAATTCAGTATCAACGAAAATAAGCATTTTTTTTTTTTTTTTTTTACAAAACAAGAGGCGATGGACTCTAAGCATATTTATTATGCATTTTTCTAAGGCTTAGGGACTTGATTTTTTTTTAACCAATATTAATTTATCTGCTTACCAATTGATTGTCGTTATTAATATGAGATAAATAATTTCAAAGAATATTTGACTACATCCTCATCAAATATGACTGATACCTACGATTTATGTGATTATGAGAATTTTTCTTTGTTTTCATGATGCGGATAACAAGTAATTAGCAGGAGGATTAATTGAACCAGATTGTAGATAGTTTAGGTTTATATTTTTCAACAGAAAGAAGAGAAGGGCGATTGATGTAAATGACTGTTATTATATTTTCTTTTATGATTCTAGAATCATGAATAAAATTGTAGATTTATACAATTTAGAGGTTATTATTGAAAATAGGCTGATATAGTTATGGTAGATAAGATGATTTTGAATTAATTGAAAATTATTTTTTTTTCTCGAATGAATGGATATGGACAACTTAACATTGATTCCGACGGATGGATGGTATCGCTGGTAATTTATTAAAAGGAAATGCAGTTTCCCAGTTGACCTCACGTAAAAAATACTATTCACAGATGCATTTTAATTATCCCTGAGAGGTGTCGCGTGGGAATTTAGGAACTATTTTGATGACAAATGTGACATGTGAAACGAAGATTTCGGCGTTGCTTAAATTTTTTTTAATGGCGCGGTCACTGATTTATTCATTGATTGATAGAAGCAAGTATAGCTACCGACACTAAGCATCGTTTTCATAAATGCATTGATCCATCTTACTGATCCGGAGAGATGATAGTTGGAGGAGGGGAAAATAGCCGGAGCATTTGATAGTTCACCCATGATTGTGCAAGAAAATTATTCCCCCTAGGATGGTGCATTTAAAATTGGTGCCACAACAGTGAGGCAATTGAAGGGAAAGACACCGCGGGAACGTTGAAAAATGAGCCAAAAAAAAAAAATTTAAAAATCGCCACACCGTGGAGCAAAACTGAGGATGCCCAGGGGCATGACATTAAATTGCCCAATGTTTAGGCAAGGACTGAGAATCCCAAGCAAAATTGAAAATAACTGTTGGACGCGCATTAAAAATCGCCACAACAGTGGAGCAAAACTGGGGATATCCAAAGCAGCGTACATTAAATTGTCATAACGTTTAGGCAGAAATGAGGATACCCAGGGGCAGTGACAAGATAATTGTAGGATACAATGAATTGATGCCCAGCAGTAGAGTAAGATTGAGGATGCCATAGCCCAAACGTTGAATTGGCATTCACCGTTGGAACAAAATTGAGAATACTTGATATGGGAATATTTTAAAGAAAATAATGAGGAAGGATGGCTAAGAAAGATAATAACCAGCAATGAGGCGAAGAACAAATAATTATTTGAGATCGGATATTTACAGAAGACGCCGAAAAAGAAAGGAAGAAGTTGAGAGATAGGTAAACAGTTCAAGGCTGTGAAAGAAAAGCGGAAGAAGAGATGGATAAAAATTATTGAAATAAATTCCAATAATAATTTAAATAATTAATAGGTTAAGATAATTTATAATGTTGATTCCAATCATTATATCATATTATGTTAAGATAAGAATAGGTAATAGGTTAATAATTAAAAAAAAACATTAAAAAATGCTTATTTTCGGAGTCCTAAATGACTGGGATAGTAGGATGGCTGATTGGCGGGGGAAGTTGGATTGTCGGTTTCCATATTGATTGAGTAATTGAAATAACTTTTAGTGATTCTAAGTCATAAATTTAGAGAAATTGGAATTTTAAGGAGGTTGAATAATAGTAAACATAAATATGACAAGTTTAAATCAGCTCCGTACACAATTTGAAGAGTATCAAAAGGAGCAGGGGGAGAGACAGCAGGAAAAGGATGAGGAGATAAATAGAATAATAGAGGATGTAGAGGAGGCAAAAGGAGAACGGAAACAGAAGGATGAGCAGATAAACAAGATAACCGAGGAGTTAAATAAGACGAAAGAAGAACAGAAGGGAGTAATAGAAATGTTAAAGGAAATGAGGAAGAAACAGGAACAAAGACAAAAAGAGCAATTGGAAGAGATATTTGGAAGATTTCGAGAAGAGTACCGACAGAAACAAGAAGATCATAATCAGAAACAAGAAGAAAGATATCGGAACCAGGTGGAGGAGATGAGAAGAACAGAGAAGAGGCAAGAGGAGATGATTAGAGCAGGAATTGGCAAAATTGAAGTAGTAGTTTCCCAGATGAAAACCGGGTTAAGCGAACTTCGAACTGAAATGATGGAATGGAGGATAAGAACAAAGAGTTCCATAATGAAATGAATAAAATTAGAGGAGAACTAGCAGAAAGTAGAAATTACATCCAGGAATTGAAAGAGGATGAAATCAAGAAGCTAACGGAAAATATGGAATCGATGAGAGTAGATTCCCAAGAAAAATGGAATCAGTATGATGAGAAGTTGAAAGACATAAAGGAGAACGTATTAACAGCAAATAAAACGCGTGGAGATAATTTTATCTTAGCACGTGACCATATTGGAGATGAGATGAAAATTATAAATGAAGAAATGAAGAAGAACAAGAATGAAACGGAAAAAAGAATAATTAGAACAGAGCAGGAAATTGATGAGATGAAGAAAGAAATTCAGAATATTAGAGGTGAAATACAAACGACAAAATTGGAAATATCAAAACAGTTGAATGAACAGAGAATCGTAGACATAAATATAAACGACAGGGAAGGAACACCGACAATATCGGGCGAAACCGACCAGAGTAGTAAGGATGTGATGGCTGGAAATATTGGAAATGGAAGCCCAGCCATTATAAATATTGTAAAAACGTACGATGACAGGCCCAAAAATTTTAGCAACACTGCAGCAATGTCACCAAAGAGATTCTTGCGAGAGATGGAAGAATACTTTAAAGAAAATAGGATACCTGATGAAAAGAAACTCAGGATAGTTGAAAAACACTTAGATGCAAATCCGAATTTGTGGCATCAGGCATTTAAGTATACTTTCCACGATTACGATGAGTTTAAGGTCGCATTTCTCAAACGCTTTTGGAACCCCGAGATACAACAAAACCTTAGGTTGGAATTGTACTCGAAAAGATATTCGTCAGTAGGACCAACGAGATATAGTGACTACTTTTCGTACCAGTTTCACAGGTTTCAGGATCTCGATTCCGCGCCCAGCGAATTAGAGGCGATAAAGACAATACAAAAGCAATTTCCTCCGGAAACTCAAAGATTACTAGCTGCCGCAAATGTGACTTCCGCGATCGAAATGGAGAGCATCTTGAGGCAGTTAGATATGACATCGAGTCACCTGGCAGCAAGAATCCACAGGAACACAAATAATCAAGAGGAAGTAAACGTAATAAACTGGGAAAACACTCAGAAGAAATCAGTACCTGAGAAAAGAGATAAATGATAGAAGCTCAAGGAAAAGAGAAATTAGTGAAGATGAGGAGAGGACAAATGATCGAAACCGATGTAGATGCAGGCAAAATGGACATGATGGTGGAAGGCAGAATGAAGATAGACGATTTTTGCCATATCATCGACCGCCTAGCCGATTTAGGAATGAAAGAGAAAGAGGAAGTTACAAAGGCCGATGTATCATGGAGCGCCGATGAACAGATACAATAACAGGGAGAATAGGAACAGGCAGTATGTTCAGGAATTGAGAAAAGAAACTAGAGAGAAGAAGAGATGGGAGGAAGCGATCAGGGATCGAGACATCAATGGAGATATAGAGGGAGCCCAGAGTTTAGAGCTTCAGGAGTATAAAAGAAAAGATAGAGATGGGCAGAAATTGAATCCAGAAGCCCATTCGTATCAAACAGACTCCCAGAATAAAAAAAATTAAAAAAAGCCAATTTCAATTTAGAGATCAAAAGGGATAATTTGGCACTCTCATAGAGTAATTGGACATGGGGGTATAGAGAAGGTGGTAAGGACAATAATGGAGAGATTCAGATGGACAGGAATGAGATGAACCATCAGAGATGTGATCAAGACATGTGATATATCTCAAAGGACAAAATATAGCCCTTTCCTTACCAAGCAAGAACCAATTGCAATAATACCAACGACCCCTCGTGAGATATTTGCAATAGATATTTATGGAAGATTACCAACGGCTGCTAAAGGGAATAAATACATAGTTGTTACAATGGACATCTTCTCAAAATTCAGTCTTACAGCCTATACAGAGAGCTACAACAAAACAAGTACTGAGAGCCATAAACAAAAATGTAATACCTAAGATGGGAAAACCGAAGAAAATCTTGACTGATAGAGGAACTCAGTTTACATCGAGTGAATTCCAGGAAGCAATGCAAATTTTAGGAATCAAACAAATATATTGTTCAGTAAGGCATCCGTCAGCCAATCCAGTAGAGCGCTGTATGTGAGAGATCTCTAAATATTCTAGGATATATTGTTCCCAAAATCATTGGAGATGGATTGAAGTAATAAAGATAATTGAGGCATGTATAAACAACACCGTCCATGAGTCAACTAGCCAGATACCGAGACTTGTACATTTGAATGAATGACCAACTCGACCATGGGATGAAATTATAGGGAAAAACGAAGAACCAAAACCTAGTTGCATGGAGATCAATCAAATAGTAAGCGCCAAATTGAAAGAACAAGCAAACAAACGACGAAGAGTCCGAAACAACAAGTTCCACCCACCATTCCGGGTTGATGACTTGGTAATGATAAGAAAAGTACCAATTTCTAGCGTTTCGGAGCGGATATTCGCCAAATTCGTTCATTTATATGATGGTCCATATTTGGTAAAGAAGGTCTTTGGAAACAATGCCTATATGATTGAAAATCTAGATGGAACATATCGGAACATATACAATGCTTCAAACATGAAGCAGTATTATGAAGAAGATCAAGAGTAGAGTATTAACCAAAAATCCAAAATATACAGGACGGACGAACACAAATCAGGCCGATGAAAAGCTACATCAATAAAGCAACAAAAATGAAATAAATACACTGCGAGCAGCATAGCAGGTTATCGCCGTAATATCCACTTATACAATTAATTTGCAATCTGAGAACTGACCTTCAAGGTTTTCCAATTACTGAAATATGTAAGGAAAAGTGAAACGAAAATCTGTAAAAGTTCCACTTTTTATTTTCATCGCATGTATCATGACTACAATAGTTTGATACCGTTATGTATAGTATGAACATGTTTGGCCGCATGGCTAAATGGTTAGTATGTGTTGACCTTCAGTTCAAGAGGTCACGAGCTGGTCGGGTATTTTAACTTTCGTTGGTTACTTCCAACAGTTCGGGGGCCATATTTGTGCGCCACGACTTATGGTACACATTAGGATTCATCTTAGGTAGAGCTGCATTTTCATAAGTGCGTAGACCATGTATCACGCGACAACTCGAAAGATTTGCACCTGGCTTCGGAGGCCAAACACCGTTGTTGTTGTTGTTGTTGTTATTATTTATTATTATTATTATTATTATTATTATTATTTATTATTATTATTTATTATTATTATTATTATTATTATTATTATTATTATTATTATTATTATTTACATGAAAGTGCCCAAATACAGTACCCATATTTTATTAATTTGCTTTCCCCCTATTTTATATGTCGCCTGCATTTATCGTTTTCCCACATCCATAGCCATTTTCCCCCTTGAAAACGATGCATCGAGGTTTTACTGTATATTAAGAGTTTACTAAAAACAGCTTTGGCAAATCTGTCCGTCCGTCCTGTTGGACCGATTTGCTTAATTTTTGTTTTATTCTCCAGAATTACCTGCCAGTGAATCGTGAGATATTGATAGGTCTCTCAAGTTCAGCCAACTTTGAGTAATCATAAATTCAAATCATTAAATGATCACTGCAATAATTGCCGGCGAATGCTGACACTTACCTGCAATACATTTTGTAGTTAGCAGGTTGCTAAGCGACCAACATTTTAATTAATATTCTGATATATGTGTTTTTCATCCTTAGTAATGTCATTGCGTGCAGCCATGTTTATTACCTGTAAAGCCAGAGTACAGCAAAACCTTGATACATTGAATTTCAAGGAGGAGAGGTAAAATTATGATGGATGTAGGGAAAATGATAAATACGGGTAACACAAGAAATTGGGGAAAGCAAAATAATAAAACAAGATTACTGTATTTGGATACATATCTTTATGTAAACCTCATAGTGGCATCAAAATATTGCCTTGGAAATAATAATCATAATTTATACTCGATGGAATTATTAAGCTTAATTTTTACAGCGTTTCTTTTCACTTTTCTTTACATCGTGTAATAATTAAAAACCGGTAAGGTCAGTTTTCTTATTGCAAATGACTGCTATATGTGGATATTACGGCGATAACTTGCATTTTCAGTGAAATACGAAAGATTTCAAAGAATGTGTAATTTTTAATTATTTAGAATCAAAAGTTTGTTGACTTCTTTTTGTTCTTTTTTTCCCCCTACCTGTTTAACGCCGCATGAATACGGAGGAAGGTTTTCGGCGACAGAAGGATGGGAAAGGGTTAGGATTAGTTAATTAAGGTACAGTCCCAGCATTTGCCTGATGTGAAAATGGGAAAGCATGGATAACCATCTTTAAGGCTGCCGATGGTGGAAATTGAACCTACTATCTCCCGAAGGCAAGCTCACAGCTGCGCGACTCTCAACGCACGACCAACTCGCTCCGTTGTTTCGTTCTTTACTCATGTAAGACTCGGTTAGAAACATGGTGTACGTTCCCAATTCATCATCCATGAATTGTTTAATCAATTTGTGAAAAATAGATCACTTAATCATGGACATTTTAATTCTAATCATGAGCATGGAGTCTGCTCCCAGCTCACGAACCGTAATCTGCGCATTGTAGAGAGGACAGGGCACAACGTTTGTATCTTAAGGGATGCACCAATACGAAGTCTTTTTTTAATAGCACTATTTGTAATATTTTTTCAGTTTTCAGTGTAGACTTACAACAATTGCCAGTTGTTAATTTTAAAAACGAACGTTCATTTGGTGTTATGCTGGAAAGCAATGATGGAAGAAAGTCTGGAAATTTGTGAAATGTTATTTAATTCAAATGTATGAACAAAACTTACAACAGTTGATCTTTTCTTGGCAACAATATCGACACTATTACTGGTCTAGTTGACCGTGGAGTTGTCGCACACCATCTGAGAGACATCACATTAAATTACTTCTGTTATTGCAAGGACACTATCAAGGCCACTGGCTGGAAATTCCATCTACCTTTCAAGTAATTATTCACAACCAAAAAAGCATCAGTACGCCACTGTTATGACCGGTTTCTGGAATGACAGTTATCTGTAGATGCTTAGTTACCAGTAGAGCCCTGCACGGATGCGGATATCCGCAAAGTTAATGTCTTCGCGGATACAAACTGTATGGCATTGAGATAATGTTGCTGATAATTTCTAAATAATGCCATTTATAGATTTTCACTTACGTATACCTTGTTTTTGCTTGTGGTTAGGCGACCCTTGACATTGGAATGGGAGAATACAGTAAAACCTCATTAATTCGAAGTCTTTGGGACTAAAAAATCGGACTTCGAATTACGTGATTTCGAATTAACCGCCAGTTTGCAATTCAGAAGCACCAACCCTTGCTGTGTTACAAAATATTCTAAGGCCCGTTAGAATGCAGTTAACCTTGATTCACAGTTTATACCTTTCAAATGCCATGAAAAAGAACTATTTTCAAAATGTATCCAAGAAGGTGCATTTACAGAATTCAAATAATGCACTTGGATATCTCACTGGCACACACAACCTCATGCAACGAAAGAAAGAAAAAAGCACGATTCAAAGACGAGGAGAAATCTATGTTGTCTCCCATGTGCAAGTGCTTTATTCGTTGGATTACTATACTGTATGCATTTTAGATGCCTTGTATTTACACAGAAAGTACCCGATGCCCTAAAATCGTACTTTCCTATGACCCTATCATTGTACGATTTCCCGCCATGGCACTTCTCTCGTACTTCAGAAATGTAAACACTTGCTGTGTCACGAACTATTCTAAGACCCATTAATACATGCAATCACCTCAATTCACAGTTTAAACCTTTCAAATGCCATGGAAAAACTATTTCCGAAATGTATCCAACAAGGTGCATTTACAATGTTCAAATAATGCACTTGAATAAATCACTGACATAACCTCAAGCAACGAAAGAAAAAAAAATCACACAATTCAAAGACGAGGATAAATTATGCTGGTTCCCCTGTGCAAATGCATTATTTTTTGGATTTCTGTACTGTTTGCATTTTTAGATGCTTGGTACTGGTATGGAAAGCGCCAGACGCCGTTAAAACATTGTGGCTTATTGAACTTTCCCATGACGAGGGGATAAAATTTCTCGCTTCTATGTGCATTGCAACGCATTAGAATGACCCCATCCCCCACCGTTGTACGATTCTCCGGCTGGCACTCTCTCCTTTGAAGCCATAAGACCGTTTGGGCTCGGATTAAAATAAGGCAATGCAATTTCATCGGAAATGACAATATTGTTCGGTGTCTACGAATTTATCATATGAGCCACGTTTTTTTTGTCAACTGTCGGCATCGCCAGTGTTCGCGAATTCTGTTTTTCCGCACACTGCCTGTTACGTGGTATTACGGCGTTCCTTAAAAGGTTGAATACAGAAGAATTTTGATTTCATGAAGCGCACTGTAGACCCACCGAAGTGAGTGTAAGTGCGAAAAGCTACCCCTCCACGTTCCGGAACACACATTCTATTATGACGCGGATAAATTTCGAGTTGAAATTACTCTGTAACATACTATTGTTTTAAAATATAAAGGCAGTTTCGAATTAAAAGTCTGAATTTCGGTACTGGGTCCAACATTGTACTTCGAATGACGAATTATCCGTATTTTGAATTAAACAATTTAAATAACATGCAAAACTGTTTCTCATTTTTCCGGGAACGAGAGCTTCTTCGAATTAGGCGGGATTTTGAATTAACCGATTTTGACTTATCGAGGTTCTACTGTAGTGATATATATAGAACGTTGAGACCATAAAGCCTTAAATCTCGCCTGTGCCTAACTGGCTCCTGCCCGCAATTAATGGAAGGAAGTAACAAAGGTGAATACGTCAGTAATTGTCGCAAGAGAAAATCCCTCATAAACCGGTCACTGTAGGAGTTCTGGTGCCATGTACCAGTTCTATTGTATTATGTTAACAGATCTATTCGTTTCAATACGTTGGGTGTAATATAATGTAGTTAAATATGTAATTTTTTTTCGGATAACCATTTTGCGGAGGGCAGATAACCATTCGCGGGTGCGGATAAAGGAATGCGTGTGCAGAGCTTATTTTGTATATCTGCGCAGGGCTCTAGTTATCAGTGACTTAACATGGTGATATGTTTAAAATGAGTTTCTGAAACAACAGTTATCGGCTTCTTCACAGTTATTTGCGCAACGACTGATAACTGTAGCTAGAGCTGTATTTACTTTTACATTAGAACCGATTCCAACTGACACCGATATGAGGTGCCACTTCATTACTCTTTTGTACATGGTCTTATGAGTTTCGTAAACATTAGTAAGTGACAATGAACTGATTACAATATATTTACAGTCATTGATTGTAGTTTTAAGATGCTTGGGTGTGCTGGAGTTGACATTATTTCGGTCAGTACGTCTACTTCCACGTTATCACTGGCTTTAGTCACTGATTCCCCATTGTATGGTGTCATATGTCCCAGCTGTTTCGGTTATGATCTCCTCGGAGCATGACACCTCTACTGTAAATGTATCGTCCAATACGGGAAATGAATCTTCAAATTAAATAGAACTTGAATCAAACGGATTTTCATCAGGCTTCAATTGATCTTTCAGTACAGCTGTAATGTTAAGATCTCTTTCATCAGGCTTTGAATTCGAGTTCCACCAACAGTTAGCGAACATCCAACCTGAAATTACGGAGTATTTACCATTAATATTTACTTTTGTACTAAATAATAAATATACAGTAAAACCTCGTTAATTTGAAGTCGTTGGAACTAAAAAATCGGACTTCGAATTACGTGATTTCAAATTAAACGCCAATACGTAATTCAGAATTTTGCCGTGTTATAAAATATTGTAAGGCCGGTTACTGCATGCCGTTAACCTTGATTCACAATTTAAACCTTTCAAATACCATGAGAAAAAACTATATCCAAAATGCATCCAAGAAGGTGCATTTAGAGTATTCAAATAATGCACTTTGATAACTCACTGACAAGCATAGCCTCTCGCAACGAAAGAAAGATAGAAAGAGAACAACACTGTTCAAAGACGAGGAGAATGTATGCTTGCTGACATTGCAAGTGCTTTATTCATTGGATTACTGTATTGTACTGTATGCCTTTTAGATGCCCTGTGTCGTGACTCACCTTGTCCCGAGATGTTCTGGACGATTTGTTCTCCCGAGCGGCTTGGAGAATCTGTGGGTTGGGTGCCCTGAACCATTAAATGAAGTACTGAGTCCCATTTAATATGATATATATTTGCTTTCAACTCTGACTTCCCAAATACCGTACATATTTACAATGTCTATTTACAACATACTTCAGTGATGTGCCTGCTCCGGAAGCTTTTAGAATACTGACTTCCAACCTGGGTAGAGTCCATGTAGAAAACCTGAGAGTTGCCCTCTAGCTTGTCTCTAAGCCTAAGTCCGCATCTCCCACTACTGTCTGAGAGACTAAGTCTTTCCAATATCACTTCTAACGCGGCTATGTCCCACTCCTCTCTCTCATTCTGAATGTAAGCACCTCCAGTCTTATTACCGACGTTCTTGACCTACGTAGAGCGTTCTCCTGTCCAAGACTAAAGATATCCCTTAAGCCTCTGCAGCTTGTATATATATCCTGGTCTGGCCCTTGCTAACTAGTGAGAGGGGGAACTCCCACCCTAGTACTAGTCTACCCCCAACTGGGATCCCTCTCCAGTAGGTGGTGCTATGGTGGTCAATCTCAGAACCACTTATTCTCTGTCTCACTCAGCCTAACTCATATCTCTCACTGAGTGGAATGTTTTGCCATGAAGTGGAGATTTTCCGATGCTCCATCCTTCCATGAGTCATGTATTCTTTCCTTGTCTCTCCCAATGCTAATTATTCTGAATGCTGGATTTGTGCTTGTAGCTAGCCACTGTTCATTTACTCAACCCTTGGTCAGTTTACATAGATAAGATTACAACTCAATAACAAGTTACTCATAAGCCTTCCGTAGCAGGACTTGAAGAACAAGTAATTTCACATATCCAATTCTAAATGTTTCAAATATAAAGTAGCACATTTTACACAATTAATAACCATAATTCTTCTTGTAAGAAAACTCTTTATCCTTTCGTTTATACATTCCTAGTGGTCTCCTGTACTGGGGATCCACTAGTTCAATTCTAATCTCCTTAACTTAATATATGCTATGGGACTTAATATATCTTGGTTCGATTCCCGGCATCGGTGCCATCACGACACCTCCCTTACCCGGGAAGAAATGGGCGCAACACATTTGCGTCCATTTCGACTATGAGGAACTCACAGCCTTGCTTCTGATGACCTTAACGGTCTCCTGGCTATTGGTGGTGGCGTGCCTCGTTCTCTTATCTCGTGTGAACTTGCCTCGATAACTACTACTTCTCGGGATTCCACAGGTGAACTGAGACGTCTCTCAGTGAGCCTGGGACTTTCCAGTCTCAAAAGCCCCGCAGGTGAGTCAGGACGTCTCCCAACAAGCCTGGGGTGCTGAAATATCACATTAACATTCTCTTCCGAGGTTTTCGCCTTACCTTCCTTATTGATTACAGTTTGTTTGATACAGATACTTGGACAATGCTCCTTCGCATCGTCCATACATTTACTGAAAGAGTATCCTACCTTTCTACAGGAATTACAACAACAACAATTACAACAATAACACCATATGAATAAACCCACTATACTCACCATGGTCCAGACTATGTATCTATATATATTTACATGTTGATACATGGCTTTTTGCCTTATTTCTTCCTCTTTTTGTCTGACCATGTTTTCTACTTCCTCTGTCTTATGGGTAGCCCAACGTAAGTCATCGATGTGATTTAACAAGTTAGTTGTTGCTACTTTATTTAACTCAGGGACCTGATCTAACCTTAATTCACTGTCTATCTGCTCACAGCAATCATACTGTAGTGCTATCATTGGCACTAAATCCTTGTCTTGCGTACTATTTATTTTCCCTACTCCCTGAATTTTACTATTTGGGCCATACAGTGTACACATAGGACTTATTTCTATCGTACCTGTACCCTTAAGCATGATATCACTAGTAGTATCTTTGCACATGCAAGTCACCTTTTTCTCTTCAGGGGACACATATATATATTTATTATTCTCTGTGAGAATCCACATCAAGTCTCTAACGGGCAACACACGTTTGGCACAATTTTCAGGCATTTGATTGACTCCACTAATTAATTTAACAACACAATTATTTTGCGTGTGCACCGTATTAATTGGAAACCTTACCTTGCATAATTTCCACATGGAAGTTACCTGTTTGCATTCGTTTAATTGTTCTTCACTCAACTGCGCGAA
The DNA here is from genome assembly GCF_040414725.1 of Anabrus simplex. Classification (NCBI taxonomy): domain Eukaryota; kingdom Metazoa; phylum Arthropoda; class Insecta; order Orthoptera; family Tettigoniidae; genus Anabrus; species Anabrus simplex. Next base: position 269,618,889 of record NC_090270.1, read on the forward strand.
TGTTTGTTTTTCCTTATCCATGATTATATAATTCTTTTCCTCGTTCACATACACGTAATGATTAGGGTTATTTATCACTTGAGTAGGAAAAGGTATCACTTTATACAATAAATAGGTTGTCTTATCTGTTAAGGGTGTTTTCATTACATACACTAAGAAATTTGTACTTAAAAACACTTCTGCTGAAGCTACCCTGTATATAAGGTAGCCATAAGTCGACTTTAATTCAAATGGCAAGGAAATACCTCTTGGAAAATCTCCCTGCGCTTTTCTATAGGCCTTAATGATCTCATCTGGTGTAATTATCTGAGGATGTATTATCCCAGACTGAGCATTCATAATACCTTCCAATACTATACTATAATGATCATGCAACTGCATTAGAAGACCTTCAATTTCAATTAAGTGTCTATTAATAGCTATCTCCAATTCTGCTTGCCTAATCGCTCCAGCTACTTGGAGTGTTTCATTCTGTAAATACAATCTAATTTCATCTAAATTCTTACTGATTCTAAGTTCATTTGCATTTACCTCGTAGATGGTGCTGTTCATGGTTTGTAGGGTGGACTTAACAACAATCATCTGCTCTTTAGCAATTTTCATAATAGAGAGCTGCTCCTTCTCTAGCTCAGAAATCTTTCCCTCGTATCGTTCTGCATCGTCTTCGCTAAGTGTTCCAAATAACGTTTTCGCTATTGATCCTACGGCATTAATTAATCCTCTCCTTCGTCTATTCCCTTCTTCCCTTGCCACGCCTTTTGTGATCCTATTAATAACATCTTTTGATCCCTTTATTCTTTCCAAATGTGTCTGCAGCATATTTACGTCCTGCTGGCAAGTAAAATTTGAAGTAACTTCTAATTGCAAACATAGCAACCTCGTTCGTCTCACATATCTCTGAGCTAGAGCAAATGTTTCTGTCAGCTGATTCAAATTTACATACGTTACTAGGGTCCATTCTGTAGTATATAACTGCACTTTGCCCTGGTCATCGAAATATACACCAGGTGTATTCTCATATGGCGTCACTCTGACGTCCGTCACCTCTCCACCTGCCTCGAGATGAGACGACATCATCATCCACAGGGTTACTACGATGTGGAACCAACTCGTTATCTCCGCCATCGTCTTCTGTCAACTGTAAGGTACGACAGGAAATTCGTTACCTAACAATTATAAATTTCCCCAAACTTAATTTCTATTACTTAACTGACTGTTTACATTCCCTCATTATTAACCTAGCTAATTTCTTTTATTTGTCTACCTCTTTTGCTATCCCACTTAGCTCTCACAGGAACATCCTTAGTCTATTTTTGTGAACCTTTGTTCTCTTTCCCTTTTTGTTCATTTGTAAGGTGCAATTTACACCTGATACGCCTACTATAATGTATGGACCTTCAAAAGGTGGGCTCAATTTCCTGGATTTCCCTCGTCGCAGTGCGTCATTACGTAACAAAACTTTATCTCCTACTTGGAAGGTTACTTCGTTTTGCTTCTTGTCATAGTCCTGCTTCTCTCTTTCTTTTCTCTCTATTAAGGTTCGTCTTGCTGCCTCGTGGTTTCTCCTTAACTGCTGGGTTAGCTCCTCAACCACTGTCTGATACTCGTTATAACCTGACTCAGGTGGTTTTTGCAATACTCCTGGGATGTTTGCCTTCTTACCGAATATCAATTCGTAAGGCGTGAACCCCGTACTTGTGCTCTTGGTCGTGTTGTAGACAAAAGCTGCCGTTGGGAGATACCGGTCCCAATCGTTCTGTTCATTGGCACAAACATAGTGCCTAAGGTACTCCACTAACACTTTATGGGATCTTTCAATGCTCCCATTTGACTGTGGCCTGAACGCTGTGGTGTGAGTTTTCTGTGTCCTCAACACCTTACAGAGTGTTTTGAACACCTCGCTCATGAAGTTACTACCCTGATCAGTCAATATCTGGTTGGGTATCCCGTATATACTGATGACATTATTTATTAATGTACGTGTCACCGTATCTGTTTCTTGATTTGGCATTGGACTTGCCACTAGATACTTGGACAGCTGGTCCTGGCAGGTGAGAATGTACCTGTTACCAGCTTCCGTCAAAGGCATAGGGCCTACTACGTCAAGCGACATCTTCTCGAAGACTGTGCTTGGAGTATCTGTAATTACCATGGGGGCTCTGATGTCTGGCCGAGTCCCCTTATTTCGCTGACATGATGGACAAGAGCGAATGTACTCTTCTACGTCCTTTTTCATACCCTTCCACTGTATTCGCTCGCTCAGTCTTGCGAATGTCCTCGCAATCCCTTGATGGCCTCCTATTAATGAGTTATGACACTCCTTCATTATGGCTAATTTCTCCTCCTCTCTTAGCCCTTCTATTTCTCCTTCCGGTGAACTACCTTCGGGCTTGGATTCCTCTGCCTTAGCGTCCTCGGAGCCCTCGTCCGTGGTGTAGCCGACTTCGATTCCCTCTGCCTTGGCGTCCTCGGGTTTTGAACTCGCTACTCTAACCTTAACGTCACCAGGATACTGAGTGTCTCTTCTGACCTCCGTCTGGGGTCCTTTCCGAGCTGAACTGACCACTCTAGTTTGGCTCTTCTCTACAATTGGATTACGACTCAGGGCATCGGCGTTACAGTTCCGCTTACCCTGCTTGTATTCTATGACAAAATCGTACTCTGCCAGCTTTAACCTAAACTTCAGCAGGCGTGAAGACGGGTCCTGCACATTGAAAACCCACTTCAATGGCTTGTGGTCCGTCACTACAGTGAAATGCCGCCCAAATAAGTACGGCCTGAAATACTTCACTGCCCACACTATTGCCAATAATTCCTTTTCGGTTACACTGTAATTTACTTCTGCCTTGTTAAGCGTCCGGCTTGCATAGGCAACTGGAAGATCTTTCCCAATGGGTCCTTGTGACAGTACTGCTCCAACCGCCTCGTTGCTTGCATCAGTGGTAACAACGAAGGGTTTTTCAAAATCTGGATATTGCAGAACAGGCTCCTCTATTAGCCTTCGCTTCAGTGTTTCAAACGCTTGCTCCTGTTTGTCTCCCCACACAAAGGGAACGTCTTTCTTTACTAATTCATAAAGTGGCTTTGCAATTTTACTATAGTTAGGGATGAACTTCCTATAGTACCCACTCAGCCCGCAGAACTGCTTGATCTGGCGGCTAGTGGTCGGCCTGGGAAAATCCCTGACTGCCTGGACCTTTTTAGCATCTGGGTGGACTCCCTCTTCCGTGATTATGTGCCCTAAAAATGCCACCTCGGCCCTTAAAAATTCGCACTTATCAGGCTGGAGTTTTAAATTATTCTCTCGCAGCCTCTGGAGTATTACTCGTAACTTGGCATTGTGCTCGTCTACTGAGCTACCATACACAATTATGTCATCCAGATAACATAAACATTTAATGCCAGTTAACCCTGTTAGCACAGTGTTCATCAGCCTTGTGAATGTGGCTGGGGCATCTCTGATACCCATCGGCATTCTCTTATATTCATACTTCTGCCCTAGTGCTGAGAAGGCGGTCTTGGGCCTATCTTCAGGCTTCAGTAGCACTTGGTAGTACCCACTCGCTAAATCTAGAGTCGAGAAATATTTAGCCTTTCCAAGGGCATCTAACAATTCGGAAATTAATGGTAGGGGATAACTAACTCCTATTGTAACCTCATTTAATTTCCTATAGTCTATAACGACCCTCCATTTCTGTATGCCTGAGGCATCTAGTTTCTTTGGGATTAAAAGTAACGGCGCATTCCAGGGTGACACACTGGGACTGATTATGTCATCCTCCAACAGTTTATCTATTTGTTTTCGTATCTCTCCCTTCTGTGCTTCTGGGAGCCCATAGGGCCGTACGTTAATAGGAGGTTGTTCCCTAGATATTGGAATCTCATGCTGTATTACCTTCGTATGGGTCAACTTGTCCCCCTCTAAGTGAAATACATCATCATACTCTGTACAGATGGCCAATATTTTCTCTGCATCTACCATGTTCAAATGGTCTATCCGCAGCTGTTCGGTCACTCTCTGTGAGCGCAACTTTCCGAAACCTAAACCATTGTCTTCGGTCTCCTTGGTTAGCCTTACCCTTTTCCCTTGTGACAGGCATGTGTAATCAACCTCATGAATGCATACCACAGGGCTCTGTATCTCTACTTCTTTCTCGGTGGTGTTAATAATGCTTACAATAGCCTCATTTCTCTGGGACCTGGTTAAACATTCGGCTAAATACACCCCTGGTGCTACTTCTGCTCGCTCTATTACGCCAACAGGTAGATTCTTATTTACCTCAATGGCCACTACCTTCTCGGTCCTAGGTTCGAGACGGATCAGCTTTGTCTCTCGAGCCCCCATTGAGTACCTGGTCCCTTTTATTATGACGTAGCCTTCCTTGTAATTTATTACGCCATCTGACAAGAGGTCCTTCCCAATAATGCCATCTTGGGTCAAGTTAATGTCTTTACCCACTACATGGAAGGTGTGACTGGAACCACTTATCTCAAACCGTACCGTACCCTTGGTATATAGCTTGCCTTCACTGACCCCGGTCAGTTCTATGACATGTCCCCTCATAATTGCGCATACTTTTGGTACGCTTCCTTCTTTGACCAGGCTAATTTCTGACCCTGTGTCTAACAAGAATCGAAGCGGTTTCCCTCTCTGGACGATGCTAAGTAACATCGTGCCTTCGTCATCTGAACTTTCGAGACTTATTTTTCTACGGGATTCCGAGGTTGTCTCCGGCCTTCGGTCCCTGCTTAGTTTGTTGCTAACCTGGTTTTCATAGCCTGTCCTTGGCTACTCACTGATCCAAACGGGCCCTCCTCGGTTTGTTGCGACCCCCTGTCACCCTCGTCTCCAGACCTTCGGAAGACTTTCATGTCCGTTCTGCTTGTCTGTTGACCCATTGTTTTCGTGCGACAGTACCTCTGTAAGTGCCCCGCTTTCCCACAAGCATAGCACTGTTTAGTGGACTGTTTACCAAGTACATTTCTCCAACAGTCCCTTTCCAAGTGACCATCTCTACCACACGAATAGCATCTCGTTATTTCGGTATGTTGTCTGTTAACCGGTAGCCTGCAATTATCTTGCTCATGCCCTTTCCTATTGCAATTGTAGCAAGTTCGTGTACCCCTGGTACTCTCCCTCATGCCCGCCTTGACTGTGCGGACCGTTCGCGTTTCTACACCTACTTGGTCCCTTTGCTTCTTTCGGCAATCTCTCTCTATGTGTCCTTGTTTCTTACAATACCGACACGTTAGCGTTGTCGGTGGTCTTTTTAATTCTGACTCTCCGATAGGTTGACCCTGTGTTTCCTTTCTCGGACTTGTACATTGCCTGGCTAGGTGGCCCTCTTTATTGCAATTGTAGCAAATCACCCTAACCATTGCTGTTCTAGGCTTAGGATGCCACCTTCCTTCTGGTTTTGCTACATTAGGCTTGTTAGTTTCAATTCTCCGTGTGAACCCTAGTGTGTTCCGCCTACTTTGCAATCCATCCTTAGCCTGTTTGGATATAATGACTGCTTCTTCCTGCCTAGCTATTGCCATGGCTCTTTCAAATTTTAAAGGTTGCTGATCCTGCACTCTACATTGGATTCTTGGGTTGTTTAACCCTTGTGTGAAACTAGCCACTCCTATCTTTCTCACGCACTTCAGCTGTGCCTGCCTATCCTGTAGGCATTCGCCCTCTAATAAAGCATCCCTGAAAGCTGACGCCATCGTGTCTACGCGATGCGCCCAGGATGCTACACTCTCTCGCGGTTCCTGACTGCTTCGGAACATTTGGCAGATATATAGATCTAACGTGCCCTGCCTACCATAATATTCATTTAGCGCTACTTTAGCGTTCTCCCAGTTAGTAATATCAGCTCTTACCAAGAGCTTCTCTCGGGCCTTGCCTGTAATTTTTGTCAATATATATTTAAAGAAAAGTGCCTGATCATTCTCCCTGATCATGCGTACAGCCGCATCTACGTTGGCAAGAAATTCTCGTAGTCTGTCTGGCTGACTACCGTCAAATTCTCGACCAATCAGTCTGTGTCCCTCTACTACAGTTACATACGGTCCTTCTAAGCTACGTGCATCATCATCATCATCAGCCTCTGCTATCTGAAATTCTGGCCTTCCTGCATTTAAATCTACATCCTCCTCCTGACTTGCCATACTGAATTAAAGTGGACTCACCCTACGATGTCTTCTGTACTGCTGGGCTTGTTGGCTGCGATCCGTGTAGGCTGCTTAATAGGCTGCTGGGCTTGTTGGCTGCGATCCGTGTAGGCTTCTTAATAGGCTGCTGGGCTTGTTGGCTGCGATCCGTATAGTCTGCTTAATAGGCTGCTGGGCTTGTTGGCTGCGATCCGTGTAGGCTGCTTAATAGGCTGCTGGGCTTGTTGGCTGCGATCCGTATAGTCTGCTTAATAGGCTGCTGGGCTTGTTGGCTGCGATCCGTATAGTCTGCTTAATAGGCTGCTGGCTCCCTGAAGCTGGGCTGAATTGTGGCTCCTACGATGCGTGGTTCGATCTTCTGCGATGCGCGGTTTTCGGACTGATATGGTTCTACTGTTCGTCGGAGTTCGAACTAAGGGCACCCCACATACCTGACACCAAAACGTAAGTCTGTCGTGACTCACCTTGTCCCGAGATGTTCTGGACGATTTGTTCTCCCGAGCGGCTTGGAGAATCTGTGGGTTGGGTGCCCTGAACCATTAAATGAAGTACTGAGTCCCATTTAATATGATATATATTTGCTTTCAACTCTGACTTCCCAAATACCGTACATATTTACAATGTCTATTTACAACATACTTCAGTGATGTGCCTGCTCCGGAAGCTTTTAGAATACTGACTTCCAACCTGGGTAGAGTCCATGTAGAAAACCTGAGAGTTGCCCTCTAGCTTGTCTCTAAGCCTAAGTCCGCATCTCCCACTACTGTCTGAGAGACTAAGTCTTTCCAATATCACTTCTAACGCGGCTATGTCCTACTCCTCTCTCTCATTCTGAATGTAAGCACCTCCAGTCTTATTACCGACGTTCTTGACCTACGTAGAGCGTTCTCCTGTCCAAGACTAAAGATATCCCTTAAGCCTCTGCAGCTTGTATATATATCCTGGTCTGGCCCTTGCTAACTAGTGAGAGGGGGAACTCCCACCCTAGTACTAGTCTACCCCCAACTGGGATCCCTCTCCAGTAGGTGGTGCTATGGTGGTCAATCTCAGAACCACTTATTCTCTGTCTCACTCAGCCTAACTCATATCTCTCACTGAGTGGAATGTTTTGCCATGAAGTGGAGATTTTCCGATGCTCCATCCTTCCATGAGTCATGTATTCTTTCCTTGTCTCTCCCAATGCTAATTATTCTGAATGCTGGATTTGTGCTTGTAGCTAGCCACTGTTCATTTACTCAACCCTTGGTCAGTTTACATAGATAAGATTACAACTCAATAACAAGTTACTCATAAGCCTTCCGTAGCAGGACTTGAAGAACAAGTAATTTCACATATCCAATTCTAAATGTTTCAAATATAAAGTAGCACATTTTACACAATTAATAACCATAATTCTTCTTGTAAGAAAACTCTTTATCCTTTCGTTTATACATTCCTAGTGGTCTCCTGTACTGGGGATCCACTAGTTCAATTCTAATCTCCTTAACTTAATATATGCTATGGGACTTAATATATCTTGGTTCGATTCCCGGCATCGGTGCCATCACGACACCTGTACTTGCACAGAAAGTACCCGATGCCTTTAAAACATCGTGGCAAATCGGACTTTTCTTTGATGAGGCAAGAAAGTCTCTTGCTTCCTTCTGCATGACAACACAATACATTCACTCTGTCCTTGTACGATTTCCCGCCATGGCACTTCTCTCGTACTTCAGAAATGTGAATACTTGCCACGTCACAAAGTATTTTATAAGACCCATTACTTCATGCAATCACCTTGATTCAGAGTTTAAACCTTCCAAATGCCACGGAAAAAAACTATTTCGGAAATGTATCCAACAAGGTGCATTTACAATGTTCAAATAATACACTTGGATGAATCACTGACAAACATAACCTCACGCAAAAAAAGAAAAATCACACGATTCTAAGACGAGGATAAACATGGCTGGTTCCCCTATGCAAATGCATTATTTTTTTGGATTTCTCCACTTTTTGCATTTTTTTTCTAGTTGTTTTACGTCGCACCGACACAGATAGGTCTTATGGCGACGATGGGACAGGGAAGGGCTAGGAGTGGGAAGGAAGCGGCCGTGGCCTTAATTAAGGTACAGCCCCAGCATTTGCCTGGTGTGAAAATGGGAAACCACGGAAAACCATTTTCAGGGCTGTCGACAGTGGGGTTCGAACCTACTATCTCCCGAATACTGGACACTGGCCGCATTTAAGCGACTGCAGCTATCGAGCTCGGTAATTTTGCATTTTTAGATGCCTTGTACATGCACGGAAAGTACCCGACGCCCTTAAAACATTGTGGCTTATCGAACTTCCCTATGACGAGGGGAGAAATTATCTCGCTTCCGTGTGCATTGCAGCACACTACAACGACCACCACCCTTATACGATTTCTCGGCTGGCACTTTCTCCTTTAATACCATAAGAACGTTTGGGCTCGGCATTAAAAGAAAGCAATGCAGTTTCATCGGCAATGACAATATTGTTTGTTGCCTACGAATTGATTATATGAGCCATGCTTTTTCTTTAACTCTCGGCATCGCCAGTGTTCGCGGATTGTGTTTCTCCGCACACTGCCTGCCGAGTGATATTACGGCGTTCCTTAAAACGTTGAATACAAAAGAATTCCGATATTTCACTCGAACTTAGCAATTATGAAGCACATTGCAGACACACTGAAGTATGTGAAAGTGCAGAAACCTACCCCTGCACGTTCCGGAAGACGTGTTCTGTCATGACGAGGATAAATTTTGAATTCAAATTACTCTGTAACATACTTTGTTTTAAAATGTAAAGGCAGTTTTGAATTAAAAGTCTGAATTTCGGTAATGGGGCCGACATTGTACTTCGAATTACGAATTATCCATATTTTAAATTAAACAATTTAAATAACATGCAAAACCGTATCTCACGATTCCGGGAACGAAATCTTCTTCTAATTAGGAGGGATTTTGCATTAACAGATTTCGAATTATCGAGGTTCTACTGTATTAGATACCGGTGTGCATTTAATATTAGCCTGCTGAATAACAAATACGGATTTTTCATTACTTTTTTAATGTTGTTATATCCTTTAACTGGTGACGTGAGGTCTCATAGACTCCCATTAAACATAAAACATCCGGACTTCTTTAATTAAAAGTCTTGCAGGGAGCTGTAGTTTACCTTCTTATCTGTGTCAACACCCTTCACGCCCTGGGTTAGGATTAGCTCGCTATGTTCGATTGAAATTCTCAATTGGACTTCACGTCAGCATTTACGAGAGTACTTTTGCATGTTGCGTGGTCAGTGTATGTAAAACATCTCAAATGACTTGTCCGTTGCAGTTATTAAGAACTACAAATCCACAGCTCGAGAGGTACATTGGGAACTACTAATGAAAAATGTTGTGATATGGCTATTTTCTTATGGTTATTGGAGATCGCTTGTAATGCTTTCGTGTTGTTCAACTAGTGCCATGAAAGCCCAGGAAAAAAATGGAATTCTTGAAGGGTTTGGTATATGATCAGGTGAAATTACATGTCAAAGAAGAATGATAAATGAGAGAGACCCCAAAGAGAAACGAGGAGGAATAAGCAACATTTTGCACGCAAGACTCGACTCCAAGGTACGGAAGAAAAACTGAAGAAACGGCAGTCTTGCCGTACATGTCCAGCATCCTTGAAGAGAAAAACAGCATATGGGTTTTAAGTGGGAGGTTTGGTTTGTTTGCAGTCTACTAACAAACTCTGCAACAGTTACAGCAAGGACGAATGGATATCGCACCATCAGTGCAGAATTTCAGTGCCAGAATGATAGGTTCCAAAGTGTGCTGCACGTTTTCATCTATGATTATTTTTGTTTACGTTTGTTGTGTATTGGATCAGTGAAAAGTGATCTGTTCAGTAATTGTGGTGTATTGGTATAATTTTACTGACGACAACGATCGAGGGGAAATTTAAGACAATGTCTGTGCACTGTGAATAAGAAAGAAGGGGAAATATATCTAATTTTTGTCTTATCAGATCAAAGATCATTCATATTATGAGATTATTGCATGGTGAATCAGATTGGTTGAGATGACTGTCTACATGTTAGCCAATCAGTTATTATACAAAATTTCTTCTAGTAAAAGTAACTAGATATTACCAAAATAACCCTAAAAACATTTGCATAGAGACATCTATTGGGTGACGGGAGATACTAAACATGACTATATCTGTACTGTTTATTACCAGGGCTTATAAATCTGGATTTAAGTTTCTGGAAATTCAGTAAAGTTAACAGCGTAGTTAAAGTTACAAGGGCATTTAGGTAACTCGTATGTAACTGTGGTGTACCATAAACTGACCATTAGATTAACTTGTGCGGTGGTGAGTTATTCTGACACAAGTGTCAACGGCACCTGAAAGACGCCACATGAATTTGGCTGCTGCAAAGTAAGTCCCCATTTTGAAGTACAGTAAAACCTCGTTAATTCGAAGTCGTTGGGACGCAAAAATCGGACTTCGAATTACGTGATTTCGAATTAACCGCCAACACGTACCTCGGAAATGCCAACCCTTGCGGCCTAACAGTATATTCTAAGACCCGTTACTGCATGCAGTTAACCTTGATTCACAGTTTAAAGCTCTCAAATATCATGGAAAAAACTATTTCCAAATGTATACAACAAGATGCAATTACAGTAATCAATGCACTTGGATAACTCGCCGGCAAACATAACCTCACGCAATCAAATCAAAAGAAAGAAAACATGATTGAAAGGCGAGGAGAAATCTATACTGGCTCCCCTGTGCAAGTGCTTTATTAATTGGATTACTGTACTGTATGCATTTTTGATGCCTTGTGCTTGCACGGAAGGTACCCGATGTCCTTAAAACATCGCGGCTTATCGAACGTTCATATGACGAGGGAAGAAAGTCTCTCGCTTCCGTCCACATTACAACAACAGTACAGTGACTATACTTGTACGATTTCCCGCCATGGCATTTCTAAGACCCATTAATGTATGCAATCACCTTGATTCTCAGTTTAAACTTTTCAAATGCCATGGCAAACACTATTTTAGAAATGTATCCAACAAGGTGCATTTACATCATTCAGATAATGCTCTTGTATAAAACAATGACAAATATAACCTCACGCAACGAAAGGAAGAAAACACGATTCAAAGACGAGGAAAAATTATGCTTTCTACCCTGTGCAAATGCTTTATTTTTTGGATTAGGCCTACTGTACTGTCTGCCTTTTTAGATGCCTTGTACTGGCATGGAAAGTGACCGACACCCTTCAACATCGTGGCTTTTAGAACTTTCCTATGACAGGGGAAGGAAGTCTCTCGCTTCCGTGTGCACTGTGCACTGCATAGCAACAAAGTACATTTGCCGGCTGGCAATTCTCTCCTTTAAAACCATTAGTCCATTTGGTTTCAGCATTTAAAAAAATAAAACAAACGAACAATGTAGTTTCATCTGCATTGACAATATTGGTGCGTACGATACGAATTGATTATAGGCTATAAGCCACGCTTTTTCGCCAACTGTCTACATCGCCCAAGTTCGCGGATTCTACCTCTCTGTACACTGCCTGCTACGTGATATTGTGAATTATGGCGTTCCTAAAAACTCCGAATACAAGATAATTACGATTCCGCTCGAACATAGCAGATATGAAGCACACTGTAGACACGCCGAAGTAGGTGAAAGTGCGCAAAGTTACCCCTTCACGTTCCGGAAGACGCGCTCTTTCATGACGCGGAGAAATTTTGAGTTTAAATTACTCCGTAAAATACTATTTTTTTTTTTTCAAAATGTAAAGGCAGTTTCGAATTAAAAGTCTGAATTTCGATAACGGGACTGACATTGTTCTTCGAATTACGAATTATGCGTATGCACAAACGGGAAAACTGAACAGGTTCAAAGGAACTACAGCAGGAAAGAGACACTCTATCTACCTCAGGCCTCAGTTGGCATACTTACTTACGTGATTCAAGCAAAAATATAACCACGCAAATACCAAGCAGATTGGGCTAGCGATTAGACTGTTGCCTACGCTATAATACAAGGCCTTGAAATGCACTTGTGGAAACGGGTTGCTTCCTAGTTCACCATTCAGCCGCTAGGATCGCGTTCTTGCCCCCTTGTATTTGTATGGCCGTATATGTCAATAAGTAAATTATATCCTAAATAAAAAGAACTGAATGTTTTTGCGAGTAATGACAGTACTTTATTTATAGAGTGGTGCTGCATTGGCTTCGATATGTCATTGAAGTTTCAAAACTTTCTCTCTTCTACTTGAGTGGCTCAAAGCAATGTTGTCTAACAGAGGTCTCAGAAATGTTCATAGTAGAAAAAGAGGTGGTTTGTCGCCTTTACACTTTCCACACTTAATTTCACTGTTGAATATGTCTTTCGAAAAAATATAAGTACACCTTTAAGTAACTCTCTTCAGGGCAAGTACTGCATAGCGGAGGTGACAAATTCCGTCGTTCAGTGCAGAAGTGCCACAGACGATGATTTTCGGTATCTGAGGGCTCTTCGATCTTGAAAACGAATAAGACACAATGTTGGACTTGGAGTAGCTGGAGAAGAGAGATGTTCTAAACAGCCTTTACACACTCTGTCCCTTTTTTTTTTTTTTTGCCACACGAACCATAATGCCATTTAATTCTGCTTGGCGTCTTAGGTAGCGGAAGAAGAGCTCGATGTCATAGCTCGTTAGGTTCGTTGTCAATGCATAATGCAAATTTTACGCAGGCCACAGTGGATTGGGCAGTCAAGATCTATGCCTGGTACATTTCTCTCATGAATCTTTTCTACTCTCTCTGAATGCAGTTGAAGTTTCTTAATATATGACAGGAAATCAGTAATTAACCAACTGAGGCGTTCATCTTCAGTACTAAAAGATGCTTTTTTTTTTTTTTTTTTTTTTTGCTGGTGGCTTTACGTCGCACCGACACGGATAGGTATTATGGCGATGATGGGATAGGAAAGGCCTAGGAGTTGGAAGGAAGCGGTCGTAGCCTTAATTAAGGTACAGCCCCAGCATTTGCCTGGTGTGAAAATGAGAAACCACAGAAAACCATCTTCAGGGCTGCTGACAGTCTGATTCGAACCCACTATCTCCCGGATGCAAACTTACAGCCGCACACCCCTAACCATACGACCAACTCGCCCGGTTAAAAGATGCTCGTTTGTTCTCGTTCCTGGAGTATGTCCCATGTGAGGTGATGCAGACGTCATGCGCATCGAACACTTTCATAAAGTGCTCCATAAAACAAGTGGCTTATTTTAAACTGTATTTAATGCTCTCGGGACAAATCACCTCCATACTTTTCAAACCGGAGATTGTTTCAGGGGAAGATACAATATTTTTAGCTCTTGCTACATTCATTTTCGCTAAATTTGTTGGGCAATTTATTTTCCTCGTTGGTTTCCTAATTTAAGATTTCTGAGTTTGAAGATGCCTCTCAAATGATTGCCGGTCACGGTAGCATTGTTTACAAAACAGTCCAGTGACAAATTTTGGGATCGCCCGATTCTTATGACGTAACTCGGATCAAAACTTAGGAACAGAGGCCTACTTCGATCAGCTTGAATTCGTATCTCATGCATACTTCCTCTGTATAATGATTTGAACATTGAACATTCACTGGAAACTTGTGAAACGAAATTCCACTACATTTAATTTATCGTGAATAAACCATGACTGGAACTGCGAATGCTTAACATGAGACGAATACATAATACATTCACAACCAACTCAGTTAATGAACATGTTTAAAAGCGCGAACCTGGTAGACGGGTCAAGAAAGCGCTCCTAGCGGCCCGGCATTGAACTTCAGTGTGACCACTTCCATAGCGTTTTACGGGCTCTATTTCCAGGCCTTGTATTATAATGTAGGCAACGGATTAGACAGTTGTACTGCCGTGCCACTAGGTTATGTCATAGAGACGTTTTAGGTTCCCATATATTCGTTGTCAGTTTATTTTATATAAATAGATTCAATAATTTATATTCGTCCTTTAAAAATGTCTTAATATGAATTAAATCATTATTTGAAACTTGGGATAGCACAATTGCGTCAGAAACAAAATTGCATCTCTCAGACGCCACTCGACCTTCTATGACATACAATTGTGTGCGACCACTGCAGGGTTAACAGAACACTTTTGGTTAGGGCATGTACATTAATTTGTATAGGCATATTATTTTAATTTCATTTATGTCTCTCAAATAGGCCTGATAATGTATCAAAACAGGTGACAGGTAATAACTGATATTGCTTTGAATAATTAATGCTACAGGATGCTTATTTTAACGTGTACCGGTCTTGTTATGAACGTAAAAAGTAGTGGTATAATTTCATATCTCTGTTATTTTATTACTTGCTCCTTTTAGTAAAAAAGTCAATTTTTTTTTTTTTTGTTTCCTCGAAGCTTTGCCTTCTCTATTTGCATAATATTCTCTTCTCCACGATCACTGATATCGTGCGAGTACATGAAGGATTTCACCTTGGGTAAGGCTACATGCGCTCCGGCTAAACTCATGACAACTTCAGGCTCACGATCATCTTCTTCCCCTACTTCACTCCTCTCGCCCGCTACATCATCACACAGCTCTTCAATTGTTTTTACTCCAAATGTGGCTACATGAGAATCGATCAGTACATAGTCTTCAAAATCAACGGGGACAGTGTCCCTTTCACCCTTTGTTTCCAGTCTTCATTAACCCATTCGCCTCACATTTAAATACCATTGCAGTTCACTAAGAAATCTCATTTCAATACCGCTCTACGGCCATCGTCATCACACTATTATTTAGAAAATCATACACAACCAACCAGTAAATATTCCTTTCTGAAAATTTGCATGCATGATAACTAAATAATATACTTACCAATGCCGCTATTTTAGTACGTCCGGTGGGTGTGGTACACCTCAAAACATTCTTCTAAGTGAAGAGCTACGCCACACTTTTTGCACTGCCAGCAGCTTTCACTTCTTTTACCCTGCCTGTAGCACACAACACACCTTCTTGCGACTTTTGATTTCTTCTTTGTAGGAGGAATAAGCATGGGAAAGTGGGCCCATGATTTAGCTTCTAATCTGGTGGGAGTGGTGATCACTGAAGGTCGACCTCAAACCGAGTACTCCTGCAACTGAACAGTCTCAGGTAGCTGCTGTGCATTGCTAGTTCTGAAGTCCGTGTAACTCGTCTTTCTGCTAGCAGCAATCTTGTGATACACAGTGAAGGAATTGAAAATACACATATCTAGGAGGTAAAAGAATATTTTCCTATACCCTTTCACTCTGCGTCGCTTGACGGGGAACAGAGCTGTAACTTGATCCTGAAGGTCAACACCACCCATCCCCTTCTGGTATTCAAGGCCACACTTGGGCTTTATCACTTCTTCCCTTGGGGTTTGTTCTCTTTCGTCTGAGTTTGCCTGTCCCTGTCATGTCAGCTGATTTGTGTTTAGTGGTGAGAAAGCAAACATCCTTGTTATCTTTCCACTTCACACACAACATACTGTTGGCAGCCCACGTCTCATACTCTCCACGTTTTAGTTTCGTCTTACTGATATCGCGAGGCATGTCTTTTCGGTTCTGTCTAACAGTTCCAGTTACATTCATCTGCTTGTTGTGCTACCTTTTGAATAAATCTGGGGAAGAATACCAGTTATCTAAAAACAGTATATGCCCTCTGCCTAACAAGGGTTCACACATGTTGAGCACAACGTTTCTTACTTGCTGGCAGACTTGGATCCGTTACATCATCACCTACATAAATTTTGAAAGACAGACAGTAGCCTGAACTTGAATCACAAATTTTGTAAATTTTTATTCCAAACCTAGAACATTTAGACCTATTACACTGGACATATGAAAGGCGGCCTCTGAATTTCATTAGACTTTCATCTAGAGCGATGCCTCTTGTGAAGGTAAATATAATTCTGAAAATTTGGAGCAGAAATGTTGTATTATAGGCCTAATCTTTCTTAGTTTGTCGCTACTATCGACTTGTTCATCGTCAACAAAATGTAGAAATCGTGAAATTATAATAAATCTTCCCGTGCTCATGGTTTCACAAAAAATAGGAGTTTTCATACACCTGTTTTTACTCCAGTATAACTGTATTCTTGACTTTCGCACTTGTGACATTAGTATAACTAACGCAAAATATGCCCTAATTTTGTCTGGTGTAGTCTCAAACCATTTGTCATCGTTTTTCAACTTTTTTCTGTCAGGATTGCTCAACTGTTTTGCTGCATATGAATTTGTCTCGACAGATATATTATCAAACAAAGGGTTCATGTATTTACAGAAAACTGAGAATTCAGATTGTGGCTGCATATCAAACTTTTTCAATAAGTTTTCACTCACCCCACCACTATATTCACTAAACTTATGTACAACAGATTTATTGTCACTTTTTTCCTAGTTCCTGTCAGTCAAGTTAGTCTGTGCCGAGGTAGAAGCTCATTTCAAAAGACTCGGCACACCGTCGTTATTTGCATCACTTTCCGTGTCATCAGAACTATTACACATTGCTAGTACTCGAACTAAGGACTTCAGGGTCTATTTCGTTGTCGCAAACATCACTGCCTTCAATATCACTCTCTAAAACACTATCTATTAGCTTCTTCCGTATTCCTTCTTCATCAACACCAGCACATCTGCTCGACGCCATGATGGCAACTGACAAGAGCGAAATAATATGAAAAAAGATTCTCTTATCTCTTGTTCCGGTAGTGTGTGAGAACCTGGTGAAAGGGAAAAAACAGAAGCCACATGTGTAAACTTCAGCTCAGAATGCATACAAGTGGTATCTGTGGGTTAGTGACTGAACTACATGAATTGATGTACAGCTGTGCATCGCCGCGAGCAGAGCTCGTCATTTGATTCATATGCAACGAATAACTATGACGAGCTAGGGTTGTCAAATGATGCGGGTGGGTTAAAGGCATCATCATCACTATCTTCACTATTAGCACAGAGATTTTCTTTGCTGTCTATTTCCGCCACGCATAGCTGACAGCTGAAACCACCTTTATATGGAAACGGTTCACGGCAGTTGGCTGGGACACCTGCCGCCAAGCTGCTACTGTGAAATGAATCGTTTGTATTAAATTGATTTTCTTGCTCATTTCTTTCCTGGCATCCAACAAGCACGCACCAGTTTGCACTAGGCGCGTATGGTACAGTTGCTTGAAGCATTTTTTTTTTACCCCGAGATCAAGAGGCTTCAACATGCTAGTTCAATTTGGGGGAGAATGCACAACTTTCACATTATGAAGAAATGACGTGTCCTGTCGTTGAGCGGCACAGTTATCCATTAAGACCACGACTTTTATTCCTCTTACACCCAAGAAGGCATGAAATGACCTTAAAAATTGTAAAAAAGTTTCAGTGGTCATTCAAGCGTGGTTTTTTATTTCATGATATATCACAGGTAGTTTTTTCGTGTTCTTAAAACACTGTGGTTTTAATGACTT
Organism: Anabrus simplex; assembly: GCF_040414725.1. Classification (NCBI taxonomy): domain Eukaryota; kingdom Metazoa; phylum Arthropoda; class Insecta; order Orthoptera; family Tettigoniidae; genus Anabrus; species Anabrus simplex. Next base: position 269,636,542 of record NC_090270.1, read on the forward strand.
TCCCACAATGACTAGCACTGTCTTATCTATGCCATCACATTTCACACACAGCAGGACGGTTAGTAATTCTTTTGAACTTTTCCCCCAATGGCAAAGTTCACCCTTCAATGCCAGTGTTCTGTCCGAAGGACACTATTAAAAAAGTCCGGTCTTGCCCGCGTTATATACTGTACGTCACGCGGCTCATACCCCTCCAGTAGCGAAGGCAGTATCTCGTTCCACAGCTCCTTAACTTCTGTGTCCACTGAAGCATTTTCTCTGGAAACTTTCTTGAAGACTAGTTCATGTCGCACTTTAAATTGAGCGATCCATCTATTCGATGCAGTAAAATGATCAATTTTCAATCTTGCACCTATCTTCTTGGCTTTCTCCCGTAATACGGTTCTATCTATAGGGATATTGAAAGCCCTTGCTTGCTGGTACCAATTTGAAAAAGATATTCTCCAGCTGAGCAAATGTAGATTCTCTTCTGTTTTTTTTATTTATTTACAAATTTGCTCTCTGATCTCATTCTTCTTACCAAATATGGCATTTAAAGTTGAAAACGCTTACCCAAGATGTTTAGTGGTATCTACTCATTTTTCGAACAGATTTGATTCTAATTTTCAGTCCTTCTTCCAGCGTTCTTACTTTTTTCTCAGGGCGTGGCGTCATGAATAACAATAATACGCAGGAACTAAAATTAAAAAAAAAAAAAACAATGTAATTATGAACGATAGATAAAATTGTAATCGGCACACACACTCAAGACACACCTCAGGACCAGTCAGAATGAAACGAACAGCACAATTACAGCTTGGCGCTTTCAGCAGAAGCCTTGGTGCCAGGAGGCTTGTAGGCGTGGTTAGACCTATATAACGTGGTTTCACGTAAATAATCGCACTGCAGTCCAGCCTACATGAACCTTGCTCCAGCCGAGAAACTTGCTCAAGCCTAGAAACTTCTATTCACTCGTAGCTTGTACATTCTTGCATAACAGATTGCCGCTATTCCGTGCCGCTTTAATTTCAAACAAATGTTTTGCATATATATTTTTCTCATAAATGATCAATGTGGGAAAATTGTGGCCGAGGACTAGTAATGTTTTGACAATTGATGCGAAAAACAATAGTTTGAGGCACGATAGATGCGGGGAAATTTAACATTAGTTTATATAGAACATTAATGGGACTAAATAAATTGAATGATGCATACGAGAAAACGACAGTTCCGGGAACGATGAATCGAAGTTCTACTGTATATACTACCTCAGATCACGGAAGAATACAATTCCCTGCTAGATACTCTAATCTTTCCCAGTTTCCTATATTCAGCAGATGGCAGAGCGTTCCTAATAACATCCATGCTACTAAGAGAAAAATGTCTATGTACAGACAGACACCATCATTATCTGGAAAGTCTTATTGAAGGATGACCTAGCTACAACCAGAAATTATGAAGGCCATGCATCTTGAAAGTTCTTTGCATAGCAAAAAACACTCCTTCGTGACTAACATACGAGCTCACAAGACAACCATTCTATATAGAAGGACTGTAATTAAAAATACCATTGCCTTCTATGGTACAGTGCAGAGCTTTACATCAAGAACTGCAGTATAAAAAAGCGAATATATGGATAGATTTTTACCAGACAGACAGCCTGTATCAGAGTGGATAAATTCTGACTACGAATTGCTGCATACCATAACACGCTTCTTATTGAGTGTTCCGAAAACCTTTGAAAAGGGCAGGCAAACCAATATGACAACGGCACATCAAGACGAGTTATTTGATATATTTATAACGAATGCTGCAGAGCAACATGGGTCCTCTAGTTTATATTTAATTAGAAAAACTCTTATACAACATGGAAACTTTTATACCTTTTTAAGGCTTAATGTTTGGTCTCTGTATCTGTGAACAGATCATAAAGATCTAACTCTGTGCTGCTTATACATTGTCACTTGGGTGGCTATTGTTCAGAGTCTTTGTAGATATAACAATGCATATATGGCTTATGATTCATCAAGCCATTGTCACCTCGACATTGCTTGGCGAGTGTAAATTGGGGATCCAGTACTGTTTCAACATTAAATGATTGAGCTCTTTCACATGGTGAAACAGAGTTTCATCATGAATATCAAGTGTGAAAACGATGTTACCAAATTATCCCTTCCAAAATTAAAATAACAAACAAACCGGCTCATTCCAGCTATTTCCGAAATTTCTATTTGGTTTTGTTGGGGGAGTTTAAGACCGGATACCCTCCCTGATGCTTTGTGATTTTTGAGATGAAAATCTCAACATAGGATTGACCAGGATTTGAACGTTGGCCTTCTTGGTGGGAAGCCATCATCTAAGCCACTGAGCTAATCATCACCCTCTCCCTCTCTCACCTCGAAAAAGTGATGGATGGATTATGTGTGTGTTGTGTGAGTAATACTAGGTATCCTCACCAGATCTTCTTTATGATGAATTTACGATGCGGCAAACAGCACTGTTGAGCCACTTTGAGACTGTATAAAGATCATCTTAAAGAAGCAATGAGTGACTAGTATAAATTTGCAAACCTTAGATGCACTTCTGGAGATCACAGAGTTTTATGCTGAACTATCTCTGCTGCTATTGATCTGCTAGAACGATAAGGCAACAAATATGCAAAAACACTCATCACAATTATGATAGCTCTGCCCATTCTCATTATCACCCATCCATTACTGCAATTTGGATCAATAGATGTTCAATTGATTGATTTGTTTAGTCACCAGAAATGTGTACTAAAACTGGACTATGTGAAAAATTGATTATTTAGAGTATACAGGGTAATGGAAGCAGTATAAGAGATGGAAATGGCGTGAAGAAAGTGGAAAGAAAATAAAAATGCAGAGAATAGGTAAAGACATCATGAAGCCAGGGAAGTGTATCAAAAGATGGTGCAGAAAGAGAAAAGGAGATGCTGGAATGTTCCACAGACATCTTGTGGGAGAATGTTACAGAAAGTGAAAAGGATGTTGTATGAATTGGTAAAGTATAAAGTAAAAAAAGAGAGGATATGACATTTGTAAAGACAGAAGCAGGACAATTTTGACACAAATGAGGACACCTGAGTAGCAAAGAGCATTTTTCAAAGTTACTTAATATCCATATCGTTTGCAAATGTTCCAGTGATATACGGATAAATGAAATGGCAGCACAAGAATAAATTAGTGTATCGAATCAGGTGATTGAAGAGTTTGGAATGAGAATAAGCATAGAGAATAGTGAAACAGTATTGATGACAAGATGAAGGAAGGAAGGAAGGAAGGAAGGAAGGAAGTAATGAAGGGGTATAATGTAAGAAGAGCATACAGAGAAGAGAGGAAACATACAAGAAATACACTTAAGAAAATGGAAATTGCAACACCATGAAGGCATTGGTCATTTGTGTTGATTTTCAAGATATGGAACGATGCATGTAGGTACGTAAACGATCAATGGTTATGACCCATTGGATTGTTGCCACAGGTCTCCCCACGTGATTGGTCGCGGAGGTATCAACTCCAGTACATGAACTCTTGTGTAGCGTAGTTGACTTGCAGTCTGTGCAGTGAAGTGTTCCCCGCCAAACATGCCTCTACGACAGAGAAGAGCACGCTATCAACAACTGTCGCTGTTTGAGAGGGCTCGGATAATTGGGCTGTGTAAGGCTGGATTATCGCTAAGGACTGTCACTGCACGTGTTGGCCGACAGGCATCCATGGTCCGTGTATGGCAGCAGTGGTCAAATGAAGGTACCGACACTCGTAGACCTGGCACAGGTCCAGCGCGACAGACAACTGTGAGAGAGGATCGCCGCATCATTCGGATGATTACATAAAATCAGCTTCATGGTCCGTATCGCACTTCAATAGATTCACAATGAAGTATTTATTTATTTTCCACCTAGTCGATACAATGATTGCCTAAGGCAATTTTTATTGGTCAAAAGTGGTACATGTTTCGTATATTATCAACATCTTCAGCCACATAACACAGTTTAGATGAAAAATATAAAATTGACAAAGTAATGCTTTAGAGGAAGTGTCCTTGTCAATCTTATGTTAATTTCAAGGACACTTCCTCTAAAGCATTACTTTGTCAATTTTATATTTTTCATCTAAACTGTGTTATGTGGCTGAAGATGTTGATAATATACGAAACATGTACCACTTTTGACCAATAAAAATTGCCTTAGGCAATCATTGTATCGACTAGGTGGAAAATAAATAAATACTTCATTGTGAATCATTCGGATGACCCGAATTGAACCCCATGCAACAGCAGCGCAAATTCGAGCAGCTGTTGCACCCCACGTTACACAACGAACAGTTGGTAATTGTCTGCGTGCAGCTGGCTTAGAGCCCATGTCCCTGCAGAAGGTGTTCCATTGACCCCACAACAACGACATGTAAGGCTGGCCTGGTGTTGAGAAAGATCGAAGTGGGTCAACGAATGGCATAGGGTCGTCTTTAGTGATGAATCCCGCTTCTGTCTTGCCCGCAGTGATCGCCGGAATCGTGTGCGCCGACGTACAAGGGAGAGGGGCCACCCAGATCTTATTGTCGAGAGGCACACAGGGCCAACACCAAGCATTATGGTCTGGGGAGCTATTGGCTTTAATGTGAAACCACAATTAGTGCTTGTTGAGGGCACTATGACTGCTCGACATTACGTTGATAGGGTACTCAATCCAGTAGTTGTCCCTATGATGGCGAACATTGCTAATGGGATGTTTCAGCAGGACAATGCCCGGGTTCACACTGCACGCATCTCCAGAGAAGCTCTCCACAACATCACAACCTTAGAATGGCCCGCCAGATCCCCGGACCTCAGTCCTATTGAGCATGTGTGGGACATGATGGGTCAACAACTGGCCAACCGTCCTCGGCCACCCACAACTCTGGAACAACTGACCCGTGCATTGCAGCAAGCATGGGCCACAATTCCTCAGGAAGCTATCCAGGCCCTTATTGACTCCATGCCTCGACGAATTCATCAATATATTGCAGCTCGTGGTGGGCACATCCTGTATTGATTGTTGTCCAAGCTTGCGGTCAGAGGGACCTGAAAGTGTAATCATCGAATCACAACCGAACACTCGTCATGCATGTTCAATTGCAGCAATGTAGCACTACTCCTTCTGGGTGTTGCAATTTCCATTTTCTTCAGTGTATTTCGAAACAGCGTTGGAGAGAGGCAAAGATGGAGGTCCTCGATTACAAGTAATGAAAATAATTTTTTCCATACTGAAAGTATCTTCATTTATAATAATATAAGAAATTTATTTTAACTCAACCTATTCAATACAGTACAAGATGTTAACGTATTAGTTAAACATCGTTAAAAATCGTTGAGACATGTTACCTGTTTATCATTTCCAACCAGACGTCTGGTAGAATTTTAAGGTATTTGATATGACTGATGATGCCCCACAGATGGGACGAAACATGTCATCAATTTTTAGTGATGAGACAAAGTCTCTTAGTGCATTGGCACTGCCGGTGGCTCCAGTTAGCCTACGCAGTGGCCTCCACGGTATGCACTAGCCAGCGTATTGGTAGGTGTGCTAGGTACCAACTGATGAGCCCACCCTAGCACACGAGGGCGAAACGCTGGCAACCAAGAATGAGCTAGCTGGAAAATTTATAATGTCCAATAACGGACCATTTATATTGGTATTGTACTTTTTGTCCTGTAACTACTTATAATTTTTTTCTGTGTTTTGAACACAAAGCAGTTAATCTGAAAGGTGCATTTAATAACCTTTCCCTGCAAATAAAAAGGAGAGTTCCTATCTGAGGATTTGATATTGCTTTCGAATAAAATTTGAAATGTTGCTCAAAAGGAGAATGCGTGCATGGTATTGCACAGTTATAGCAAAGGTTCTGGTTCCACCTATCAATACCAATTTATTTTACAAACTCTTGTATTATATACTTGGGACTAGTTTTGACCTGACTGTTGGGTCATCATCAGCCATTTAACATAACCTTAAATCCAATTGGAGATATATGATGGTATTGTACAAGTTTGTTGCATCTCTCAGTTACTATTGAACTTTTGGATATAATGTTTGTTGTGAGTATCCATAGCGTGTGGGAGGTGGATTATATTTTGATACTAATTAAAAATAAGTCCAATAGGATATTAAATGCAACGAACATTCAATTTGATGCACGCATTCTTCTTTTTTTTTTTGAGTTCCTGTATCTGGGATGACTTTATGGAGGGAATCCGGGAATTCAGTTTTACGTCGAACCTGTCCTGCATATATAGTGGGTAACTGTCTCATAGGTTTTTATAATTTTGATATGAAATTTTCCTAAACATTAATTAGAAAAAAATGAACAGAATATTTTGTTAATGTCTATTTGAGTGTTGCCAGGTCTATGAAAAAAAAATCGGTAGATCCTTCATAAAAAATTTTGGTAGTTTCTCGAGCACCGAAATGTTATAATTAGACCTCGGATTTTTAGGCGCTAAAATTTGTATTTGGCGCCTAAAATAGGCTCTCAAATATGTAAAAATAAGTTCAAAATATGCTTTAGGCAGCTTCAGTTTTACATATTTTAATAATCACTTATCAGTATTGCACCGTACGGGGTACATTATTCGTATTGTGCCTTTTCCCTCACTGCCTCAAATACTCCGGCTAATAATCTAATATAAAATGTTGGATGGACAAATAAATACAATCATCTCCTAAAAATTCGGGACGACACGCAGGTAAGAATAAAATAATTACATCAACTTAGGTCTGCGACCAAATCATATTACAATCATCTGTATCTGCAAAAAAAAAAAAAAAAAAAAAAAAAAAATCATTTGTATATTCTATCCCATCCAACATGTGCATTCATTTATCTACACCGATATTGGCTTATTTCGGTGAATAACACATGAGAACCATACTTTGTTATCAAATCATATATTCGTTCGCTGCACAATACCTTTCAGGGATACTCATTTCAATTAACCTTTTTTTATCGTGGACTCAACTGAGAAATGCACAGCCTTTTCCCCAAATCCGTCCGCAAAACCAATTCCAATTAATTGTGGCCAACAATAAAATAGATCTTTGACTTTATCTATTGATTATTTATAAGTACTCCATCTAATATCTCTTCCGATAATGAATTGAATAAATAACAAGAATTCCGGTTGAAATCCTTATCTCCTATTTTATTGAAAGTTCGTTGTACTTGGAATGAAGTATAATTACAATTACATATTCAGTTACACTCTTAGGAATTCCAATTCCAAATTGAAATACAATTCAATATTTTCTTATCATATAAAAAAAAAATCGTCGACATTAACATTACAATCTCGTTTCAATATTTTTGAAATATTAATAATTCATCGAAATATTATTGAAACCTTATAAAATATTCCCTAAACATTGTCGAGATGTCGTTGGAATGGTTGAAATACCTTGAAATATCGGTGAAATAATGTTTAGATATTCCTTAGAAATTGTTGAAAAATCATTGAAATGACTGAAGCACCTTGGAATATCGGCGAAATAATGTTTAGATATTCCTTAAAAATTGTTGAAAAGTCATTGAAATGACTGAAGCACCTTGGAATATCGGCGAAATAATGTTTAGATATTCCTTAAAAATTGTTGAAAAGTCATTGAAATGACTGAAGCACCTTAGAATATCGGCGAAATAATGTTTAGGTATTCCTTAAAAATTGTTGCAAAATCATTGAAATGACTGAAGCACCTTGGAATATCGGCGAAATAATGTTTAAATATCCTTTAAATATTGTTGAAAAGTCATTGAAATGACTGAAGCACCTTGGAATATCGGCGAAATAATGTTTAGATATTCCTTAAAAATTGTTGAAAAGTCATTGAAATGACTGAAGCACCTTGGAATATTGGCGGAATAATGTTTAGATATTCCTTAAATATTGTTGAAAAGGCATTGAAATGACTGAAGCACCTTGGAATATCGGCGAAATAATGTTTAGATATTCCTTAAATATTGTTGAAAAGTCATTGAAATGACTGAAGCACCTTGGAATATCGGCGAAATAATGTCGAAATATCAAGAATATTAACTAAGTACCACTCAAATATCAACTAGACATCATTAAAATTTCATTGGATATCCCTACAAAATTCATATGTATGATCTTTGCTTTCTTTGTTTTCTCAAGTCTTCATTGTGTAATAACGAAAACAACATAAGTTCCATAAATATGGTTCAAAAATTACCATACAGCTATATATCGACTCAAATAAAACCGAAAATAAAATATTCTTTATACTAGGTAAACTAATTTGGTCCTAAAACCATCTGAAAATAAATAGGAGTAGCCTATCATAACATACATGTGCAAACAAGCTAATCAAATATCTTTCCGCGAAATTAAAACAGAAAATGGTATCGGAAATTTACCTGTCCACAAGCAGTAGTCATTTCAGTCATGAAGACGTTTCCTCCCTCCAAAGATGCGTTTGACAGAAATTCAATTTAGGCTTAGCTTATTATGTGAGATTCTTAAAAAAAAAAAAAAAAAAAAAAAAAAAATAATATATATATGTTAACTTTCAATCGCGAATGCCTTATTTAGGATATAATTTTTGATGACCGTATACCATAAGTAGCCTGTAAGTTCATTAACCTCTTATAATCGTATGCATGTGCCACATAACCCGACTTTGTATACTGCTACGTAATTCACATGACGAAAACATCAACTATAACGTAACATTAGCGTTATGTTGCTTAAATATTACCAACTGCTCAAATCTAGTCGTATTTCACCGAATACGCATTCTGTCAATAACAATTCCTCATTACTTATACACTTCCCTATCTCCATTATTTTAGCCTATAATCTCTTAAGATTATCGATCATAACAACGATTCCACCTAACAAAATCATTCGTTGCTTTAACTATAGTGCAGTATACGTATAATCCATTCACATAATCTCATCACCTATCATGGGTTTACGATATTCCGTAACACAAGCAATCACATATTCTCAGCAAAATAACACGAGTGTTAATATTTCAGGTTCTACTTACTTACTTTTGGTGTCAAGTTATCGTCAAATTAAGTTCTATTAATCTAGAAGACGGTCTAATACCATTCTGCATTGCACTGGAGTTGAATTACCCAATGAAAGGCATGAATCTTCAGAATCACATTGATAATGTCGGTTTTCCAAAGCTTCACATAAAATAAACAAGCACTCCTACTCATTGATTATAGATTTGAAACGTCAAAGACTACCTAACTCCATATCTTAAATAAGCTATAAGGATTCCTTTTTAATGACCCTACTCATAGAACTTTTATCTTGAAGAATTAAACATTAACCATACTGCAATCATATATTAAATTAAATATTTACTATCATTCATCCAAATATAAGTAATTTTAACTACGGAAATTTAAATATAAGGAACTTGACTTATCTTGCTTTCGTTATTCGACTGGGATGGTCTTCATTCTGGATCTCCCTTGGCTCCCGACTCGAGTTGCGGTTCACGTCATCGTTGGTTACTGGTGACTGGCCTCGGGTGTGGGTGATGACGGCTGGCAAGGGCTCCCACCGGATTGTGATCCCATTCTTCTGGTTTACTCAGCCATCGTATCTCTGTCGATTACGTGCGGTAGAAACATAATGAAGGATAGCATTAGGTGCATTCTCCAGACAGGGAATAAATAATTTTGAATATATATTTTAGCTATCTAGTAAGTTATTCGTCAAGATGCAATATTTAGCGCAATACTTTAAGTATTTCTTGTTTGTCGCTAGCTTAAACAATAAGCTGCCGATCTCTAAATCTTCTTTAAGATTTCGGCTATGAGTTCGTATTGGCAAATCTTGTGGGCGATATCTTCCTCTTTCCTTACACTTCTTTCACGCCCGATGCTTTTAATTCGTATTTTATGGTTTATATACCGCCGTAATTATACTATTAGCAGTTTTCTTCTCTGAATTCAACCTCTTCTTTTCTTGAATACCAATTCTTGCTCACAATTTCGTTCTGATGATCAATACGATTTTTTTTTAAAAGTGTCGTCTTTTTTTTTACTCGGGACAACAATCTGATTATTTTATCACGGCCATTTGGATTGCTAAGGTCCGATCGTCGCAATATCATCTCGTGGCCTACTTGACTGGTTATATCTGCATTTTCTCTCTAGAATATACTCTTTCATTATGTAACCTCCGTCATTTTTATCGCGATGCATGGCAAGTATTAGGGATGTAACTCCTGATCATGACGCAAATCGGGCAATGAAATGGTACAGTATTAAAATACGATTTTTATTTTTCTGAATTGACAATAACTCTAAATGCATACATTTAATAAGGCAATAACATGTTAATACAATATTTCACATACACAATGGTTCACATTTTTGATTTTTTATCTCTAAATAATTAAAACATTGAATTACATGCACGTTACTGCCCATAATTTGATGCACAGTAAATCACTAGCACTTTTTCTAGATTTTCTGTCTTAAAACTACACCGCTTGTCTGACATTACTAGCTTGTAGGCTGAGAAAGTACGCTCAGCGTCAACAGAGGTTACAGGGCTGTATTTGAATTTTGGTGCAAGACGTGGGGAGATGTCACATTCAACGTTAGTTTTTCCACTGAAAACATCAGCCACAGCACAGTCCTGGGTTCTTCTGTAGTACTTTATTAAATTTGTCCCGAATTCTGTCCCCAGCGGGGCCTGCAGCTAAGCTGTTTTTTTCTTTCACCTCTTCTAACAAATCCAATTTTCGTAAGCAGGTTTCCCGGAATACTCAGGTGCAGAAATAACAGGGACCAAAAAAGTATAATGGGACCTGACGTAGGCAATTTCTTGAGTAATGGTTACTTCCTTTAGAACATTTTTGACCGAAGTGATGCACATGGCATCTTCGTTTAGGGTGAGAACAAAACTTATGATTGCATCAAAATGTTCGCTGTAGTACACAGTGGCCTGAAGCCGAGTCCCCCAGCGCGTAAGGATGGGTTCTGGTGGCAGTGGAAGACCAGGTAATTCATTGCGGAACAACTGGATTCGTGTGGGAGCCTTTACAAAATTTTCGTAGTGGAAGAGATCCTCTTGTTGACTCGAGGAAATTCGGCACGTATCTGCTCAGCCACGCGATTCATAGCATGAGCAAGACAAGTGACGTGAATCAAAGCAGTGTAAAATACTTTCAGCAACTTAATGGCAGCAATCATGTAGACGGCTGCATGAGTAAATATAAGAAGCACCTTATTTTCGTCCATGTTATTAGGGAAAAGCACCTTGAGACCTTTATTTACAAACTAAGCAACTGTCTCCTGATTGGGTTTAGTTAACTGTCTGCTGCAGATCAAATATGGCGAACACGGTGTGTCGGATCTAATTTTCTGACTATCAAGTGGGCAATATAACGACATAGTGTCAGTAGGCTCATCGACAGAGATCCAGATGTATGAGTCTCCCATATCTTCCCTTATCCGCCTCGCTCTGTCTTCATAAAAAGTGTCCAGGTAGTTTTTTATTAAAGTTAATTCGGATGAAATGTTCCGATGACGTTTTTGTAATAAACTTTTGAAGGAAGGATTTTCGAGCGAGTTGAAGAGAATATTTGCCGACACGAGGTCTGCATAAGTCCGCATGGGATTTGTCTTTGCTTCTCTTGTTGTTGTTAATAATCTCTGTTTAAGATTTGATTTTCTTTGCAGATTTTCCTGATGTTTAATCCCCTGGACATATTGACTAAGATGCGATCACCTTTCACTGGACACCTAGAAACGACAACTATAAATAGTCGCAAATATTGTGTAAACCGTGCAAGTATATAGCCCAGATGAAAGTAAGCACAGAAGACTATTCAAATTCATAGGGCCTTGTAGTGCTTCCCGTTCCCTCCAGTAGACATGCATCCTGGACCTTTAAGTGACACAGTAGAGGTAATAATTCCATGTGACTATTCCTATCCTGGTCCAGCCTTTGTAAGACAGACCTGCCAACGAGAGTGGGCTGCATGTGCCGTGTACAGGAAACTGCGTGCTTCTGTAGTGGACAATAGTATTGTGTGTGAGTTTCAGGAATGTTTTGGACAGTACACAATCCCCGAGCCAGGGGAAATAACCATTTAAGGTTTAAATCTCCGATCCGGCCGGGAATCGAACTCGGATCCCTTTGAACCGAAGGCGATTATGCTGACCATTCAACCAAGGAGCCAAATACAGTAGAGGTGAATTTAATTCATTTCTTTTCGTGTTTTGTTATGTTCGGTTAGATTATGTTGCCCAACATTTTTGTTACTACTGGTACTGATGCCCGCGCATGGCTGAATTCCGTGTTTTTTCCTCCCTATATTTTCTGTATGCTTATAAAAAAAAAAAAAAAATCATTGGTGTATATATTTACGATGTGTATAATCTGTCCTACACTTCGTACAATTGATAAAAGAGCATATCTCATTTTCTTACAATTTCCACCTCGTATTTTTAGGTTCCCTACGGCAGCATGATATTTTCATTTTTCACTACCTTTGTACTAGTATTCCTCTTCTAAAACCTGCTTGAAAATTTGCCTTTCTCCGAAATGAATAGACCTTACAGTACCACACAAACATGGCCAGTTTTTAACAATTCTATAAACAAAAAATTGAGGGATCGGGATGCGCTACAATCCCCAATTCATATTTACTGTTATACTTCGTTTAGTGTATGTACGCTGAATTGATGTATAAAATTTATAATACTTAATGCAACAGAGATAGAATGCCTACGTATTAAGTACGACTCTCACACCAAAGTACGTACTTCAGAGTGAATTATAAAACAAATTTCACTTACCTCTTTGCTGCAAACGTCACAGAATATAATTTTTCCATCCCACGTGAAATGGGGAAACTCCTCCATCCACTGGTTAATTAAGGATGTCTTGGAAGCTACCACTTTCGCCATAATGCACACACTGAGCAAACGGACGCACTGAAAGTTTCTCACAGAATGGAATGAAGAGTTTTGTTTCCAGCAGGTCAATGGACACTGTCCCCCACCCTTGTGACACACAGACTAAGGGACAGAGGGAGTATTCACAGCGGGAGGTTCTTAAGGACTTCCGGGGAGTGGTAATTCGTTTACAGCTTCACATTTTGTCTGAAAAGAATTTCAAGAGAATACTATTCAAGATACTGAAAACGAGTCGCCAAATATTTAAGTTTCTCCGACTAAATTAAAAGTGTTTTTAATCGATTTAGGGATAAAATGTAGCAATTATAGGAATATAGGCAAAAATAGTTTCCAATGCCAATTTAGCATTTTTAGGCACTAGAAGACCACCGTTTCTAACCTTATAAATACATGAAACATGTAAATAGAACTTCATTTTAAGTTATCTCTTAAGGAACAAAATAGTTTTTGCCTAAAATCCGAGGTCTAGTTACAATAGTGATGGGAAGTTATTATGAGAAAAATACAAGATTTCACTCACCCGTACTCTCTGACCACACTATTCTTCTTCTCCCCACTGTTCCTGTAGATGTAGTTATTCGTCAGGCGTAGAAATTGTGTGCCACTTTTGAAGTCGTGGCAGGATGCAGATTTTTTCTTCTATATGTGGTTTGGGGATTTCCCTTCGAATGATGCCGTCAAGCATGAGTTTCGAGTTCAATAAGATGGGAAAGATTGCGTAATTCGAGCCTAAAATGAATGTGGGGAAGTACCTAAGGAGTGATATCTACAAACGTATTATGTACCATTAGTCATTATTATTAATTTTCCTTAAATTTGGATTAGAAGAAATTTCGGGAATTTTTTTTGTCTTTTCGGGTTTTCTGGTGTGTTGAAAAAATATTGGAAGACCTCCTGAAATTTCGGAAGACCTGGCAACACTGGTCTATTTTGTCTTGCTCTTGTTTTATGCTTTCTCAGCCTGCTATATCTGATTTTAAAGTAGAGAGATGACTTATTCTCAGTATATTTTTAAAAAGTTGCATAGTGTACAGAACAGGAAGTGTGATATCTCAGCCAGGGTTATATTTTCTTGTTAGAATTGCTGTTATCACTATGGTAGACAAGTTAAAGAGCAACATGATAATCACATTAAAGAGTGCTGTTAAGCTGGTAATTCTTTGACTGAGGATTAATTACATTTATTGTGTGTGAATTTTTATTTTTCTGTATGAAAATCTGTTGTAAGATACTTCAACTGTCTTTCTCGTGTGTCAATCTAGGTAATATCACTTGTCTTCTTTTTCCTGATACGTTTTTGCTTATACAGGTTGTTCAAAAAGCCTCTTCCAATCTTCTCTTTTTTCACACTGTCTATTGTTCATCACTGTCTCCTATTGTAGTCCTCTCCAATTTAAGTCATCCACCTGATCCTTCCATCTTGTTCGTGGTCTTCGAATAGGATGGTGTTATGCATCAATTGACCAAGCGCCAAAATGGATTTTTTTTAGGTTATTGCACCATCTGGTAACTAAAGGTGTAAACTTTACATAGGTTATTGTTCAGACTTTTATTCTCAATATGATTTCGCGGGAAATGAATTTTGACCTAACGCCAACCTCTCAATCATTAAATTGAAGTTTTGCATCAAGTGACCAACCACCATTTTTGAGTCTGAATTACGCATCAAATGACCACTCGACAAGCGTGCAGTCACTTGGTCGTGTGATGCTAAACGTAGGTTCCCGCGTAGAAGATTCCCGCACAGGTGTTCTTCCCTGCGGCATACGCCCAGAAACTAAAATCCTCCGATATGGAAAAATCGAAGTTGGATAAAAAACTGGAAAAGTTTCGTTTTGACCTTGAAAAAACACTGCCGTTGTCCCATATTCCCACAAATGTTTTTTTTTTTTTTACAAGCACCAGTTGTGGTTATATAACTTAGGAATTCATATTGGGAAAGGTAATAAAGGTCATTGTTATGTCTGGTTGGAAGGAAAAGCAGGACGAGGGGTTCAGGAGGTTGGATCCTGCTTTTACAGGCATCTCATGGAAAACATGCACAATGCCAAAGAAGTCATATTGTGGTCAGATTCTTGCGGAGGCCAGAATCGTAATATAAAGATTGTTCTAATTCTGAATACAGTTTTGGAACAACACCCTACCATTGAAAAGATTACACAAATATTTTTATTTCCAGGCCATAGCTTCCTCCGTAACAACAGCGAATTTGGAGATGTAGAACATGCTTACAAATTTCAGCAGCGCCTCTATACCACCGAAGACTACACAAATGTAATGAAGATGTGCCGAAAGAAGAACCTGCTTGTTGTGGACAGAATGACCGGACCGGATTTTCATAGTACAGTTCATCTGGAGAAGCACATTGTAAACAGGAAGCAGGCACAAACAGTGAGAAGGTAAACTGGCTGCATGTGAGAGAAATAGACTTGAAGGAAGATAAACTTTTTAGCATTTTCTCCAAAATGCATTTTGATGCAGAACGCACCGTTCAAGTGAACATTAAGAAATCTACAGTTGGCCGTGGCTTCAGAATGAAAATGGTTCAGCTCTACAGGGTCCGCTCACTGTTATGGCCCAACGAAAAACCAGTTTCAGAAGCGAAACTTAACGACCTGCGCTCTCTCATGGAGCTAATTCCCAATGATGCTAAGCCTTTGTATAAGCGCTTGTTTAGTGATCCTGGAATAGACGATGATATAGATGGGTTTTAACGTGGAAATATGGATTTTGAACTCAAATTCTTAATATCCTGCATTATATTACACTTCAAGAAACTGTGTTTATGATGCCTTAATACTATGATCTAACGGTGTAATATCTATACTAATGTATATTCTAAAACTCATGTTTTTTCTATGTCATGTTGCATGCTGTTACGTATAATTTAATCCTGTAGTTAAATAAGTAATAAAATTAGTTAACAAGTACCATATTTTATGCTTCACTGAATTTTTAAAAGTCAAATCGATCACTCCATGATAATTTTATTTGTTGGTCACGTGATGCAAAACAAAAACGAATGTAACCGCAATAAAGCATCAAGTGGCCAAGCAACATTATCTCAGATTACAACGATATACTTGAAATATCCCCAAATTGAATGCATTAAGAAAATTTATGTTTTTATCTTCATTTTGGTGTATAATACCTCACATTTAAAAGGAAATATGAATTAATACAAAGGATTTTGGGTTTGTGTCAATACAGTATCTCAATCTGCTTTTGGTGCTTGGTCAAGTGATGCCTAACACCATCCAATTGGTCTTTTTCCAGATTCTGTCCATTCCTGAGCTCTTCTTAGTAACTTTTCTCGTCCTATTCCTCTGACGTAGCCAAACCATTTCAGCCTATTTCTCTCTATATTTTCTTTTAGGGGGTTGATTTGTAGTGTGGTTTGTACTGTTTCATTTCTTATCTTGTCCCTCCTTGTTTTACCCAAGAACCTGCGGAAAGTACATCTCCGTCGCTTGTGATCTACCGAGATAATTTTTTGTCCAAGTCCAACATTCTGATCATCGGTCAATATTATCAAATAATATGATATATATATCATGATTTTTGCATTGGTTAGTAATTTCGAATTTCTAATTATGTCTGATAAACAGTAATAAAATTTTGAGCAATTTCCTATCCTCTCCAAAAAAAATTCCTTAGTGTTTCCTTTCCCAGTTAGCTTACTTGCTAGGTATTTCTGTACTGTACTTCTTTAAGAATTTTCCCATTACACTGAACACTCTTTATTTTCCTGTTTTCTCTACTGATTTTCATTATTTCACTTTACGTTAAACTTCAGTTGCCCTCTGCCAGATATTTAGTTGTTCTTCCAATTTTTTATCTTTTTCTTCCCATATCATAACATCTGCATTTACCGAGCTCGATAGCTGCAGTCACTTAAGTGCAGCCAGTATCCAGTATTCGGGAGATAGTGGGTCTTCAAACCCCACTATTGGCAGCCCTGAAGATGGTTTTCCGTGGTTTCCCATTTTCACACCAGGCAAATGCTGGGGCTGTACCTTAATTAAGGCCACGGCCGCTTCCTTCCCACTCCTAGCCCTTTCCTGTCCCATCGTCACCATAAGACCTACTGTGTCGGTGCAAAATGAAGCCAATAGCAAAAAAAAAAAAAAATTGCATTTGTTAAAACTTTCATGTCATTTGCTGTTGACCCTATCTGAACACACATTTATTCTCCAGTAAAATTTCATTTGAAAATCAGTGCAAGAAAAAAAAAGACCATGGTGATATCAAGAGGAGAAAGACAAGGGGAAGGCATTGTGAAAATTGGTGGTCAAAGCCTCGAAATTGTTGACAGTTTAAAATGCCTAGAGTGTGAATTAATGGAGAATACAAGGCTGGACATGGAGATTAGCCAAAGGATGCAACAGGTCAAAGCACTTTACCATTGTGTAAGAAACCTTGTCTGGAATAAGGAAGTACCAAGGAAATGTAAAAAGAATGTACACAATGTATTATGTGCCCATATTCACTTATGCAGCTGAGACCTGGACTATTGCAAGTAGGGAGGAGAGTAGAATTCAAGTGAAATATCTTAGAAGTATGATAGGAAAGGCAAGGAAAGACAGATTTAGAAATGAAGATATGAGAAGGGAGATCCGAATGGAAAACCTAAATGAAAGAACTAAGATGGTTTGGGCATGTAAGGAGGCTGGAGGAAAAAAGAATTCCGAGGGGGAAAGTTAGGACAAGGTAGATCAATTCAGTAAAGTGGAGTGCAAAAATAAACTTGGACTGGGACAAAATGGTGGAAGAGGAATGATGGAAGCAGAGAGGAAGGTGGAGATGTGTCATAAATGCCCCGACGCAGCAGGATCTGGATAAGGGGAGAGGAGGAGGAGGATGATGATGATTAGTTCATAACCATCTTGTGGAAATATGGAAAACTGCCGGCTTATTCTTAGATACGTCTTATCCGGATTGAAACTGTGATACAGAAAACTGTTTGGTTGAGAGGGATTAGAACTTCTGTGAACAAATGGGCAGTTAAAACCTGATGTAATATCGCGTATAGTTTTAATTCTATTTCATCTCCCTCTTCTTCTCTCGTTTTTCCCACACCTCCGGGGTCACGGGTGCAAAGTGTGTTACGCATATGGATTTGACTGTGTTTTGCAGGTTCTATGTACATAAATACATGGAGAGAAAATTCCCAAACAAAACAATAAGAGTTCTGTCTTGTAACAAGGAAATTGAATTCGCAGACAAAGGAATAAGAGATCTGTGTTGTAACAATGCTCTGGTATCTTTAAAAAAAAAGCAGGCTTGTAGTTGTACATGACTGTTATTGTGATTATGGCCACACGATTAGGTAGCACGTAGGGACCCTTTTCGGAGGCAGTCCTACCTAGGGAGTGGCGCCCTTGCCTATGTGAGTCCCAGAGCACACTGACCTGGTGTGTGACATCTGATAAAGGTCCCAGCTCAGGGTTACGAGTGAAGATCTCAACGACTTCTACAGCGGAGAAGGTGGACTTTGGCACGGTGGATATGGCAGAAGAGGCAGCTCTGTATTCAGGGATTAATATGAGTACAACCTGCTGGCTTGTAGATTGAGGTGACTGGACACCAAAGACGACTAACCGAGCCAAGTGTAAAGGAAGAATTCAGGCAGGTTGTTGCCGAGATAAGAACTGATATTGGTAAATGAAGAATGGGATACTCTAAAGAAGATTGCGGTTGTTACAGCAGAAAAAGTATGTGGACGACAGAGTCAAATAAGAAAACCTAAAGAAACTGCCAGTTGGAATGATGATATTAAAAGGGCTATCAATGACAGAAACTGTGCAAGAAGATCCTTGTCTCAAGCAAGAACATGGTGAGATCAACATGAAATAAAGGAGAAGCTGTCACTTCACAGAAAGAAAAAATTACAGGTCAAGCAGTTGGTTGTAGCTGAAAAGCAGAAATGCAATGAAGATCTGGCTACCAAAATAACACAGGATGGAAATAAAAAACTGTTATACAGTATTGTTAAGAATAGAACAACTCAATATGAATTATCCAATCTGTAGAACTTCCTAATGGTGAGGTGACTAGGGATAAGACCAAAATATTACAGGAGTTCCAAAGACTCTTTGAAACTTTGCTGAACTGTTATGAAAATGTCAGTCCATTAGACGACGAACCTTATGATTTTGGCAGCACAAATACCACTACTCTGACATGGTTGGAAGTAGACACAGCAATATCTAAGCTGAAAAACACCACATCAACTGGATCAGATGAATTAAGTGTTGAGATGATCAAAGCACTAGGAGAGGTTGGACAGCAGCGGATGTACAGGGTACTAAATAGAATCTGGAAAGAGAATGTAATACCCAACATCTACGAATCCATCCTTGAGAGGAGGATTAGAAAATATGTTGAACCTATGCTTGAGGAGGAACAACATGGATTTAGACCTCATAGATCAACTATAGACCTCATTTTTGACACCAGAATGCTCTGTGATAAGTATTGGGAGAAAGGTAAAACACTTAAAACTGTTTTTTTGGACTTCGAGAAAGCATATGACCATGTACCACACAAGCATATATGGGAATGTTTCAGGCATAAGAAAGTGCTCAATGACCTCATAGCACAAGTACAATTATAAGATGAAACCAAGTGTTGTGTCCGGGTCCAGGATGGAAGGTCAGATTGGTTCAAAACGAAGAGTGGAGTCCAGCAAGGAAGTTGTCTTTCACCACTTCTCTTCATAAACATAACGGATGAAGTTTTAAAAGCGGTTAAAAAAGGGATCCAACAACTAATGCCCTGGTTTTTGCTGATGATGTAATGGTATGGGGTGAGACAGAAGCGGAAGTACAAACTAGACTAGATCTCTGGCATGAAGCTTTTACAACCTTAAGTCTCAAAATCAGCAAAACGAAGACAGTTGACTTGGTGATGAGTAGAAACTCTCCAACTGTTCGTCTAAATAATTGGAGATGAGGAGATGAATGTTGTAGACAACTTCCAGTATTTAGGTAGTGTTCTGTCATTAGACAATACTATAAATCAAGAAATTAGGAACAGTATACAGAAAGCTTCCTAATTCCATCACGCTGTACATCATATACTTTGGGATGAAACCTGTCCGTTAGTTTCTAAGATCAGCTTGTACAAAATATATCTAGTACCTATAATGACATACGGCCTGGAAGCAGCAACACTTACTGGACCAACAGAGTCGTCTTCAGGCAACAGAAATGAAGTTCCTCCGTTCTTGTCTACAAACATCAAAAATTGATAAAATAAGGAATGTGGATATCCAACAACAGCTTGGATTGGAAAGAAGCTTGGTGGAGACTCTAGAAGTGAACAGATTGCAATGGAATTGTCACATGGAAAGAATGAACCCTCACAGGACTCCTCGAACATAACGTTGACCACAGTGTTCCTGGGAAGAGACCATGAGGAAGACCTCGCGATGTTTGGGAAAAAGTGATATTGAAGGACGTTGAAATTAGAGATGTGAACTGGCGTCTCATATATGAGCAGCATCTGTGGATGGATAGGACAAACTGGAGGAGGCTCGTACACAACCACACCCTGTTTGCTGGAGCAAGGAAATGGTGGTGGTGGTGGTGGTGATGATGATGATGGCCACACGACCTCCATTTTTATGTGGAATCTGAACCACAGGCATTTTTTTTTTTCAAAAATCCAACATGATTTGGCTGGGATTCAAGCCTACTGGATACATTCCTACTCTCAATTATAACAATTTAAAATGAGGAATATTATTTAAAATAAAAATCAAAGATGATAATTTTAACAGATACTGGACTTGAATTAAAAATTAAGTTCAAATTTTTAAGGATAGAATGACATAATGCCTGAAATGTCTAGATTAATACTATTAATGAAGGAGGTTACTAGATGATATGTTGTAGAATTAAAAATGGCTGCAAATTTTTGAGGGAAAATTTAAGTTATAATTTTGTCCATAAGAAAGATTGAAACCCAATATGTTAATCAGTTCATCCTTCTCGAGGTGATTGGAATGTGGTCATAAATAAGGCTGACATTAATATCAACATAGCAGCCAATAGTAGTTTGTGCGTTGATGTTTTTCACAGCATTGTGTATATTTTTACAGTGCACAGAAATCTTTAGCAGAGATTAAGATTTAACAATGAGCCTGGTAGAGTGTTGGCTTTCTAAGCCTAAGTTGCTCAATTGGATCCTAGTTCAGTCTTTTGCTATTTGAAGTTGTTCCAATACTGGTTCTCTTGTTGAGCAAATTTGAAAGGGGTTCATACATCATAAAATCATCCTTCATGTCTACAGAATCACAGCCAGCTAGTTTTTGCTTCATTCTGGGTAGGCTTACCTGTTTATGATGATCATCCATTTCAAACTTCCTCTATCCGACCACTATTATTCCTCCTTAACTCTGTTCCAATTCAGATTTCTTGGTCATTTTCAACCACCTTAGTCTCAATTCTAATGAAGATTTTGTACTCCGATTTCCTTCATGATGTCATTTCTTACTCCTTCCTTTGTCTTTCCTGTCATACTTCTTTAAAATTTCATTTCACCGGCCTGGATTTTATTCTCCTGTCTTTTTGTCAGTGTCCAACCTCCGCTGCATATGTCGGTATTGGGCAGTAGTATATCTTATCCATCACATCTTTATACTTCATTGATACTTCTTTCCTCCACACCAGGTTTCTTTTGCTGGTAGATTGAATTTCCCTGTTGAATCCTACTGATTTCCACGTTTAGCCTTGCATTAGTTCGCTTCCCAAGTACTTGAAGCTTTCCACAATTTCAAGGTTTTGTCCTTTTATTTTTATAATTTCTTTCCTTTCCCTTTCTCCTCTAGCCAACACCATTGTCTTATTCTTTTCCATCCTGATTTTCTTTCCACAATTTTCAACAATTTCGCTCAGTATATTGAATTGCCCTTGTACTTCCTCTTTATTTGCTCCTCACATCACATCACCATCTGCAAACAGTATTAGCTTTGGCTCCCTGTTCCCATTTTATCTGTGTCTTCCTCACAAAGTTGTCCATAACCATTATGAATAACGTTGGTGACGGCACACTTCCTTGTCGTAGTCCAGTTTTATTCCAAAACCGCTCTGTCCTCCCTATGTTACTTGCAGTAATATTCACAGAAAATGAAAAGGAAATGGGAGAAGAAGGATGATTGTAAGAAAATACTTCAAAATTATGCTCTGTTGTCGTGGTTTTGCTGTATGTTACCTTGTCATCTTTCATTGGAGAATGGGTTTAGTGACAGTCTGCACTGAACCAGTGAGCTGTAGTATTACCACACTTCCTTTTCTATACCATATGACATTAGTTTGATTATAATGCAGCACAGTTTTAGTGAGATTTGTTGGAAGGGGATCATTTTTACTTGTAACCCTATGTTTTTTAAACGTCTTGGTAATCCAAGGGGAGTTGTTACTGTTACAGAGTTATGAGGACATGTACACACGTGTGAAACGGCCCCGCAGGCAACCCCAGAATCTGATGGCCAAGCCCAGCTCTCAGAAACTACTAGGTATGCTGAGTCTTCTTAAGGAATACGAATGGTAGAAGATATCTTGGGTGAGGAAATGCTATGTTGGTGATGTTGGTGTTAATTATTTGCTCCCTCACTACCATTTCATTTGTGAGTTGGAGTCTGTAACATACTTGCACAAGGTGTGAATAACTCAGTAGCTTGAAGTTTGTCGTGGACAAATAAGAGGTCGTGCTAAAATTGTCAGTTTTATTTAGGAATGACTCTGTTTTGTCCAGATTGAAGGTTTTCACTTGTAATGCACTTTGTATGCTTAGGGAAAGTACAGTAGAAGTCTGTTATAGCGAGAATTCATAACGGCAGAAAATGTACTCGCTATAGCAAATTGTCGTTAAGTCAGTTATTTTTTGTAAAAAAAAAAAATCGGGTCGGGGGAACACCACACACATTAAAATTAGTATGCAGTTTGTTCAAAACTTGCGTTTTCGCAGATTTACATACTACAGCTTATTCGTTATTTTTCTAATTCCGAGATAACATGAACACGTATGTTAAATTTCATTCTGAAAAATTGGAGTAGTATCACTCCAGTGGCTTCTGTGGCAAACGTTAGTTTTGTTATTCAAACAGTGTCATCTAACCTAACTTAAATTGAAACAAGAAATAAAGTGGTTCAACCTATTTGATACAAGGGAAATAAGAAATGTAAATTTTATATTCATATCTGATTAAAAGCGGTACCGGTTTCGATCACAATTCTGGGACATCATCAGCCGATTAAATAAAAATATAAAACAATGTATAGGAAAACAATACGTAAAGGATCTTTCACTAAAAGCAGTTCAGGAAGCACTATAACACTATAGGGATTAGCACGATGTGATGTAAGATCCTAAAATCCAGAAGTCGTCGAAGATCAGTCATTTAAATGAAGCAAGGTGCTTGAAGAGCAGCATAATATCGCAATTTATCCAAAGGTTCTTAAGGAATAACTACCAGTTCTTATCTAAGAAGTCCATTAAAAACACACATGAATTAATAGATAAACTAAATGGGCCGATTGCAGAAACGGTATTTAGACGATGTCTATGGTTAAACAATGCCTAAGTACGGCTGCCGCATTGCAGAGACGTTATTTATCACTTAGACACTGTCTAAAACCGATGTTTAACCGGTCATGTTTAAACACTGCCGAGAGCACTGTTTAACCTCAGATGAGTGCACTGAATCACAATATACCATGAAATATATAATTTGTATTATCATGTTGAGACGATTCCAGGAAGAAAGGTTAGTCCGCCGGCCTCTCTGTGGGTTGCCCGCTGCTAAATCGCAGCAATTCGTTTGACATATACGGGAGATAGATCTTAAAATAAGGTTTCGCTTTACGAGAGACTTGCTTCTTGAGACTGACAAAGGGACAGTTTGGCAATTGTCAACTTGAATACAATGCTTGGCAAGTGATATATTTCATTATATACATGGGGGTAATTTCCATGTAATTGTGGGACACTTCTACTACATTCATATCAGAATTACGTGTCCCGATCTTCAGAGGGCTGTCACATACATCAACTGGGAGGGATTCGTTTATATTTACTGCCAAGTAAACACACATAATAATGAAAACTAAAAAGTAGGTTGTATGGGTTTTATATATATATAATCATATAAGTTTTCACCAACTATCAGATAGGAAAAGGCAAGTGATGGTGATGGTGGTGATTGTTTAAAGAGGACTGGAGAAGAAGAGCTGTGTCGATAATAACAGCCCTAGTATTTGCTTGTTGTGAAAATAAGGAAACTACGGAAAACAATCTTCAGGGCTGCCGATAATGCATTTCGAACCTATGATCTTCAGAATGCAAGCTACATCTATATGGCTCGTACAACACACTCGGTTACACATTACTATTACTTCATCCTCTCTTCGTCCAAGCTACTGTATTTATGAGTAGATTACACTCACTGTAACAACGCTATAAGCAAAGCTACACTTCCCCGTACGGTGGCGTGTCTCTTAGTGTCAATAATATGAGATTTAATTTCCACCGAAAGCGATACTCTTATCTGTGGGCAAGTCATTCTCATGCTTAGCCATATTTGAGTAATGTGTAGGAAGACAAACAGCTAACTGGCATTCGGTGCGCGTACGGACGAATTTCATTGGTTGCGACAAGCAAAGAGTTGCATTAAAGACACTTCTATCATCATTTTCAAACCAGTATTGAAACTTTAAGCTATGTCTAGTTAAACATTGATTGAACATTGTTTATGCAATGGAAGACCGTGCTCATTTTAGACGTTGTCTAAAGTTTAAAACTAGTTATCGTTTCTGCAATCAGCTCAATAAGTTCAGCATGCAACCTGATTATTCTCTCCACTCTTTTGATATTATAAACATGTACCCCAGCATACAAATTTCCAAGTTAATTCCCATCATTGAAAATAACCTGAACAAAAATAGTCACTTCCGTAAATTAGAGATTCAAGATGATATTACCGTATTTCACGGCATAATCGTCGCACTTTTTATACCAAAATTTTCGAAAAAAATTATAGGTGCGACCATTATACGATGAATATTTAATACCAGTATTTGTATTACTCAAAAAATGTATTTATAACTAAATTGTATTTGATACAAATTTAAGATGCACGTAATACTCGCGTTTATACATCAAAATAATTAAAATAGTCTAAAACAAAATTCATAATTTTTCACAACAATTCGGCGAACGTTTTTCCAACCTGAAAATAAAAATGAACGTATTAAGTTAATTTGTCATTAATTTGAGTATTAAAGTTGAAATATTACACTTGCAAAAAATTATCGCTTTGTTGTGAAATGCGGACTTACCGGTACGCAATTTATTCCAAATCTTCGGTGTCGCTATCGCAAGTTTCGCTATCTGATGCGCCGTCCTCGCCTCTGTTAATACCAGTATCAGATTCTTCGTCTCCCTGCCACACTGCGTCATCTTCGGAACCGTCTAGTGCATTCGAAATCCCAGTCCTTTTGAAGCTCTTGGAGACTAGTTCAGGTGGTATAAGATCCCAACTCTTCTTCACCCACGAGCACAACAAGTCCAAGGGTGGACGCCTGATATTTCCGGCGGGCGTCAATTGCTGATCGCCGCTCATCATCCACTCGTTGTAAAATCGACGTAAGTGGTCTTTAAAGGGTTTATTAACACATACGTCTAGTGGCTGCAAAGCAGATGTTAGGCCACCAGGAATGACTGTCTGTCGTGTCTTATTTGTAGTGAGAATTTGCTTCACTTCGTTCACGAGGTGACCTCGGAAACTATCTAAAACAAGCAGAGCTGGTTGTTTTAGTAGTGCACCAGGTCTTCTATTCCACACAGTTTTAACCCAGTCCAGCATGAGTTCTACGTCCATCCAACCCTTTGGTTGCACTCGTACATGAATTCCACGGGGAAACTGTATATTCTTAGGCATCGTTTTCCTCTTGAAAATGATGTAAGGCGGCAACTTTCTCCCGTCAGCTGTAATGGCTAGCATTGCCATGCATCGCAACTTCTCACTACCGCTGGTTTTCATTAATACACTCCGTGATCCTTTTAGCGCAATAGTGCTGTTGCGAGGCATATCAAAAAAGATTGGAGTCTAATCGGCATTACCGATTTGAGAAAGCAAGTACGAAGTTTCCTTGCGCAAACGTATGACAAATCGGTGAAAATTTACAATCTTGTCCGTGTAATCAGCAGGCAACTTTTGGCTTAGTGTTGTTCTCCTTCGCACTGACAGATTGTTTCGTCGCATGAACCCCTTAATCCACCCACGAGTCGCCTTAAACTGAGTTACCGGTATGTTGTTTTGCGCGCTATCTCCTGTCCCTTAATTTGTAACATTTCATATGATACACTGCAGCCATTGTTACGTATTTCACTGACGTACCTAAACACTTCTTCGCCAATTATAGGAAATTTCCCTGTTTTAGGACCTCTAAACGTGCGTCTAGAAGGGTTTGTGCTTTTTAGCTTGTTTTTTACTTTCCGCCAGTCACGCACCAACTTTTCACTCACAGAAAATTTTCTTTCTGCAGCTCTGTTCCCGTGCTGTTCAGCGAAGGCAATTACGCTTTGCTTGAAGCCCGCAGAATAGTTTGTATATTTACCCATAATCGCTTATAAATGCTTCACATGTTAATGTTTTGCGATATAAATGACTTTACGTAATTGTTCACTATTAAAACAAATTATTTCTGCAAACACCCAAAACACAAATTTAAAACTTAAATTCTCACGCACACATGTCTACAGTAATCACGTAAATCTGAAACAAATAAATGCATCTGTGATCTGTCCATTCCAGAGCAGCCAATACTGTTAGGCAGCGAGGAAGCATGCAACAATTTATCAGTTTAGCTCGTTGGTTGCGACACACTACTGCGCTTGCGCAAAGCTTGCAAACCGGAGCTCTAGCTAGCGTGGTGTAAATCTACTGTATAGTTGACTGTATTCCGAGACGTCAGTAACAAACATTCATTTTTTTCAATTTCTTTTAAACATACGGTAATTAGGTTAATATTTCTTCCCAGTTATTGATGATTGTACATTACATTACTGACGAGTTTATAAAATAAAACTTTAATAGCATTGGATAATAATTATCTTGACTGCTTGGATAAAAGTTTTCATCCCATGCCCGGACACTTATGACGTAGTAGTAAGATAAGAGTCTAGCGATGACAACTGAGACATCGTAAGTAATTCGGCTGAATAATTCCGTGGAAATCTGCGTTATCGTCTTGGATTTCACTTTGTGCGCAATAACACAGGAGCCGGCCCCATGGTGTAGGGGTAGCGTGCTTGCCTCTTACACGGAGGCCTCGGGTTCAATTCACGGCCAGGTCAGGGAATTTTACCTGTATCTGAGGGCTGGTTCGAGGTCCATTCAACGTACCTAGCCGGTATTTCCTGGCGACGTTGCCGATAAGCGATAACTTACAGCCTTACGTATTTCAAATGGGAACTCATAATATGTAGGTGGTGAATAAATAGTACACTGTCTTGCGACCACGTTGTCAAACTGCCGATAGCCTACCGGTAAGCATAATATGTAGGTGGTGAATAAACAGTACACTGTCTCGCGACCACGTTGTCAAACTGCCGATAGTCTACCGGTAAGCCATGCGTCGTACATATACCGGTATTATTTATTTATACATTGTGCAACATGTCGCAGATGTGACTGTGTTGCCAAATTGCCCATAAACCATACGCGTATTTAAATTGCGCATTCATGTGCAACTTGCGTTGCATTTCCATTTACCTTTTAACCAGATTAGTGAACAAAATTTGGACGTGCGACGATTATGTAATGAAAGGTTTAAAGTCCGATTTTTGTATTGAAAATAAAGGATGCGACGATTACGCGGTGGCGACGATTATGCCGTGAAATACGGTATGTTACTTAAATTGGTCGTAAACAACTGTTTCACGTTCAATGGCATCATCTACCAACAGAACGGTCTGGCAATGGGTTCACAGGCCTCAGGTATTCTTGCAGAAATTTACTTTTATTTCCTTGTGCACACTGAAATTAACAACAAATTTGATAATATCCTCTTCTGGGCCAGGTATGTTGATGATGTTCTAGCAATTATAAATGAAAAATCAACAGACACTCCCACCACCCTTCAGGGACTAAATAGCATCGACTCCCATATCAAATTTACTCTGGAGTCGGAAACAGATTAAAAGATTAACTTTCTAGATCTAACCATCATAAGACATCCAGATTCTTTAACCTATAAAATTGATAGAAAACCCACCCAATCCGCAGTTACTATTCATCAAGATTCAGCTCACCCCCAACCTCACAAAAGAGCAACATATAATAGCCTAGTTCATCGAGCATTCTACATACCATGACCAAGAAAGATCTTTCCATTGAATTGAATACTATTCACGGTACCGTATAGCAAAATTCAACGGCTTCGGTAGCCACGTTATAGAAAGTATTATCAATAAACATAAATTTTGTCCCAAAACAACACTTAAGAAAGAACTACCTAAATACAAATCCTTTTCCACTTTCACTTTTAATAACAAAATTCCTAAGATCACTAATATTTTCAAGAAAAAAGACGTAAAAATAGCATTCAAACCAATAATAACAGTACTCTCATTCTACATAACACGTCACCCATCAACAAGGTCAACAGGTACGCAAAATCAGGTGTATACAGGCACAAATGTAACTCCTGCACTAATATTTCTTTTGTAGGACAAACTGGAAGAGGTTTTAATATATTTGGAACACATCAATGCAGTCAAATATAATACATTTTCAGGTATTGACTCACATATGGTCGATTTCAATCATAAATTCACAAATATTGAACTAGACAGGAACATTCTTGAAATAGCTAACAAGGGCCGTCTGCTTAATATAACAACTTTTATATACATGTGGACCAGTACTTTAATGCTAACTATAACCTTAATGAAATAACGGAAAAGTCTAATTTTATTTTATTTATTCATTACCTATTTCAGAAAAAACCATTTCGCGGATCAAAAATCTTTAAGTTAATTAAAGGTCCTCCGCCGATACAATCACGATCATTTCCCCACCTGTTGTCCCCGCTTTAAGCCACTTTCCATTTCCCCGCCCCTCCCTTGGCACGTCACCCGCCCCACCGGTTTGCTCCTCCCTTCACAAACTTTCTTCTCCTCTTCATTCCATGCCATTCTCATTCCCTTAGTTGCACTCTACCAGTCAGGTCGTTACATTCCGCGCAAGGTGAGTACTCATTGTTTTCTTGTTTTTCGCCATTCCCTTCCTTTAAAATATCTCGCATTAATTCCAACTTTTTCATCATCGAGTTCTATTGATTCCAACTTGGATTGGGAATTTTCCTCTCACCATATCAAGAATCCATTATATTATAAGAATGTTGTATGGTCTACATTTAATTTCTGTATCAGAAATATTGGACCTCAAGCCAATGTTTAACTTTCAATTCTCTACCTGAAGATGCACTTGAAATTTAGAACTCAATAGAAGTATCTGGACTTTGCATTCACCCGGCACATTACACTTTTAAAGTGCAATTTTAGAATATTCACCAACAAGGGCATATTTTAATCATCATTGTAAAAACATAATATGGTTATTACAACGGGTAATGGAGGAGCTGGGATTTTAGTTACAGTGTGTTTTTAAATTTGTAAAGATTGATTTAATTCAATACTGTGTGTAATTAGAGGGAGAATTTAGTTGTGTGAAGCTGGTTGATCAGAATTTGATAATTGTTAGTTTGTATCAATCTTCAAATGCTGATGCTTATGTATTTCTTAGTAATTTTGTATTACTAATGGAAAAAATGTTGACGCTTAAGGCCGAAGTTGCTGTTTGTAAGGATTTTGACATAGAGATGGCATATTCAGATGGGCAGATTTCTAGAAATTTTCTGAATTTACTGCGCCATTCTGAGTCCAAATCTGGCAGCATCGAAGGAAAATCCACAGCTAGTGTCGGTGAACATCCCAGGGATTAAATCAAATATACAATTTTTTACGTGAATTTGACAGAGTTATTCAATACAACACTTCCATTTACGCCAGAGAAGTTTCACGGACGTTTCAGCTTAAAATGGACCGCAGAATCAGCAAATTTTTATCAGCTATGTTTTCATATTATTTTATATACTAATACTATAATCTATAAATAACAATAATGATAAGTTAAAAGTTATTTATTCAAAAATATAGAATGCGATGGATAAATTAGATCTGAGGCTCGAATATTCATCAATATTTACAATAATATATCTCTTTCAGCACTGGTCTAATATCATCTTTTTCAGTTCTAATTGTCATAGCCTTCAGTAAAAAAAAATTAATATCAGCTTCTGTCTAAGCTTTTGATTTTGTAAGTAATTAAATAATTCATCTCAATAAATCTTCTTTAAATAAAATTACCCTGTCTTAACACAAATTGCTTTTCACATCTCCTAGACCTAGGTGTTTTATTATTGAACTGAACATTGAAGAGCTTGTCATGTCAAAAGTAAATTATTTGAATGAAATGTCTGAAATCTTTAAAAATCTCAAAATATATATATAAAAAATTGATTTTTATACTAGGAACAATTATTTTATATCTTTTCATCATATGAATTCAATTAAATCTTGTTCAATCAGGCATATACAGAATAAGATCAGTTTCAAATATGTAGCTTCCAATGGCTACCTACCATGATATATTTAAAAAATATATAATTAATCATAAACAATTGTATTCAAAATATCTTCCCTGAAAATATCTTAAATTACCCTAAGTAGATTCAGTAGCTTTGTCAGGTTCCAATTATGTCTTATCACCTCATAAAATTCAATCATTTAACTGCAAGTTGATAGGGAATACCATGGATGAAATTTCTAATTCCTCATTAGTGATAGGCTGTCATAAAGAAGACACCAAAATTGTATATCCTATTAACATCCTGTTATTTAGCTTAAATCAGTTTAAATCATATACATAATTTTTAATACTCTTCAAAATTGCCATATGAGTGTTAATTATAGATTATTGGAATTATTTTTGATGATCAACATCCATTATTTGCTCGTAAGTTTATTACCAACTTGCCACTTGTTACGTAATATGGATTATTCCCTATTTAAACATCATTACTACCATTCAGTTTAACCTTGATGCACATTTGTGTTACTTAACCCATTCCAGTCTGGACTGGGCGACTTTAAAACATATCTCTGTACCTGTATGAGGTATTTGCATGATTCTTTTTTCTTTGTACTTGTTCGAGCATCTAGTTTTGAAAAAAAGCTGTTTGTATCATGTTAACTTGAGATATTAAAATTGTTTATATATTATACCATGTTTTGCAAATGGGGAAAAAGTCTGATGGATAATTATGCAGGTACAGTTTTCTGAAATACTGTTATATTTACGCTACATACATACATACATACATATTCCACGTTGTTCCATCTTAAGCTATGGTTCGGCAAATGAGGCTTCTCCACCAGTTGCGGCCCACTATTTTGCTAATATAAAATGTGCATTGCAATTACAGAACAACAACGATTATGAGTACGATATAAAAATAATTTTTCAATAATAATAGTTTTAATTACAATAATGAAAATAGGAGCTCTTATGAAATTTTACTTTTAATTGATAAATTTTGTCAAAAGTTACTTAAATGTAAAATTGTTTAATTTACCACAAAAGACTTCTGAGAAAGAGAAAATAAAGTCTTCTAAACAGACAACTTTACTAATATGTAGACAATGTTACGTATTCACGCAAATATGAAATACGCGGGAACATGCACTAGGCCGTAAAATATGCTTCAGTCACAATGAAATGTAAGAAGTTGGTTCGAATTCATATGTCAGTAGTATGTTAATTTGCGCATAAACTTATAATATATCATGAAATATCGAAAATATCACTTTCGTCAAGCACATGTTTGCTGTGAGAAACCATGTCTCAGAGCTCACTGAGTGACAACATCTACTGATGCATGCTGATCGAAAATATCGTAAATTCTCTGACTTAGACATATAATACTGACATCTGCTTAAATACCCTTGTAACTAATACATGAAGAAACACGATGTAACCACCAGAATGCGTGCATAGCTCGTTTTCAATTTTTAGTGAATTGTCAAACCTTACTACGGGCTATACCCGCAGCGTGGTCTGAGTGTAATTTCGGCTGCTGCAAGCTATGCTCGCAGTTTCATCAAAACTCCCTATCTTTGGCAAGGCTTATAGAAAATTAACCGAAATATCTCTAAAGTAACACTTCACTGACATATGTTCACTCTCCTACCTTAGGTTGTACTTAATTCTTACTGAAGACTACCAGGCAACCATTACGTTGATCTCGTGTGCATGCATGTAAACCACATTCAAAGATAATATTATTAGCATCTTCCTCTTAGTTGCAAAGCCTTCTTGTACTATTATTTTGCTTTATAATGACAAATGTGACATCAGTTTGTATGCTATATACAGATTACCAGTATGTCTGTGGTAGCTTATGATCGTCTAATTCAGTGGTAGTTTATTTCAAATGTTAGCGTGTTTTAAATTGTGTTTCCTAAAGAAACCTTCGCTTTTCTTCCATGCAATCCCAAGGTGAATCCTATCGCATTTTATCTCCTTCATATTTCGTCTAGAATTTCGTAAATATGGTGTGCATGGAAATAAATTCTGGTATTATCTTCGGATTTTACCGGCAAACTTTTTATTTTAACTTGGATATATGTTAATTTTAAACAGAATTGCTCTTCCGATCTTCAAGGCTGCTTATTTCAAATCAGTTTTCTGCTGTTCTGTCTGTTGACTCTAACAATTTCCGATGGTACACTGTCACAGCCACTATGATTCCAATTGCTCGTATCGTTTGATTTGTATTTTTCTACTGTTTAACATACAAACTTTATAATGTTATTCACGCCAAATGACGACTTTTAAATTCCGTATTTTGATAGTCAGGGCAATGAAATGACACATTACTAAGAACTCTAAATTTAACTTGCACAAACAAGATACCTACACGTAATAATGCATGCTTGCATAATATTACTGTAAATTTTTCGAGAGATTTTTATAAACTTAGACTTGTTGGCAGGGGTTTTGCAGATCATGACCCCTTGTTTATATCATATCTTAACCAGCCTGACATAATTTATAATGACGAACCTGTTCTCATGTGGATAAAAAGTCAGGCTGTTGATTATATTAACATATTTGTTGAAAATCTGAAACAAATTAACTGGGGCTTTGTATTTGAATTTCAAATGGGAGAAAATGATATCGAAACTGTATTTGGAAACTTTTTAGATAAGTTGGTTGAATTGTGGCATTTATGTTCACCATGGTAAACCTAAAAGCAAGAAATTGAACTGGTATACTGATGAATTGTTTCAATGTAGAGAAAGAATGCTTTCACTGTGTAGAATTTATAAAAACTCTTGTCAAGGAGGAGCCGAGCAGAATAGCGGGTATAAAGCTTATCTTAATTGTAAAATGTTATATAAAAGGAAACGTATCCATGCCAAAACTTTAGCTTGTGAAAAATATATTGAGCAAACACCCAACAAATGCAAGGCAGCATTGGATGTTATAGTACAAGAAAACATCCCTACTTGTACTCAAGGCTCATTTCTCAATCCAGTAGAACTGAATAATTATTTTTTAAACTCTGTAAAAGAAATCGGAGATCAAATTAAGGCAACAGGTACAGCTCTGAGTGACTTTCTTCACAATCATCGCCCCTGCCAAAGCACTTCCCGTTGGGTTGAAATCACATCTGATGAAGTAATTAAAGTTAGCTTAAACTTATCAAACTCTAAGAGTATGGGTTGTTATTGGTTATCTAATTACATCACCAAAATAATAATACATTTGATTTCTGAACCTCCAGCTGTTATTTTAAATAAGTGTTTAGAGTTTGGATTTTTTCCTGACTTACTTAAAATTTCTAAAGTTATTCCAGTATTTAAACGTAGGGACAAAGAATTTCTTCAGAACTATCGTGCAGTCTCAAATTGTTCCAATAATTTCTAAAATATTTGAATCACTTTTGTACAGTCAACTTAGCAACTATTTTAAAACTTACTATCTCGTATCCGACAGTCAGTTTGGGTTTCGACAAGGTAAATGTACTACTACTGCTGTTGTTGAAATTGTTAACCAGATATTAACATCTTTTGAAAACAAAAGCTTTTGATTAAATTAATCATGAAATTTTACTTGCAGAGCTTGAGATGTATGGTGTCAAGTATCCCTCACTGAACATAATTAAGTCATACTTAAATAACAGATATCAGTTTGTCTCAATTAAAAATAAGTATTCCACTTTAAAAAAAGTTATAACTGGTGTGCCACAGGGCTCTGTCCTCGGTCCATTTTTATTCATTCTGGCAGTCAATGATTTACCGCAAAATGTCACAGCTCGCTCTTATATCCTATGCGGACGATACAACGCTAATTACAAAACACCAGAGTATCTCGGGTTTGCATCAGATGTCACAGGAAGCTCTTGCAAGTGCAATGCATTGGTTTTCATCCAATAGGCTGTTGTGCAATCAGGATAAAACTGAATTTCTCACAATAGTATTAACCAAAGATATTGAAACTCAGTCTGTCAAACTTTTGGGTTTTCATATTGATGCCAAATTGAACTGGGAAACACACATTGATCATATTTGTAAAAAAAATATCACGAGCGGCCTATTTGATATGGAAATTGAGGGATTTAGTTAGCAGCGACTACCTGAGGATGGCATATTTTGGTCTCTTCCAGTCACACACAACTTACGGACTGTTATTATGGGGGCATTCTTCTTATGCATATAATATTCTTCTAATACAGAAAAAGGTTGTCCGAACAATGTGAAGGGCTGGTGCAATTGATCATTGTCGACCTCTCTTCATTAAACTTAAAATACTGACAATTATAAATTTGTATATTTATATATCTTTGACATATGTTAAAAACAACATGAATGAATTCAGTACTTGAGAAAATATTCACCTTCATGATACTCGGGGCAAAGCAGACATTGACATCCCAATTCACAGGCTGTGAAAAATTGCTCACTCACATAAAATCAGTTGTTTAAGATTATTTAATAAATTACCATACACTGCACGGTCCACTACTTTAAGTAATTTTAAAAGAAAAATGTATGATTGTTAATAGAAAATTAATTTTATAATACTTCTGAATTCTTAGAAATGCATTATGTTAGTAGCAAGTTTTAATAAAAGGTATATGTTCATTTAGCCTTAGTAACATTAAGTACTAAATTATCCGTTGACGAAGCCTATTGCATTGTATATGGTCAGTGGCAAACAAAGATTCTTGATTATTGGCTTGAGAGAACGTGGTGCATCCATCCCGGAAATTGCTGCTCGTGTGGGACGAAGTATCAGATCTGCATCCTCCTCGGGTCTATCGCAACAGTGGAAGAGGGTAAGAAATCGTACACTATCAGCAGTGACAGTCCATCTCTGTTTATTACGGTCTGGGTTACTGGCGTGTCATCCACTTCTCCGCCTATCGTTGACTAATGTGCATAAACATCCTAGACTGCAATGGTTTATGGAACGACGTCATTGGGGACAGGAATAGCAGCAGATAGTTATTCCGTCAAACCCTATTTCTTTTTGGAAATGATGGCCAAATTTTGGTTCACTGCAGACATGGGGAGTGGCATCACATTGACTGCATT
Source organism: Anabrus simplex (assembly GCF_040414725.1). NCBI lineage: Eukaryota > Metazoa > Arthropoda > Insecta > Orthoptera > Tettigoniidae > Anabrus > Anabrus simplex. The sequence goes on from NC_090270.1 coordinate 269,672,220, forward strand.
CGCACAAGACGTACACCACCAACTCAAGGTCTTATGGTGTGGGGTGCTATTGGGTACAACCACAAGTCACAGTTGGTGCATGTCCAGGGCACTGCGACCAGTTTTACCTATGTGAAGGACATCCTGGCACCCGTAGCCATACCCTAGGACAGGGATGGCGAACCTATGACACGCGTGCCACTAGGTGACACGCGAACACGACTACTGTAGCACGCCACACAACATAGTAGCATATTTTAATGTTTTAACATGTAATAAATAGGTCGAAAATCTACCAACATGGCATACCTTAACATTACACTTAAATAAAGAAGTATGTCACAATTAATTCTATGGTCATTCTTTTTACAAATGTTATTAGGCTAAAGCAAAAATATCTTACTTTTGAAATTTACCTTGTTTTTTTTTTAAACGCAATTTTCAGTAATGTTTGCAAAATAAAGTCAAAAAACATTCAGTCGAATAGATTTATACTCGTATGTATGTATGTATGTATGTATGTAAGGTAATCTAATGCCGAAATGAAATCATATGAGGGGATTTCGTGGTGATTTTAAATAAAAATAACTAGTGGCACACTAGACAGTAAACAGTAATAAACCAGACCTTAAGTGACACGCTAGTCGGGAAAGGTTTGCCATCCCTGCCCTAGGACCTTCTTAATGGGTGCACTGCCCTGCCATTTTTACAGACCATCCAACTAATATAATCCAGATACACCGGCAGAAAAAGTATTCAAACCCATGAAATAAGGATCGTAGAATGCGGAATTTTGGCAGTATTTGTCGAAGTAACATATTTAATTGATTAAACTTACAAGACTACAGGTTTACATCCCCGTGAGAGAAGCCATCGAAAATGTGCCATGCTTGTCCAATAATTAGCGGTATAATCGCCTGACTGTTGAATGCAGGCATGCAAACGTGCATGCATTGTGTTGTACATGTGCCGGATGTCAGCTTGTGGGATGGAGATCCATGCTTGTTTCACATGGTCATTCAATACGGGGACAGTTAATGCTGGTTGTGGATGACTCTGGAGTTGTCGTCCAATGACGTCCCTTACGTGCTCGATTGGGGACAGATCAGGAGATCGAGCAGGCCAAGTCAGCATTTCGACACGCTGAATAGCATGTTGGGTTACAACAGTGGCATAGGAGTGTGCATTATACTGTTGGAAAACAGCTCCGGGAATGCTGTTCATGAATGGCAGCGAAACAGGTCAAATCACCAGATGGATGTACACATCTGCAGTCAAGATGAGTGGGATAACCACGCAAGTGCTCCTGCTATCATAGGAAATTGCTCCCCAGACCAGAACTCCTGGTGTAGGTCCAGTGTGTCGATGCCGCAGACAAATGGAATGCAGGTGCCTACTGGCCACCTAACCAACATATGGCCATCACTGGCACCAAAGCAGAACCAGCTTTCATCAGAATACACAACAGACCTTCACTCTATCCTCCAATGAGCTTTCGCTTGACACCACTGAAGTCTCGGACGGTGGTGGTTTGTGGTGAGTGGATTGCACGCCGCAGGGCATCTGGCTCGGAGTTGTCCTTCAAGTAACTGATTTCGAACAGTTCGTTGCATCACTGTGGTGCCAACTACCACTTGAATTGCTGCTGCAGATACAGTCTGCTGCGCTACAGCCATACGCCGAATACGGTGGTCCTCCTCCTTGGTGGTGCCATCGGGAACACTGGAGCGCAGTCTTCTTGCAAACGTACCTTCTAGTGACCATTGCTGCCAGCACGTGTGCACAGTGGAGACATTACTGGCAATTTGTTCTGCAGTAGCGCGGAAGGAACACCCACCTTCATGTAGCTCTTATTATATGGCCTTGTTCAACCGCACTGAGCTGTTGATAATGGCCTCCTCATCGTCGTAACGGCATTCTTGACCTACTCAGAGTCACTACGTCCAATCTTGCAGGTAACTACGCTCTCGCACAGTACAGCCCGTATTTGAAGCAAACCTGATTTGCAACGTCATGGGGCCGCTACTAACGCCACGCTAATGCGATTTGCAGGAAATCTGAATCAATGTCGTCTTTCAGATGTATGAACATGCCTACCAACGGTCGTTAATCTAGCACAACCCCTTCTTGGTGTTTGGATATTTTTTTCTGCCAGTGTATGTAGTAATTACATAATACACATACATATTTGAGCCACTGGGTGTTCCAAATATAAATACTTAACTATCACATAGTGTCGTGCACGAGTGATGTCTGGATTAGCGTGGAATCGTGTGTGAACACACTATTCCACATGTCACCTACCAGGAGGGCACTCCACAGTAACAGAGTCTCAAGCCCCGGTGTTACACGATTATGAAAGAGCAGTAGAACACTAGAATTTCAAAATATGGTACTGTGTTATGTCTTGTTCGTGGTAATAGCAATAAAATAGTTCACTTTTGCAGTTAATGTTCACCTGTCTGATATTCCTGTTAATGCCCTGAGGGGAGTAAATTGAAATTTTATCATATTCATTTTATTACGTAGTGGTTTCTGTCGCCTGGCTGACGAAAATTTCTGGGGAGAACACTGCCTTTTCTGCAAGACATCCCAGGTGCTATATTTCAGCAGGACAATGCGTGGCCACATGTTGCTGCATGAACACGTGCCTTCTTGTTGTCGCAGGATGTCAGACAGTTATCCTGGCCCACCTGATCACCAGACTAGTGGCTAGTCGAAAATGTGTGGGATGTGGTGAAACGACTGGTGCGGCGCTGTGACCCAATTCCAACCATCAAAGGTGAACGGTGGTCCCAGGTGAATGCAGCATGTTTGGCTATACCTCAGAATGCCATTCATACGCGTCGATGCCATCACGCATGGAACAAGTTATCAGTGCCCATGGAGGATTTAGTGTCAAATGGGCAACAGGACACATGCTAAATCTAGGTGACTGAAATGCTAATCGTTTCTGCAGAACATACTAATGAACATTTTCTGTGAATATGAACTTCCTATCTCTAGTCTTTCAAAGTGTTCTGTTTTTTATGAACATGAGTGGAGTATATACAAACATACCTCACTTATCGTGTCACAAATTTTTGCTCTTACTGATTAGTACAATCACATTTTTTCCTTGGCCTAAAAATGTTGTGTGTCATCCCTTGTGAAAGAAACGTGATTTCCAACTCTAGTAAAAGCTTGTGTTGAATGATTGCGGCAAAAGACCCTGGATTCCTGAACTTCACAGGTTAATTTGCACCTTCGTGGAGTAAGCTGTTAGCCTCTGTAATGTTCAGTTTTACTTGCCGATTAGCAACGAGATTGTGAACAATACAGTGAGCCTTTTTATGATTGTATTTTGCATTCTGTTCAGAAGTTCGAATTTTTTAAAAGTGATACAGTGAAGTGCAGCGAATATTTGTTGCGTGATAGCCTATATCTGCCTTTGGAACATAATAGTGTGAAGTTGACTAGCGTGGTGCGTATTTGTCTTGTTATGTCCTAGATATGGATACGGAAAAAATTGTAAATTCCTTTCTAATGAAGACAAAATTAAAATATATCATAAAGTAGACTGGCATCCGCATCTTCAGAGGTGACTCGAATCAAGACAAACTTCTATACCATTGCAGTTAGTCTTGCGCGAATGTTGAAACTCGTACATTCGAATTTTGATTCGATCACTCGAGTTGATCGAAGTTTTGTTGGTATCAAAATGGTGACCAAAGTCATTCCTTGCAGTCGCATATGGTGGAGTGTAACCTCTAATTCATTGTCTAAGTGTGTGACCAGGAAATAATGTTTAATAAACCAGGGTTCTGAAATAAAAGGCTTCTACTAAAATTTGTTTTTAGAAAGAGTGTGAGCTGCAATAATACTTGTTATTTTTATTAGCCCTTGTGCAAATGTTTCATTTTTGTTGTCTGGTGTTATTCATACCTTTCAATGCACTGTTGTAATATAAGCTCCAGCGGAAAAGTTTCTTTCGTGTTTTCCATACCTTTTAATACTTTCCCCTCATCTTTAGAAAGGGTAGATATTTTTTTTTTGTTGTACCCGTGGATAGATGACGTATAATGCCCTCATGCCAGAAAAAATTGTATCGTGTATGACTAACAGACAGTCCTTATTCAACTGGGTGCTCACTTTTATGACCCTTGTGGCTACACCCAAAATATGGGAAAGCTCCGTAGCTTCCTTTATTTCCTAACTAGCTGATAAACCCTGCTTCGCTACGGAATTCTACATTGTATACAGAATTCTAGGATAGGTAGTGTACACGTTGCGAGCAAGGTTGTATTAAATTGCATAGCTTTTCACATTACCCTAGAAACGCGACAGGGAAGTCGCCAAACATCTTTTCTCATATGTAGACTGGGTTAAGGAATTTTCATTGTAATGGTAGGCTTCTTTGCCTACCATCAGTCACAATCAGGTTGGGGAGTTTACATTATAATGGCCAACACTCACTCTCCATCTGCCTTTTTACATTCTTAAAAAGACTGTGTTAGTGGTTTTCCCAACTGAAATTAACATAGGTCATTACAATGACATCAGTAGGAATGGCACGATTAAAAGCAATGCTTTCATATGAAATACTTGATCAAATGAAAAAACACCATTTTCTCACTTTTAACGAAGAGTACTACGCTGCTGATCTAACAGTCCAAAGTTCCAGAGCTGGAATGACCAAGCGTCAGACAGCCGTGATCCGTGAATACTCTTAGCCTTTTTTCGCTGGGGGAGAGTGTCGTCGAACAGTGGAGAGTCCCAGGGTAACAAACGATGTCCTTTTACTAACCTGTTTCCTAGGAGTACCTGATGAGTCACAAACACTCAATTCACAAATCACTACACTGGTGGCGGAAAAATCTATCTGACTTGGAGGCAGATTTTTCCTCTAAGCCAGAGGAAAACTCCCCTCTTCACTGCTAATTTGGAATAAAATGAATGTAGAATTTAATAAAAGTGAAGAGAAAGAAGCTGTTCTTAAGAAAAGGCTCTTTTCAGGGTTGAATTTTGAGTTATTTAGTGAAATGTTGTGCTATAATTTGGAATAGGCCTAAATTGTAATTTTATATCAGGTCATGCTGCTGCTGCTGCTGCTGCTACTAAGTGAGCTTCTGCCTTAAGTGCTCATTCAAAACAGCGTGTCAGAGTAGGGATCGAATAGCTGGAATACTAATGATGAACAAGTGTGTTACGTACCAGCAATATCAGAAAATGTATGAACCAGTGGAATGGCATGCTAAGGAAGAAAGTTTTCTAACTCCCCAGCTAATTCCCACCAGTATTCAGTCAGGCTGTTATACTCGGTACGCAGCAGTAATCCCATCTATTGTAGTTGAGTGGCAGCATAAGAGACAAAGAACATCACAACAAACAATGGTCATTGTAATGTTATTAATTGTTGATCAATTTTATGTGCATTCGATCTTGTAGGCCTTCACAGTTAGTTTTCTTCAGACTCTGAAATACCATCCTTATCATAGTCGGTATGGTAAAACTGAATAAAACATAAACATAAATGATCGGAAATTGTATTCTCTATAAGTTTTGTTATATAGTACTTTTTGATAGGCCAACAACGTACGCATTCAGATATTAAATTTTAGGCGGCTTCCCCTAAACTACAATTTTATCCAGGGTGAATGAAATTGCTTATTACTTAGACTGTAGTTTCTTATTCCCCGTCTCTGTATAATAATTTTCATTAAATTCTGTTAACCCATTTTCTCTTGGCTCGGCATTGATATGGACTTAGCAACGAAAATACAAATTCATGAATATCTGTGTTATCATAGCTGGTACGGTAAAAATGTATAAAACATAAATGATAGGAAATTTAATTCTTTATAACTTTAATTATGTAGTATTTATCTATAGGACCACTAATAATATAAATATTTGAGAATTAACTTTAAAGCCTTCCGCTAAACTACCATTTCACTCAGCGTGAATAAAATGTATAGCCTAGATTGAAGTGGCTCATCCCCCGACTTTACATACTGATATTCATTAAATTCTCTTTGGCCGTTTTCTCGTGATGCGTGTACATACATAAAGATAAAAATTTCATTGTTCCGTATTGAAAAGTGTCACAGTTAAATTGAAATAATAAATATGGTAGTTCAACCTATTCAATACAAGTAAATAAGAGATGTAGAGATCACATTCTTATTTAATTAAAAAAGGAAATGGTACCGGTTTCGACCCCAGTCTGGGTCATCATCAGCCGATTGTAACTCGAAAAACAATGCATAAGTAAGAAAGAAGTTAACGGTCAAGTCCACACAATATCAGTTGAAAAGGCGATATGATGGGGGTAGGCACTGTAAAATTCAGACGAAGTGGAATGTAAGTCACTTAAAAGAAGTAATGCGTAATCTTCCGAACATCAGCACGGCACACGCAATGTTGGGCACTGTCTCACAATGTTCACGAAAAGCAGAGAACAGTTAAATGAGCCAGATTGCATACACCGTCAGGAACAAAGTCGCAACACAATCCAGTCTGGCTCATTTAACTGTTCACTGCTTTTTGTGAACATTGTGAGACAGTGCCAAACATTGCGTGTGCCGTGCTGATGCTCGGAAGATTACGCATTACTTCTTTTAAGTGACTTACATTCCACTTCGTCTGAATTTTACAGTGCGTACCCCTGTCATATCACCTCTTCAACGGATATTGTGTGGACTTGACTGTTAACTTCTTTCTTACTTATGCATTGTTTTTCGAGTTGTAATTGGCTGATGATGACCCAGACTGGGGTCGAAACCGGTACCATTTCCACTTTTAATTAAATAAGAATGTGATCTCTACATCTCTTATTTACTTGTATTGAATAGGTTGAACTACCATATTTATTATTTCAATTTAAGTACATACATACACACAGACAGAAACTACGGAAATGTAAAAAGCGCATTTCCTCGTTACTTGTGGAAGTTACTGATACCATTCTTTTCAAACTCTGAGCAATGAGGATGTGCCACTGCGCACAATCTGGAACACTGATAATGTAGTTAGAATCCAGTGTCTTTCCAATACATCATGGTCAGTTTCAACAAAATTGAACTATGATGAATCTACAGGCTTTGCACCCTATGAGTCTTCCTTTGTTGACAATGCCATTTCTGAATGTAACAAAACCTTGTTTCTGTCACAAGAAAATACTCTTACTTATAATATTATATCCTATAATATACATTTCATTATCTGGTTCTCTTGAACCTTTTATTATACTCTGTTAGAACAAAATATTCCTACGTTTCTAGTCATAGTTTCGATCTTTGGAGAGAGCGACTGTCCTGTGTTCGATTCGGGGAATGGGCATGGCAGACTTGTTGATGATCATCACTTTGGTCTTTGTGTAGTAATGGGCAAGTCCAATTCGTTGTTTACCTTTTCAGCTCTGCAAAGGAGATTGGGCATTTTAAGTACCGAGGAAGTAATTAATATGGTACCGGGCGAGCTGGGCGTGCGGCTGTGAGCTTGCATCCGGGAGATAATGGGTTCAATCCCGTTGTCAGCAGCCCTGAAGGTGGTTTTCCGTTCCCATCATCACCGTAAGACCTATCTGTGTCGGTAGGACGTAAAGCCCCTAGCAAAAAAAATACTATGGTGTCATCAGCATACCTCAGGTTTTTAATCAGTTTTCCGCTTACTTTGATACCACCATGTCAGTTTTCCCTTCCTTTTCTCATCCATTCTCCATAGAATTTAAATCAAATAGGGCTCAGTACACAGCCTTGACATATCTTTTCCTGTTTTGAAGGGATCATTCAGATTATTGGTAACTTTGACTTTACCAGTGCTGTTCTCATACTAAGATCTTAAGTTGACCAGTTGTAGTGGCATTCTCATTCTATTTAGTATTGCACCACCAGGGTACATTTATGTATCGTTCCCGTTCAATCAATCTTCTTCATTCACACCGGCCAATAATTCAATTCGCTGCATTGGGCGATCAAATAAATACGTCGATTTTCCGCAATCTCCAAGACGTCACGCTTATGGGGATCAAAATAAATGTGTCAACTTAAATCTGCAACCTCGCATTAATTTGCTGCTTCAATAGTATATTTCATCCCGTCAAAGATAAGTACTCTTTCACCAACACATATTTTTGCTTATTCTGATAAATTCCCTTTCCACATTATATTATTGATGTCAAATCAGTTTTAATTCGCTGCACGATACCTTTCAGGGATAATTACTGTAACTAAAAAGATATTTTTTTACGTGGAATCAACTGAAGAAGTGAACAGCCTTGTTTTAAAATTCATCCGCATATCCATTTCCACTTAAATGTTGCCGAGAAATAAATAAAACCTTAAATTTATCCATTGATCATCTTATAAGAATTCCACTTAATATTTCTTCTGATAATGAAATGAATAAATAGCAAAAGTTCCAATTTCAATCCTTAACTCCTAGTTTATTCAAAATATCATTGTACTTGGAACGAAATATAATATTATAGTTAACATCTTCAATCATATTCAATGTATTCAGATTCAGAATAAAATATAGTTGAACTAGTTATTGATTGAGATTAAGTCTTTACCTCGTAGAAAGAAAATGAAATAATTGTAAAAATTGTAAAGTCACAGTAATGGAAAGTCAGTTAACATATTTTATGAATCATGTTAAGTATTGACATAAATAAAATATAAGTGAAATATATTTGAAATGTACATGAAGATATATGAAATATCAAGAATGTCCTTTGTAACTTGCACGTATCATCTTTCTCTATCTTGCTTTCTCAAATTTTCATTATAACGTGAGCAATATAAGTAAGTTCCACATAACATGGCTTACAATGGCCATACTATAACATACCAATAAAAATCAAATTAAAAATAAAATATCAATTAATTATCTCTATCAATTGGAAAAAAAAATCCATAATATCTCCTGAAAATATGTGGGAGTAACCTAACATAAAGTACATATGTTCATAAGCAGGTCAACCATCTGGCAGTGTGAAATTTTCATTCAAATACAATCGCCTATTTGCGAAATTTCCCCCTCCAAAAAATCGTAGATGATAATTATTTATTTGCGAACAGTAGTCATTTAAATTATGAAGATGCTTCCTTCAATAAATCATATCTTCTACATAAATTAACTTGGACTTAACATAACATGCGAAATTCCTTTAGAAAAATATCAAGTTTCAATCGTAAATAAATTATTTTAGAATAATCTTTTGATGGTGGTACGCCAATAATAGCCTGTTAACTCAATAACCATGCCTCATCGTATGCATGTCAGTTAACCAGACATCGTACGCTACTATAATTCACATCGCAATTACAACAACTATAACCTATCATTAGCATTATGTTGCATAAATACCACCAATTACTCAAACATATTCATATTTCATCGTATACACTCCATAACTAACATGATTCCTCATTAATCATATCATTCCACATATCCAACATAATATTCATGCCTATAATCTCATTATTCCGTTGTTCATATCATCAATTCTATATAAGAAAATCAATCGTTGCTTTCCTAGCATCGCAATGTATGAATAATCCACTGTCATAATATCATGGAACATTATGGGTTTGTTATAATTCGTAATACAAGCAATTACACATTTCTTGTAAAAGAAAGCATGTGTTACTATATCAGGCTCTTATCTACTTACGTTTGGTGACGATTTAACGTTGAATCATGTTTTACTGTTCTAGAAGACGATCTTATTTCATTTAGCATCGTATTTGGATTGATTTACATTATGAAAGACACATTTCTCTAGCACTAATTCGAAGATGCTGTTTTAAAATCTTTCCACAAATGAAAATAAACATTCCTACACATTGAATATAAACTTACGTTGTCGAAGACTACCTGAGTCCGTGTTTTTAAAGCAATTGTATGGATTCCTTTTCAAAGACACTATACATTGAACTTAGATCCCGAAGAATTAAATATTGACCTTGCTATAACCACATTTTAAATTAAACACACACTATGATTCACTCAAATATGAATAATTTAACTATCTAAAAATACATGGAACTTATCTTTGCTCTCGCTGTTCATCTGGGTTGGGTTTCATTATGGATCTTCCTTGGCCATCGGCTCGAGTGCAAGAATGTGTCATCACTGGGCCATGGTCTGCAGTCTCGGGTGTGCAGAATCAGCGGGTAAGGTCTCCGTCAGAAGTCAACCCCATGGTCTTGATTTACTCAGTCATGATAGCACCGTCGTTTACATGCGATGGAAACATATTGAAGAATGACATTAGTTGCATTATTCAATCACAAAATAAATTATCTTGTCTATTTTCTATCTCTCTAGCAAATTATTCTTCCAAAAGACAATGTTAAAACAGTACTTAAAGTACTTTCTGTTTTGACGCAAATTTAAAATAAATTGGCGAACTCTAATTTCTCTGAGTAGTTCTGGTTAAAAATTTACGGGTTTTGATTGATAACTTCTACCAATTAATCTCTTCTTCTTTTCTCAGTCTTCTTTTACGCCTGATAGTTTCTATTTATATTCAAGAGTTGGCGTAATTTCTTTATATTCAACATTGTCATTATTCAGCAACTCTTCTTCAGTCATCAATTTCTCCTTTCTTCGCGTCCAGAATCTTGCGTGTAACTTCGTTCCGATGTTCAATATCTCAAGTGATTGTTCACCTGCCCGGGATAACAATTAAATTTTCTTAATCATGGCCGCATGGATTCCTTAGGTCTGATTGTCGTAATTTTAACTCATAGCTTACTTGATTCGTTATGTCTGCACTTATCTCGACATGTTCACTGCTTCTTTAATTCTATGGGTCTGTACCTTTACTTTATCATAATCACAGCTTATTTAATTCCACTTGTCTGTATATTTTCTTATAATATACTTTTCTATTATGTAATCCCCGTCATTTTTACCGCGATGCATGGCAAATGTTAGTGTCGTAATTTCCCTTTTTTTGTTTTTTTTTTGTTTTGTTTTTGTTTTTGTTTTTACGCACTCAGGTCAATGAAACGGTACAGTATTGTCCACATTTTATGCCACTTCACACAATCAAATGCTTTCTTATAATCTGTGAAGCAGATGAATGTCAGAATATTGAATTCTCTAGAGCTCAGTACACAGCCTTGACATATCTTTTCCTGTTTTGAAGGGATCATTCAGATTATTGGCAACTTTGACTTTACCAGTGCTGTTCTCATACAAAGATCTTAAGTTGACCAGTTGTAGTTGCATTCTATTTAGTGTTGTCCACATTTTATGCCCTGCACACAATCAAATGCTTTCTTATAATCTGTGAAGCAGATGAATGTCTGAATATTGAATTCTCTGCATTTTTCAATGATTTGTTGCTATTCAGCATGTGTTCATGAGTTTTTCCTGGCATGAATCCAGCCAGCTCTAATGGAATTATCGACTTCGTATCAAACTTTTACTCTTTAGTCTTGCTGATCATTGAAACTCTTGCGTTGACTTCAACTAGCTGAATTTAAAGATAAATTTTTGACATTAGTTTAACATCTGGAGTTTTGGAGAAAGAAAAATGCAAATTGAGAATAACATACATTTACAATAAATCTAAATGAATACTTTTATGTATTACCTGTTCCAAACAGGACCTAATGAAGTGCATGGTAATGATGTTAGATTGTAAGATTTATATAATGCAGTCTGAAGACATTTGTTTCTTTGTTATGCTATGATGTGATCTTGTAGAAGTGTTTCTTGATATTGCACATGGAAGAATTACTGCTTATAATGTTAATATAATGTTAAAGCTCCTGGAGCCAGTGAAGAGGAAGCTATGGAGACTCAGAGTAGTCAGTCGTCAACAGATGACGAGAGTGGTGGTGAAGGGGATGGTCCCCGAGAGAAATACCACCTGAGGAAGACCAAACCAACAGTTGACCGATTCCAGGCTAACATTGGTAAGTTGTCATATATATACATTTGTCTTTAATTCGATCATTAACCCTAGAACTGGCAATGTTAAATCTCATGGTGGCAGCCTTATTTGGCAGCATTTACTTGTTTAAATAAAATACAAAATATCTGCAATATACAAAATAAATTTATTAAGTTTTATATATCTATGTAGAGGTAATACACTAAGGATTGTTGCGGTGACACAAGATTGCATAAATGTACAGCCTGTTCAAAAAGTGTAATTCCTGAAATCAAAATAATAATAATAATAAAACTTTTGATCATATGTATGCAAACTGAGTTATGACCACATGGTACTAAAGCTCTGAAGGGCCTTGGCCTACCAAGCGACCGCTGCTCAGCCCAAAGGCCTGAAGATTACGAGGTGTCGTGTGGTCAGCACGATGAATCCTCTCGGCCGATATTCTTGGCTTTCTAGACGAGGGCCGCCATCTCACCGTCACATGGTTCTTCATTTCTAATCACGTAGGCTTAAGTGGTCCTCCAACCAGCCCTCAGATTCAGGTAAAAATTCCTGACCTGGCTGGGATGTGAACCGAGGGCTTCTGGGTAAGAGTTAGGCATGCTAACAGAGATATATGGATTGTCAATAATGTATCTGTAATGCACTAGCAAAGGTTTCATCACTCAGAAGTATATTCTTGAAAATATTAAGGAAAATGTATTGGCATGAAATCATTGGGAGGCGTGACCTTAGACCACGTTGCGGTATGGGATGTTCTTCATCACTTTGTTTCCGATATGTGGTCCGAAATAAAATAGCTGATAGACATTCCAAATCTGACTCTGTGTTTGATTGATTTTGAATTAAAGGAACTTGGTGCCTTCAATACTTTATTGCATTTGATGTATCTTGCTAATGTGATATCACATAACTTGATGACAAACATGACTGCTGCATGCGTAACAATTTTCGACAATAAAAAATCATACAACCAATCGGAAATAAGCTCGGAAACTGCCATCTTCAATTAATGAAATGAATTTATAAAAATTTAATCTCTCTTCATTACCTTTTTGCCCCCCACCCCCCTTGAAAGGAGTTCCTTCAAGTAACTATTGAAATCTTATATCTTTGATGAAAAATATCACCTAGTTAGAGATATCACAAGAAATCTTTAATTGATTTCTCCTTGTCATCCTTTTCAATGGGAAGAGGGAATATCTTCTTGATGCTTCGGGTGAAAGTTCCACTAGTCTCCGAACAGTGACAACCCTCACCTCACCATCTCGTCCAGGGTGAACTTGAACTATCCTACCCCTAGGCCACTCGAGAGGTGGGATGTTATCCTCAATTAACAGCACCAAAGAATCAAGATGAATACATTGATTGGTATCATGCTGCTTGATGAGTTTGTGCAATTCCTGCAAGTATTCTCACTGCCATCTCTGTCACAACCACTGCCGAATTTTCTGCAAATGCTGCCAACGTGACAAGTGGTCTTCGGGTGCACGATTGAGTCACTCAGAAGAAAATGTGCTGGTGTTAGAACTTCTAAGTCATTTGGATCATTTGGCAAGGGAGTAAGGGTACATGAATTTAATACAGCCTCAATATCACACAGAATAATGTAGGTTTTCTCAAAGGTTAGCATACGGTCCTGTGTTTCAGTTAGCAAATGTCTTTTCATCATCTTTACAGCTGCTTCCCACAATCGCCCAAAGTGGGGTAAACAGGGAGGAATGAAACTCCAGTCTATCTGCTGCTGATCGAGTGAGGAGGTATTGGTCGTTGACCCCTTTTTCAAAAAGGGCTGGATCTCTTGTAGTGCGTTGGCTGCTCCAATGAAATTCTTCCCATTATCAGAGAAAAGCTGCTTGCACAAACCTCTTCTCGCCGTAAAGCGTTGCACTACAGCTAAGACAGCTTCGGTCATTAGCTCCGACACTAACTCCAAATGCACTGCCTTGGTACTGAAGCATGTAAATACCACTACGAAACTCTTGTAATCATAGTAATCATAAATGCAGCTTCTTCTATGGCTTTCTCTTAAAGATATTGGACCTGCATAGTCCACTCCTGTGGTAACAAAGGGTCGAACAAGTAACCTGCCATGCGTAGTTCTGGAACTGTTGGACGGTTACAAAAGCACTTCAGACACCTCTTGACAATCTTTTTTGCTTCTCTTCTGCTGCTGATGGGCCAATATCATTCTCGAGTTGGATGCAGAAGTTGCTCTGGGGGACAATGCCTCAGACGACGATGTTCAGTTTCCGTGGTAATTCTAGTGATGAAATAATTTGCTGGTAGAAGCACAGGATGTCTCTGTAGTGAAGCTAGCTCTGAAAAACAAAGCCTTACTCCAACCTTAATCAGTCCGCCACCATCCAGAAGTGGTTTGAGTGACTTTAGAGAACTCTTCTTTGGGAGGATTTGATTATTAATTGAGCAGAGTAGTGCTTGAGGGAATGCTTCTAATTTTGTCCATCTGACTACCTGTTTCTCTGCTCTACAAGTTTCTCGTATTTCTAGTGAACCTTTTTTTTTCTTGCTGGCAGTTTGAGTTTGCAATTATAAATGAATCTTTGACAGTATGCTACTAAATTCCATAACTTCGGAAATGATGAAAATTATGGTTCATAGTGTGGGTTACTGTAGTCATGTCCTAGTTAATGAACCATGGGCAACGGCTGAATGGCCTAGTAAGTGGCCCTGAGAGTCGGGATACCAGTTGCTATGGAATGGGAGTGGGCATCTCGGACATATTCTGAGTCATGGGCCTCCTTGTACTCAGGCGGCTATACTGAAAGTCAAGAGCTTAGGAAAAGTATCCTTCTGCATGTTAGCACGTCCCCTGTTCCCCCTTCCCGTCTCTGTTCTCCATCTCCGTCACAACAAGCTTATTATTAACGCCGTGCGTCTATCTGACAAGTACTTCATTCTCAAATAGCGAAGCATCAAAAGAAATCATTTCTTTTCACATAGCTGTACTTTGATTACGTACCATACCCATTTATTCCTTTACTGGCCATGTAAAACCTACACATTACTGACGAATACCGAGGCAAGAGAAGCAAGGTTTATTTTTGTTTCATAAAGCAATTTGTGTGAGGCACATGGGGACTTACAACATAAGTATACGATTCCGCTCTCGTGCTACGACTGTCAGTGGCAGTTTCTCACAGTTCAACAAGCTGAAAATCCCACCTGTGAGTGGGATTGCAAAATACAATGTTTCCAGGAATGTTGTTAATGTTGTAGTCTCATCATTCAGAAAGTAAAAACAAACTCATGATCCCCTCATGACAACATTTCTGTAGGTAGAGGGCGGTTACGAATATAAAACAAAGTACAAATTATTATTATTATAATCGAATACGCCAAGGATCCTATTCCCATACCATGTTAAGGCCCTTTCTGTTTTATTTACGGTGAGTGCATAATTCGAACTGAGCTGACAGATAAGCCTACTGACGAACAGCCAAACGAGCAAACACTTTCTATCACATAAATGTGGCATGCAGCTTAGTTGAGTGACATTTCCCTTATCACCTTGATTGCTTGTTTTCATATTGAGACACTTTCTTAAAACTAAATGTTCAGCGACTTTACAGAAAAGTGTCATCAGAAAGACTCATGACATATATAAACAGCCACAGGAGAGCATACGATATAGTGCCACAAGAAAACATAAGAATTCCTTTTCGGCCTTTCGCTGGAGACACTGGATTTTCTGTGGAGTTTAAATTCCACGCGAGCGGCGTAAACACTGGACATAGAAACGCCGGTCAGGTGCACGGTCTTTTTCACCACGTCTTCCACAGTCCACAGCGCATTCTAATCTCATAGGGTGCTGTAAACGTTTAAAACAATTTGTTTAGATTTCCTACTTAATTTTTCTTCACTTTTGTTAGCTTTAAAGTATTTCACAGGGAACTCAAGCGCCACAGCATCACACATGTGTTGCTCACACCTGGCAGCTATTATGAATACTGAACATGCTGTTGCAACCAGTATTGCCAACAGTTTTCTTGAATCCATCTTCAGCATCGCAAATATTATGTGAACTTATCAGCAATGGCATAAACTCGAACAAAGATTACTAACTACACAGTGCAATAAGATATCAATCTCATATTAAATAATTAATATTTTGCTACGTGCACCACTGAGAACAATAACTATTGATAGTCGTCTACGTATGAAATATAAGAGTTGGTAACGGACCCGAATAACATACAACCTGTGATATATTTTCCATATTTATACAGGGCAAAAATTTTTAATTTGTCAAGTCAGTTCACCAGAATATCTAACCAAACCGATGGAATCTCCTGACTTCAGGAACAAGTAACAAACCTAGGGAACTATTTAGCACTGCAGAAGCCTTTTCACTGACCAGAAGCCTGACTAACATCAAAGGGACCGCTTAGGTCTTGAGTTGACTCTCAGTATAGGACTATACAATCCACCAGTGGTCCACAACTCGTTAAGAGGAGAGGTTCTCACTTGGACTAGGTGTAAGTAGGATAGCATCCTGCTTCATGAATTTACCGAGCTCGGAACATTCAAAGCAAGCCTCGGACCTATGGAAAGTAACGGAGTCCCACTCCAATTTGACAGGCGAGGGACTCCTCGGAAACAATGTGGGGAACAAAATGGAATTCAATGGGGAGCTATCAATATTAATGGGGCTTATGGAAGACAGAAAGTAGAACTGGCTGAGTCAGCAAAGAGGATGCATCTGAATGTGCTAGGAGTAAGTGATATTCGGGTAAGCGGAGATAGCGAGGAAGAGATTATAAAGTGTACTTGACGGGTGTTAGAAACGGAAGGGCAGAGTATGAGGTAGGGCTGTTTATCAGGAATATATGGCACGCATTGAGCATTGAAGCATTGAGTGACATTGTGGTCAGGGTCAACAGCAAGGATAGAATAGTG
This sequence comes from Anabrus simplex, assembly GCF_040414725.1. Classification (NCBI taxonomy): domain Eukaryota; kingdom Metazoa; phylum Arthropoda; class Insecta; order Orthoptera; family Tettigoniidae; genus Anabrus; species Anabrus simplex. The sequence continues at coordinate 269,689,015 of NC_090270.1, forward strand.
CTAATGGGCGATTTCAATGCAAGAGTTGGAAATTGAACTGAAGGATACGAAAGGGTGATTGGTAAATGTGGGGAAGATTTGGTAGGGAATGGAAATGGGAGGGATTTTCTGGACTTCTGTGCTAGTATGGTTTTATTAGTTACAAATACATTCTTCGGGCATAAGGCTATTCACTGCTACACTTGGGAAGCTACGGGTACCAGATCCATAATAGACTATATCTTAACCGACTTCGAATTCAGGAAATCTGTTAGGAATGTACAAGTTTTCCAGACATTTTTCAATGATACACACCAGTATCTGATCTGTAGTGAACTATCTCTAGGCCTAGGGTAGAGAAAGTTGAATCTGTCTCAAATGAATAAGGGTAGAAAATCTCCAGGACGAGGAAATTGGACAGGAGTACATGGATATGATTAGTGAGAAGTTTTGAACAGTAGACAGTAAGCAGGTTCAGGATATAGAAAGAGAATGGGTGGCTTACAGGGATGCTGTAGTAGAAACAGCAAAGAAATGCCTAGGAACAAGTGTTTGCCTTTTCCCATCTTTACAAACGTCTTGGTGGAATGATGAAGTGAGAGCAGCTTGTAAACGTGAAAAGAAGGCTTATCAGAAATGGCTCCAAACAAGGGCCAAGGCAGACAGGGATTCGTACATACACGAAAGAAACAGAGTGATTCAAATATGTTGAATCCAAAAAGAAGTCGTGGAAATATGTAGGTAATAACCTGGAAAGGCTAGGTCAAGCAGCAGGGAATGTTTTCTGGACAGTAGTTAAGAATTTTAGGGAAAGGGGGGAAAAAAGGAAATGAACAGTGTTTTGAGTAATTCAGGTGAACTCATAATAGATTACAGGGAATCACTGGAGAGGTGGAGGGAATATTTTGAGCATCTTCTCAATGTAAAAGGAAATCTTCCTGGTGGTATTGCGAACAGCCAAGCTCGTGGGGAGGAGGAAAATGATGGTGAAATAATGCTTGTGGAAGTGGAAAGGATGGTAAATAAACTCCATTGTCATAAAGCAACAGAAATAGATGAAACTAGACTTGAAATGGTGAAGTTTAGTGGGAAGGCAGGGGTGAAATGGCTTCATAGAGTAGTAAGATTAGCATAGAATGTTGGTAAGGTACCTTCAGATTGGACAAAAGCAGTAATTGCACCTATCTGTAAGCAAGGGAACAGGAAGGATTGCAACAACTATTGAGGTCTCTCATTGATTAGTATACCAGGCAAAGTATTCACTGGCATCTTGTAAGCGAGGGTGTGATCAGTGTTTGAGAGGAGGTTGGATGAAAACCAGTGCAGTTTCAGACCACAGGGGGGCTGTCAGGATCAGATTTTCAGTATGCGCCAGATAATTGAAGAATACTTCGAGAAGAATAGGCAGTTGTTTCGTAGATCTAGAGAAAGCATATGACAGGGTATTGAGGGAAAAGATGTTTGCCATACTGGGGGGACTATGAAATTAAAGGTAGCTTATTAAAATCGATCAAAGGCATTTATGTTGATGATTAGGCTTGTTGGTAGGATGAGTTCTTGGTTCGGGGTACTTTCAGGAGTTAGACAAGACTGTAATCTTTCACCTTTGCTGTTCGTAGTTTACATGGATCATCTGCTGAAAGGTGTAAAATGGCAGGGAGGGATTCAGTTAGGTGGAAATGTAGTAAGCAGTCTGGCCTATGCTGACGACTTGGTCTTAATGGCAGATTGTGGCGAAAGCCTGCAGTCTAATATCTTGGAACTTGAAAATAGGTACAATGAGTATGGTATGAAAATTAGCCTTTCAAAGACTAAATTGATGTCAGTAGGTAAGAAATTCAACAGAATTGAATGTCAGATTGGTGATACAAAGCTAGAACAGGTCGATAATTTCAAGTATTTAGGTGTCGTGTTCTCCCAGAATGATAATAAAATGAGATTGAATCAAGGTGTAGTAATGCTAATGTAGTGAGCTTGCAGTTCTGATCAACAGTATTCTGTAAGAAGGAAGTCAGCTCCCAGACAAAACTATCTTTGTATCGATCCGTTTTCAGACCAACTTTGCTTTACGGGAGCGAAAGCTGGGTGGACTCAGGATATCTTGCAAGTTAGAAGTAACAGACATGAAAATGGTGAGAATGATTGCTGGTGGAAACAGGTGGGATGAATGACTGGAGCGTACATGGAATGAGGAGATAAAGGCTAATTTGGAATGAACTCGATGGATGAAGCTGTCCACATCCGGCTTCAGTGGTGGGGTCATGTGAGGCGAATGGAGGAGGATAGGTTACCTAGGAGAATAATGGACTCTGCTATGGAGGGTAAGAGGAGAGGGAGACCAAGGCGATGATAGTTAGTTTCTAATGATTTAAAGATAAGTTACGTATATTTGTTGAAACTAGTTTCGGTCTTACCTGAGGCTATTATCAGTCAAAATGAAGCTTAAGGCAAGACATGAATATGGATAAAATTTAAGCTGAGCTGCATTCTAGATGATGCTTAACATGGTCTAAATAAGGCCACAGCGCTAGTTGCAAATAGAGGATTGTGGCTACGTGTAGTAAGTTCACAGAGGCTGGCAGATTGATCGCTGCAAGGCATAACAGTCTTTAATGATTATGTATGTATGTATGTATGTATGTATGTTTTTTATTTCACCAAGCTCACATTGAGAGAAGCAGGTGAATGCTGAGATTTGACACAAAGGCTTATAGGCACTTGGTTTTCTTTAATATTTTGTTTCTGTTTGTCATCTTCCTCAGCCTGTAAAAGTGTGTTGTGTAGAAGTCCACATTTCTTGCATTTAGGTTCTCTACAATCTTTTGCAATATTGTCCTGGTTTTAAACAGTTATGACACTGTCCTTTTTCTCGGAGCAGTTTTCTTTTTTGTTCAACTGATCGCTTAATTCTTCATATTTATCACTGGGACGACTTCCACCACACAGATTACCGCTTGCCTGAGTGGACGTCATAACTTTCTTGTTAGCTTGTTTGTTCTTCAGATTTGCGTTTGTATTCAATGCCTTTGTTTCGTTGTCATTTACCAGCATATATGATTGGGAACATTCGGTTAAAAATGTCAAGAAATTGTCCAGTCGAGTGTTGCCTTTCAGCCTTTCCTGGCAGTCTCTTTGCTCAATGAAATCCAGCTGCTTCTTTGCTAGATGAATAACCAATGTATCCCAATATTGTACCAGTTGCTTCATTGCTTTTAATGAAGCCATGTGAGTTTGAATATGAAATTGTAATTGCCTGCGTGATTCAGATTTGTTCTCTTTAAGATTTGTAGGAAACTTGAAAAGTTCATCTAGATGTGTCTCGATTATCATAATTTGATTATCATATGTATCTATAAACAAGTTCCAGGCGCTTGTGTAGTTTTCTTCTGAAATGGTAAAACCTTGAATGACTTTGCATGCCTTGCCGTGCTGAAGATCAATCAGATACTGATATAGTGTTAAACAAAGTTAAAAATGTTACATATATTTGTTGAAACTAGTTTCGGTCTTACCTGAGACTATTATCAGTCAAAATGAAACTTAAGGCAAGAGATGAATATGGATAAAATTTAAGCTGAGCTGCATTCTAGATGATGCTTCACATGGTCTGCTGTGAAATGCAGTCTTTAAATTGGAGGAAAGCTGAGAGCTTGCACTGGACATGTGATTGTGATGAGTGTTTTTTAAATCTTTACTCTTCTTGCATTGAATTTCGTTCTTGCTTCATAAATTTTATCTGTATTCATGGCTTGCCTTAACTTTGATTTTGACTAATGTTGATCTGTGGTAAGACCGAAACTAGTTTCAACAAATATATGTAACTTTTTTAAGGTTACAACAAGCAGTTTTGAATAGGTGGAAACCTTCAGCTTTTGTTTAACACTATCATTGCTCTTGAATACGGATTAATATGAAATTTATTACCTATGACAGATACTGATATTTTTGAATATTTATTAGTTGAGTATGATTATGAATGGTTGACTCAAAACTGGTTTTTTTTTAAAAGCAACCATTTTGTGAATTTTCCGTTGAATTCCAGTAATTTAATTTCTGGTAATTTCTGTAGTCTTCTGTTATGATTTTGTGGAACTTCCTATTGATGAATGGCGTTGTTTATGGCAGTGTTCATTTGAGCTAGCAAATTATTTTGAACAACCTCTGCTTCATCAATTATCGTTTGCAGTCGTGTAACTGCACTGAAATAAATAGATTTAAATAGCTCTCGCTCTCTCTCACATTCCTCTTTAAACTTTAGTGCAGCTATTTCATCAGTGATCTTTGTACCCTGTATTTTAATTTGTACTTCTTCAAAAGAATTCCAGAGATCTTCACATTTTTAAATTCTAACCTTGGCCTCTGATTTTGATTTGTTAGGTGTAATTGGGTTCATTATTCTTGTTAACGTGCCTTTTACTCGACCACGTAATTGTTTCAGTTTTCTTAGTTGCGACATATCGAAATTAAGGTTATACTGTATATACAAATTTGACGGGATTGCATGAAGGTTATGCATAAATTCAAAAGAATCGTGTTACTGAATTGAGGTTATGTGACAAAGGAAACTGTATCTTTTATATTGATGACAACAGGTGGAACAGTGGACTTCAATTATTGTTATTGTTAATATTACGGTGATCAGTGCATGTTTATATTATGAAAATATGTGCTAAAAAAGCAGACCATTATCTAAGACTATGTGTAGCAAGGATGGTATACTGTATATGTCGCAAGGATTCTTGCACTGAGCGGAGTGAAGAATGTAAATCTTGAGATCTTGTCTTTACCTCTTTGTATGTGCGTAACCTTGAATCGTACTTGCCTGATGACTGATTTGTGCTGCACTCTGTTGAAGGTGTTAGCCTCAGTGCTTTGATTTTTGTTTTGAACGAGAATGCAATATGGGTAAATGATTCCACAAATTCAAAATGTGTTTGTTTTTACTTCACTGTTTAACCTCAGTGGCAATGCATTGTTTTCACTTTTGAATTTCACCTTTCATGATATTGCGTGTATTGAATGTCTTAAGTTATTGAGAGCCGTACTGTTGGCCCCCAAGGTTTTTTGATTGATTTTGAATTAAAGGAACTTGGTGCCTTCAATACTTTATTGCATTTGATATTTCTTCCTTATTTGATATCACATAACTTGATGACGGACATGACTGTTGCATGCGAAACAATTTTCATCAACACAGAATCATCCGACCAGTCGGAAATAGGCTCGGAAATTGCCAATTTCAATGATAAAAATTCAAAGTCTATTCATAAAACTGAATCTGTCTGTTCATTCTGAATAACCTCGAAATCAGATCGGTCACTTTCATCTTCCAACAAAAGTTTGCACTATTCATTTCTAATTTTCTGTAATGAAGAGAAGATGCCATATTTAGACACATACTGTACTAAAAAGGCATACAATCAATCAAATGATATATATTTACAGAAGTAAATAACTCTTACTGGACGGAAAACTACGAAATAAAATGAAATAGAGTAGCAAAGCAGAGCCCGTGGAGGTTTGTTTACAAACACTACAGAAATGGCGCTCAAACAGATCGTCGCACAGCTGCATTAGTTTATTCCTGTGAAATTGCGCTGAAAGAGGTTGTAAATATGAACAAAACTGAAATCGCGGCTGCTGTGGACTTTGAAAACTATAATAAGTAGTCTATCATGACATCTGTTGAAGAAATGAAGGAATCACAAGAAGAAATACAAACATGTCGAATATTCGACAGTGCCACTACAGCAAGGATCAAAGTGTCGAATATTCGACAGTTGCCAGTTCTAGGGTTAATATGTTCTCATAACCCAATTATTATTCAAGCTTATAATAAGTGTTGTAATATGTTTGATGTTCTAATAGATCCTCCACGCCGCTCCAATCGCATTCTGCGGTCTGTACTCTGTAACTCTGTGAGGCGAATAAGACATCGTCCTGCCCGGGAGGTATCCTCGTCAAGCAGTAGTGATGATGAGAGGTTTGACCGCAAAAAGGCCAAGGGACTGAGCAAGTCGCGTAGCAGGTGAGGGTTACTTATGACAAGAGCAGTGCTCGCTTTATTTTTTATTTTTTGAAATTGTTCGTGGAAGTACTCTGAACATGGTTGTACTGTGCATTCTTACTTAAATCTGAAATGTGTTGGAGCCCTAAATATCAAACCCCTTTTCCATAGATTTTTCTCAGCACGCATGGTGGCTGTCTGTGATTGTTACGGTGCCAATCTTTGTGCTGTGACGCTGTGGTTAGCTGGTTTGAGTCCTATTGGTTGAAAATTTTTTCATCATCTGAATGTTGATAGTTTTTCGTCCGTTGGATGGCGATGTTAAGGCTTTAGCAGACCCTTTGGTGTTGTTCGACAGGAGTAGACTGTGCTGACACCGGGTTTCACACTCTTACACACTTAGATGCACTAGTCTCTCATGCGTGTCAACTAAAAATATCTGCATCGGGCCTCTTCAGAGACTACATGACTTCATCATAATGATCATCATTAAAAAAAAAAATTAATGCATAACAAAATGTTACTATAATTCAGCTTATTTCTGTAGACTCCTGCAGTGTTACTGTCAAGTGAAGGAAGAAGGGAAGGAATGTTGTGGGATGGGACGTAATTCAGTTAAATTGATCAGAACATCCTGAACTTTTCTACATCAATGGCTTGTAATTAACTTTGGCGATGTCTCATGGGCCACATCTATAGTTAATCAGTCAATCGAAATCTGCTAATCTCCATACAGATCTGTTGGCCGTGTGGCAGATTCCCTATCAATTCTTTACCTAGTCGTTTCTTAAATGATTTCAATGAAATTGGAAATTTATGGATCATTTCACTTGATACATTATTCCAGTTCCTAATTCCTTCCTCTTCCTGAAAATCCACTTCCTTTTTCCAGTCATCCAACCGGGTTAGGAATGGAAAGAAAGAGGCCCCATCTGGCAGTGGGATGGGAATTGTGCTGGCTGCTGAAGCTTGTCGCACATAATAATACCCTCTTTCTTTAAATGCATATTTGCTCCAATATGTTATTTTGAATTCCAACGTTATCTTCATAGGTTCACCGGGGAAAATATTAGTCCCTTAGTGCGCACGCACAGATGGATCATTAAGCCTGTACAGGTGGAGCACCGAACGAGTCCTGTTCTCAACCGCACACGCACTGCCTTTGTGAGCATAAGGCAGTAGCGATCAGCGAGACATTGATATTTCAAGCGGACAGTGTACATTAACGTAGGTATGTGTAATGATGTGACAGATTGGCAGAAAGGGCAATTGTATTTGGCTTTGCCCATGGCCATACAGTGCGTGAAGTTGCTGGATTTGTTGGTGTTTCACAGCGGACTATTCAAACATGTCTACAAGCAGTGGTGTACTACATGTGGCCACGAAACAGACATCGGAATTGTGGTCAGAAAAATATCCTCACTGAGAAAGACCGGAGACATGATTCATGGCTTGTGAATCAAAATCGCTTCCAAACCCGACAGAAATTGCTGCAGTTAGTGAATGGAGGTCTATCCCAACCCGTTAGTGAGAGAACATTGCGATGGGAACTGCATGCGTTGAACATTTGGAGTTGGTCACCTCATAAGAGGCCATTGCTCACACAGGCACATAAAACTGCGCATCTTCAGTGGGCTAGAAATTATTGAACGAGGACAGTGGTCGACTGGCTGATTGTAATGGGATTGACTAATTTATTTCTTGTCTGTATTCCAACAACGCGCCTTGTTGAGTGCACTGAAAACCAATTGCAACATTTCATCCTGTATGTGCGGAAGGTCAGGTTCAAGCCGGAGGTGGGTCTGTGATGTTTTGGGGGTGTTTTTCGTATCATGGTTTGGGTCTCCTCACTGAGGTGATTACTAACACGAACCAGCATGTTTATTTAAACATTCTGGATGTTCAGGTTTTGCCTTTTAGTCAAAATCTGCATGATGAGTATGCTTTTGATACCCTGATGTTTGGAGATGACATCAGCAAAGTTCGTTGGGCTGTACGCATATGAGACTGGTTTTATGAACCCTCACCCACCATAGTTACGCCTTTATGAATTACACACCACAAATTACGATTTTTTGTTGATTTTTAAATCTAACTGACCGAGCTCGATAGCTTCAGTCGCATAAGTGAGGACAGTATCCAGTAATCGGGAGATAGTGGGTTCGAACCCCACTATCGGCAGCCCTGAAGATGGTTTACCGTGGTTTCCCATTTTCACATCAGGCAGATGCCGGGGCTGTACCTTAAGTAAGGCCACGGCTGCTTCCTTCCACTTCCTAGGCCTTTCCTATCCCATCGTCGCCATAAGACATGTGTCGGTGTGACGCCAAAAAAAAAAAAAAAAAAAAAAAAAAAAAATCTAACTGTATGAGGTGTTCAAAAGGATACACAAGGAATGCCATTACAGCTTGAATTGTCAGAATATTATTTTCGGATTTCTCACTAATTATTTAAACCCATTTCGTGTGTCGCTCGTTTAAGAATATTTCGAGGTTTCACGTGCCGAACGCAGTGTGTGCTTCTAGTACCGAAAACATAGGCATGTGTGCAGTGGTATATGTTGCTGAGTTTTTGTCTCTGTTCGTCACATGATCAGACTTAATGCAAAGTATGCGAGTTCTTTTGTCTTTGTTTTGGCAGCAAAGTGGTGACAAACTCAGTGTCATTGTGAATACTGTGTGCGTGAATGTTGAAGTATTTACTGCGATTTTGCTTGGCAAAATTTACATATATTGCTCTTCTAGGATATATGCTAATCGTATGTTACGAAATTGGAAAGGTTTGAAATAATGAAGCGATTTCTTGTGCAGAAAAATACGTGTAATGACGTTACCGTGACTAGTGACGCTAGTACGGTAATACACCAAAAATAGTTCAAAAATTTAGGGAGGAATACTTGAATGTATGACCCTCTTTACTGCGTTTCTCAAAATCTCATTCGCACGTGTTTTGTGGTGTGTGTAGCTGCGATTTTTCAGATGCGCGTGATGAAGAAGAATAACAAGACTGAATTCAGTGCTAGTATGAACTGTTAAGTGTTCTGTTAGTGCAGGGCATGCACATGATATCAAAAGAAAAAGCATGTCACCAATGTACTTTTACCAAACATGAACTACAAGCTCCTAAGAGACAAAGTACAGTACTCAACAAAAGAAATGATCCTTCAACCTCCACTCACATATGTACTACAGACCACCAGTTACTTTAGCAAGAATCATACACTCTTTATATGCCAGTCTTTAAATTGTTACATCTAGTGGAATTGTGTTTTTTAAATTGATTTTTCAATGATATGTAAGTTAGTAAAATCTCGGAGAGAAAATTCTACGGCCGCCCCCCCCCCCTCTCCTCCGTGCCCTAGCGGGTGCATTATGAATTGCCTTTCTTGAAAGTTGGCATATCTGCTATTACATCTCGATTGGCCTGCAAAATCACTTGACTAATCAAAAATCTGTGGGACGTATTGGAACAGCAGGTAAAACGAGATGTCAGCATCCCCGAAACTTGGTGGAATTCCGCAATCAGATCCTGGACTACCTTGTGGATTACAAACTATTATTCTCGTCTCAACTTCAGCCTATATGTTTTATCATATTATTCGTATCCATTGAAGTCTTGGGTTCAATTCTGGTCCCCAAGCGTTAAAATATCGTTCAAGCTTTTTACAAAAAGGATTCATTTCAGTCAGACGTGAATTATTTTTAAGAAATAATACCGTATTTACCCGAATAATGCACGCACCCTCATTTGAGGATGGCTCATTTTGAAAAAGAAATTGAAATGAATTAAAATTCCTTCAATCGAAAGAGTAACGTGGGCATAAACAAACATTTTGTATCACTCCGTGAGGTGCACGTGGTCTTTACACAAATATGAACATGTTAACTTACGGGCTGCTTTATCCGAGATGATTAAAATACATTATCACTGCTGTGAAATATATTTTCCATGAAAGTGATCAAGTAGGCCTTCTTACGTGACAGGTATTTCATTAATCTGAACTTGCAATAGGCTCGATTCCCTTTAGATGGGAAGATTCATTGTCTCTTGCATCACTAGAATCCTCTCGTAAATTACTTACAAGTTCGTCACACTCCACGTTAAAATTGAAATAATTGATAAAGAGATTCAACCTATTCAATACAAAAGAATAAGAAATGTAGTGAATTACATTCTTATTTAATAATAAGTAGAAGTGGTATCGGTTTCGACCCTAGTCCAGGTCATCATCAGCCGATTAAAACATGAAAAACAATGCATAGGAAAAGGAGATAAAAGATCAAGTACACTCCGTATCAGTAGAAGAGGCGATAAAATGTAAGTCACTTAAAAGAAAACGGTGCATAATTTTCTGAGCGGCAGTATGGCACACGCAGTGTTAGGCAGAGTCTTATAATGTTTATGAATAGCGGAGAACGGTTAAATGAGCTAGTTTTTAAACACTGTCAGGCACAAAGTCATATCAGCGCGATATATTTAACATCAGGCACTGTGGTTTCAAACGCCAGAGTAAAATGGAGAATAGCTTAATGATCCAGTAATTTTCTTCGGTTGCGGGAAAGTAAGTATATAGATAAATATAATTCAGTATAATTGAATAAGTAATTGTGCTCCTATAGAATTCTTAGAACAGTTGACGTGAAAAAAACAATTGTGAAGAGAAAAAAATATAGTAAAAAGCGCAATACTGGAAACAAATGATTTTAAGTATTTTCATGTCTTTTTCAATATTGGTGAAACTATGCTTGGAGTCTTGTATATGTTGTCCTATGGTGGGGAATCTATTGTATTTAATGGCCATGACGAATATAAGAACCAAGTGTGATGACTCAACTGTTATAGCGTGGTAGTTTGTGGACCCGCCACTGGGAGCACTGCAAACGTCGGTGTCCAACACGTGCTTCAGTAGACCGGCAAACCATATGTTTGAAAGTGCGGGGAGATGTTATTGTGTGAGATATTTCAAGTCAACAAGTTGAATTTCCTTTGCTTTCAGTTCCTAAACTCAGTTCATTGTGTGTTGTGCACTTAAAGCAAGTGTGTTATGTGGCCTGATTAAATTAATAGTTCACCGTGCCGTACTGTTTTGTGCCGGGCTGTAAGTCAGGCTATGGTAGAGTAGTTAATGGTATACAATTCTTTTCACCACCGAAGGATAGAAATAAATTTGAAAAATGGGCCAGAGCTATTCCACGAAAGGATACTGTGTTAACGCGTAATAGTAGAATTTGTCAAGTTCATTTCTCTGACGTTTTGATAGTAAAATCAGATAACTTTATAGTGAATGGTGAAAACGTGGTTATGCCTCGTGAGAGATGGAAATTACGTCCAGGAGCAGTGCCTCACATTTTCCCTAATTTGCCGAAATACCTTTCAAGTGAGATTAAGTCCCGTGAAACTCCCAACTGGAAAAAGAATCTATACACCACTAGGAGAAGAAGAAAGAAGATTGAAGACGGTAGTTTAGTAGCAAATGGAGAATTAAAAGGTCAGTCTAATGTTGACCAAAATTTGGGTTATTCTAGTGTGCTTTCTGATGCCGAAAAGGCAATATTATCGCTCAAAAGGCGCCTAAAAAATGCTAATCGAAATTTAATTCGAGCTAGATCCAGTCTAAACTTAGCAAAATCGAGAATTAATGTATTGGAGAAGCAGGTTTGAAATACACATTTCGAATCTCTACGATTGAGAAGTGTGAAATGTACCATTTGGCTGGGTACGTTGTTAATCACTTATAAAGTGTTCGCCCTGTGCCCATTCTCTACGTGACAATAATCAAAGTACATTCTCAGTTCTCTCCGAAATAACAGACTATGGTTCAAGCAATAATGAAGTGTTTTTAACACGCCCTTCGAAAAGTATATGTGACATTCTTTTCCAGGCCAGTGAAAAACTGAACTCAAAATCGATGTGGAGCGAAATACTTTTTGATTGTATCGATTCTATAGACAAAATTTCATTTGATCCTTCAGGTGCTGGCTGCTGTCTTCAACATATTATGGATATAATCCCCAGACTTGTTTATCATTGTCTGAAGTGCCGATTTTTCTTCAGAGCGAAAGAAATCCGGGGAGATTTACAATCTCGAACATCCGCCAAATCTTCACGCACGCTTCCGAAAGTCCAGTAACCGACAAACTGAGATGCTAAGTAGAGTATTACCTTTAAATGGTTCATGGGTGTTTTTTTAATATGCTGGGAGTTGTTATTTATGTATGTATACACTCGAGTAACTTGTGCTTTTCGCAACATGTGATGAAAGTCGTAGCTCTTATTTCCGTGTATGATATTTTTCTATTGTTCTCTGCCGTGGTATTTTAATTGTAATCTCTCATTTAAAAAAATAAAAGACAGTGTATATACTTATCAGTTACGGAGTAATACGTGTCCTGTGTCACCATTCCTAAGACCAGCTGATAGGTATTGTGGAGCTACCAAACTCTAGCGCTGCCTGGCGGGGCGCGCCTGAACTCGATGAGTCATCACACTTGGTTCTTATATTCGTCATGTAATGGCGTTTATATGTTCAGAGTATCTGATATTGAAGTTGCGGCCAGTTTGTCCGATGTAGAAGGAGTTGCAGTTGTTACATTTGAATCTGTACACTCCAGATTTAGAAAAAGCATTAGATTTATTTAGTGATTTAGAGTTGTGTAAAATATCCAGATTTCTATTGTTAGTTCTAAAAGAAATGTTCATGTTGTGTTTTTTTAAAAATATTAGTTATTTTATAAGCATCTTGAGTGAAAATGAAAGTGGAAAATGCAGTTGGTTTTGTTATGTCTTAAGATAAAGTGGTTTTAGGACGGTATTTGAATTTGTTGATGATGCGGTTTATGAAGGAGTTGTTAAAGCCATTGAATTTAGCGATGTTATGGATGGTGTTCAATTCATTATTTAAATCTTTTTTTAGACATAGGGGTGTTGAAGGCACAGAAAATTAAGCTGTTATAAGTAGCACGTTTATGTGCTTGAGGGTGCGAAGAGTCTTGTCGTATTGTGGTTGCTGTTTGGGTTGGTTTTCTGAATATTTTGTAAGATAAAGAAGAAGGATGTCTAGTGATAGTTAAGTCTAGAAAGTTAAGAGTTTGGTTGTGTTCTGATTCGAGGGTGAATTTAATGTTAGTCTAAGTTGTTGTGCACTGTTTTCTTTTAAGTGACTTACATTTTATCGCCTCTTCTACTGATCTGGAGTGTACTTGATCTTTTATCTCCTTTTCCTATGCATTGTTTTTCATGTTTTAATCGGCTGATGATGACCTGGACTAGGGTCGAAACCGGTACCACTTCTACTTATTATTAAATAAGAATGTAATTCACTACATTTCTTATTCTTTTGTATTGAATAGGTTGAATCTCTTTATCAATTATTTCATTTTTAACTGTAATATTCTTCAATACGGGACAATGAAATTTTAAACTTTAAATAATCACTCCACGTCTAAAACACTTCTCACACATGCTCTCTTTTGACTGGACAATAACACGACCATGGTGGATAATTCTTTTCATGCAGTGTGAACACGTGAAATGCACACTGGTGAAATATGATGTTAATTTTGCAATACAGTAAAACCTTCTTAATTTCGAAGTCTTTGTAATACAGAAATCGGACTTCCATTACGTGATTTCGAATGAACAGCCATCTTGTAATTCAAATATTCCAACCCTCGCCAGTTTTCGCGGACTTAACCAAGGAAGGTTAAAATCTGCGACCCTGTCAAGACCCCTTGGGCCAAAGGCCAGCACGCTAACTATTTGTCTGTAGAGCCGGATATGGTCATACTTGTACCGCACCATACCACAAGACGTAATCAAAACAATAGATTTTTCCTACATGGGCTATGTATCCCACAATCTAGTTGGCAAGGTATTGGTGCTAGATGGTTTGGAAAGGGGAAGGAAACACAAACAAAAATGAACCAAAAACCCCACGGCACTTAACGCCCTTGAAAGGGCTTTGGCCTGCCCAGCGACCGCTGCTCAGCCCGAAGGCCTGCAGATTACGAGGGGCCGTGTGGTCAGCACGATGCATCCTCTCGGCCGTTATTCTGGGCTTTCGAGACCGGGGCCGCCATCTCACCGTCAGATAGCTCTTCAATCCTAATCACATAACCTTTCAAATCCCTGACCTGGCCGGGAATCAAACCCGGGGCCTCCGGGCGAGAGGCAGGCTCGCTACCCTTACATCACGGGGCGGCAACAAAAATGAACTCCAAGGATAAAGATATCACGAAGGACTTACCTTAAAAATAAACAATATAATCGACCTAGTTTCAAAGAGGAAAATGAACTGAGGTCCATTCAAGAAATCAGAAAGCGTTGGGGAATATACAGGTTTATTATCATACTGGATAGATAATTTAAAGAAATAGAAAGGAATAAAATTATCAACACCAAAATACAAATTTAAAATAACAACCCAAAATCAGTAAGTAATCTTGTTGTATTAAAATAAGGTTCTCTTATGGCACAGTGTCACACGCAACTAGGTTCATTTTTAAGAAATCATATCTTTCAAATACATGGTCATACTATATACATTAAAATTTCATAACCTTTTCTAAGTGCACTTCACACTCAATTTCCACTAATTAAACATGTAAGGATATAATACATGCTAACCTTCCTTATAGTAAGATATAATATCCACACCAAATAAGGTGTATTTCACACCAGAAAACCTTCTAAAATCAAAATAAATATTGTACTTCACACTTAATCCTTTTGGTTCAAATTCATATCTTATATGCTTAATAGGATACATCATGTTTTCACTGCAAGAATTTGTTTACTGTGAGGCCTCCTGTTATCAGTACCCAGATTTTCATTTTATTATTCTCAGAATTATCTTAAAATTTCATCACAATTTTTAATAATCACACTGGTCAGTGTTAATGCCATTAAATTGATCAAAAATCTTTAAAATTCCTATGCCCTTGGGACTAGAACCACTTAAGAGTTCATCACAAGTCTACCACAGTACATAGCATTCAATACTGACTTCAGTGGCTGTGTATTCAATTAATTTCAAAAATTCAGTTAACGTGTTGTTCCATTCAATATTTGGTCATAATACATCAAGTAATCTTTCACTTTATACCAGCAAGACATCTTGGGCTTTTAAAATACTTCCAGCTTGCACACACTAAGTCGTCATAATAACAGAATAACATTCCTGACTGTTATACTTATGCAACGTAACAATTTTTAATCAGATAAAGTAAAGTAACATACAGATAATAGAGGCGGTGTGTACAAAGGGCAGCGACGTAATCAACGCGAGCTTAACTCGCGCTTACTGGGAATTTCTCGTTTGTGGGAACAATTGCAAGCACCAATCCCTAGCATGAAGGAGGTTCAATGGGTTGCCCGGTCCTTTCGGACTAGGACACTCTGATTCCTTCAGTGTAGTGTGCGTGCGGCCCAGGATATCTAAGGGCATCACAGACCTGTTATTGCTCAATCTCGTGCGACTAGGAGCCGCCTGTACCTCTAAGATGATGTGTTGTCGCCGGTAGCACGAACGGATACCGGATGTGACTATTTAGCAGGCTAGAGTCTCGTTCGTTATCGGAATTAACCAGACTAATAGCTACACCAAATAAGAACGGCCATGCACCACCACCCACCGAATCAAGAAAGAGCTCTCAATCTGTCAATCCTTCCGGTGTCCGGGCCTGGTGAGGTTTCCCGTGTTGATTGAAATTAAGCCGCAGGCTCCACTCCTGGTGGTGCCCTTCCGTCAATTCCTTTATATCTCAGCTTTGCCACCATACTTCCCCCGGAACCCAAAAGCTTTGGTTTCCCGGGAGCTGCCCGCCGAGTCATGGGAGGAACTTCGGCGGTTCGCTAGCTGCCATCGTTTATGGTTAGAACTAGGGCGGTATCTGATTGCCTTCGAACCTCTAACTTTCATTCTTGATTAATGAAAACATACTTGACAAATGCTTTCGCTTTGGTCCGTCTTGCGACGATCCAAGAATTTCACCTCTAACGTCGCAATACGAATAACATACAGATAATAGTTAAGGATTGTAGTAAAGGAGTCATCATCCCACTGTTCAAAAAGGCAACCGACGGAAATGTGGAAATTACAGGGGCATCACGCTGTTGTCACACACACTGCGGCTGCTGGAAAAGATCATAGAAACAAGACTTAGGAAGATAGTGGAACCTTTGCTTGAGGAAGAACAACACAGGTTCAGGAAAGGTCGAAGTACTGTGGATCTTATCTTTGCAATAAAGATGCTGACAGAAAAGTACTGGGAATACGGTAGAAATTTTTCGATTGCATTTGTAGACATTGAAAAAGCATATGATAGTCTTCCTCGAAACAAGATATGGGAATGTCTAGAAGACCTAAAAGTGCCAAAGTACTTAACTGACAAAGTCAAGATGCTATACCAGAAGTGCTACAGCTGTGTCCAGATAGGCAACGGACGATCAAAATGGTTTGAAACAAAGATAGGTGTCCAACAAGGAAGTGCTCTGTCACCACTCCTGTTCATAATAGTAATGGACAAGGTCATCAAATCTATCAAGAAAATGGACAGTGAACCAAACGCCCTAGTATTTGCTGATGATGTGCTTTTATGGGGAGAGACAGAGGCTGAAGTTCAGAAGAAACTTAATGAATGGAACAACACATTCAAAAATTTTGGACTGAAGATGAGCAAAACAAAGACAGTGGAAATGACCATCAACAAGGAAGTAACAAGCTCAAATATATTTCTGGAAGGAGCAAAAATCGAATCAGCTTCCCACTTCAAATCCCTCGGAAGCACAATCTGTTAGGCAGGAAATACTCGGCGGGACACAGAAAGCATCAAACTTCTACAGTCAAGCCAGTAATCTCCTCTGGGACTGCAAAGTACCACAGAAAGCGAAAGCAATCATGTACCACACTTACTTCGTACCAATCCTCACGTACGGTTTAGAGACATGTAGCCTACTAAACAAAGACTTCAGTAGAATCCAAGCAACTGAAATGAGATTCATTAGAACCATGAACCAAACAACCAGAAAGGACAAGATCAGAAAGGAAGTGAATAGGAAAGTACTGTAGCTGCTATTGAGGTGTTCTTGATAGTTAAATACGTCTATGGTCTGGTTCGTTTGTGCCAATGTAATTACAGTTTTCTTAAGTGTGACAGTGCGCGAGACACAGTTTGGGAAAGAGTCGTAGTGATTAATAAATGCAGTTTATCTGGCCTCGTGGCTTCTCTCAACGGCTCGAGGTACTCGGTGTCGCCACACCAAAGTGAAAGGTGCGCCCGCGGCCAAGGGAGGCCGGCTCGTCCGCAGGTATCCAGCTATGTAATAGCCGTCCTATTGCTAGCGCTCTCCGGAGATGTACAACTGAACCTAGGTCACAACCATAGCAACCAAGGTATGACATTTTTCTATCAAAATGTAAGGAGTATGCGTAAGTCGCTTGCTGACTTTAATGTTGGACTGAGTGAAGGGAACTATGACTGTATTTGTATCAGCGAAAGTTGGGTAACGAAACTGTAGTTGATACTGAAATATTAACGGAGAGTTGCATTGTATTTCGTAAAGACAGAAATTCCGTGAACACTGTAAAACTGGATGGCAGAGGTGTTTTACTAGCAGTGAAGTCTGACCTTGGACCAGTGTCGAAGCCTGAGCTTGCTGGGAATTGGGAGTGTAAAGTAGTGAAAGTCAACCCTCAACCCGGTCGTGCTGTCTTCATTGTGTGCTGCTGCCTGCCTCCAGATGAAGTGTACGACCGGCTTAGCGACCTACGTCAAACATTGGGAAACATTACATCTGTAATCAACTCACGGGTCACTGTTATTGTGTGCGGTGATTTTTAACTTGAGTCAATTAGCTTGGAAAACTGATGAGTCGTCAAAAGTACAACACATTATCAAACAGAGAAGCGAGGAGGTATTCTTATTTCTAGAAATTATTAATGAATTTGATCTCAGTCAGATTTGTGATTACCCTACTAGGACTGATAATTTTCTAGACTTAATTTTAGTCTCAAACGAATTACTTCAAAGTGGAGAGTGTGTCAAAACTGAAAATGTAATTCACTCTGATCACCAAGCCATCGAAATCTTCCTGCCTATGCCAAGGACATTTCGCTTCACAGCACAAAACAGTCATATTTGCGTGGAAGAAAGCTGATTTTTCTTTAATGGGGGACATTTTATCCCTGTGCCCCTGGAATATGATTAGAGTCCCACTCTGTGGATGAAGCTGTGGGCACTTTTTATGACTTACTATATGCATTACAAGATATTAGAATCATTCCGTATTGACGGTTTTCACTTTACAATGGCGAAAAATGAAAGTATCCTCCAAATCAATACATCATATATTCCGTCATTAGACGGAGTAAACAAGATCAGACATGTTTCAGCTCGTTTGAGCCATCTTCAGTGAAAAAAATTAGGGGGGTTGGAATAATTTACATAATATGAGTTGAAAAAATGCTAAAAAACATAATGAAAGCGCAAATGAAAAAACAAACAAAAGAGAGCCTATACGGAAACAAAATTAGCACAAATATACAATATTTACATCAATATGCAGAGCAAAAAACAACTTATTGTGACAAAATTCAGTGAAACAGGTGTTAATTTGAAATAATAATAGATACTAAAAACTGTGTTAACCTAAGAAACAAGGGAATGAGAAAACAAATGATGTAGATGGAAATGAATGATAGTAGCACATGGTGAGGTTGTGGACCTCATAGTTTACAAACTATTGGTTTATAAAAATCACAAAACAGTTTGAAATCGCTGTCAAAATCGTCTTAGTGGAAATCCATCACATCAAACTGGTCAGGAGGAGAGCGGGAGCAAACATTTTGAGAGAAACCAAGCCTGAATTAACCTGCAGGCGAAAAGCCTGTGATAAGGAGAAAAAAACACCATGAAATTTAAGGTTTTAGAAATAGCAGCATTCTCAATATCTTCTCAATCTAGCGGTCCCTTTCTTCATTATTGTTTCATAATGTTGGCTGGTGTTTTGCCTTATTATAGAGGGGTCGGAAGAGCCGCATATAAAAATATGAGAAGCTGTGTTAGGTGGAAGACAGATGCATAGTAAATTGTAGTAATCTAGTGGAAACCGTCAATGAAGTTCCATTACAGATTAGAACTTATATGAGTTTACATTTCATAGACAGCACTTATAGAGCACACTCATTGATACAGTAAGTATCACTGGAGATGTGGCAGTGCTGTATATTATGCCCATGCTTCCTGGATCGTGTAGTTCTGGCTACCGAATAGTGGGATGATCTATTGCGTTTTGTTTATCGAAGTACGTCGCGCGTACGCGCAAAATTTTTGAGGTTAAAAGATCGTCTATATTGGATTTGATTATCAGAATGGATAATAAAACAGCGAGCTGAGACGGCACCTGCAAGAACTTTTATCGAAGTACAGTACATGCACATAATATAGAACAAGTAGACCGACACAGTTTCTCATCAGAATATGAATGACGTGAGAAAAACTTGTTGTGGACAGTGCAAACTATGAAAATGCCCAGAGTTTAATTTTCTTCTTAATATAATATGTTTATAGTTATCCAGGCACTCGAACCTATACAAATATTCATCCAAATGTAGAATATCTAGCCCTGCAACGCTTTTAATGATTTGACAAATATATCCGTAGCCGTTACGTTGTAATAGGCCTAATTACTTCCCCATAATTAGTATGTTTTGATGTGCGATGCCATAATATTAGAAACTTCTGATATATACCGGCAAACGATTGGTTGACTAACCTGATATACTTAGCACAAATCAACCGTAAAATAAATGGTAGTAGTGCAACACGTTCATTTTTCTTATAACTCAGTATAGTTCTTTACTATTCCATAGGCCTACAGTCTTGGTAACTTATCAACTTGTAACACATTTAATTAAGCAAAATACCGGTCATGATGATGGTGATGATAATAATATCAATAATAATAATAATAATAACCTGAAATTAAGAGGTGGCATAAAATCTCAAAACATTATCTTCATTAACGGTGAGGTAGTGAGTCCTCTAGAAGTTATGTTCACTCTCTCAGTCAAAGGAACACGAATATTCATAACTCTCACTTAATTAAAACGAAACCTTCTTTAAATTGTTGTTCACATTTCATTTCGACCAGATTTTCCATCTCTACTGTGTGCACGGAAAGTATTCTTTGAATGAAATGCAACATATTCAGCAAAATCATCCTCCATCTTGCTGCAACATAAGTGAGTCACTTAAGTGTGTGTGGGAGGTCCACTTATAGCAATAAGTGGGACACTTAAATAGGTAATATGAAATGAAATCTGGCACTTATGTATAAGTGCTGTCTATGAATTCCGCCCGTAATCACTATCGCATGTTTCTGTGGTGGTTTGCAGTGTAGTGTGTTGTCTGAATATGAAGAGGAAAGTGTTGGGACAAACACAAAATCCCAGTCCCCGGGTCAGAAGAATTAATCAAAGACAATTAAAATTCCCGACCTGGACGCGAATATATCCGGGCCCTCTGAACCAAAGGCCTCAACGCTGACCATTCATCCAATGAGTCAGACTGAAATCCGAATCGCTATCGTCTATAGAGTCACTGCCACCGTCTAAAGCATCTAAATAATCCAAAACATCGGAATTGTTTAGCCTAGAACTTGGACCAGCCATTTAAAACAATTATGCCTACTCGTGGCACGGAAATCTAATAACACAAAATGTTAAATTAAACTTCACTTGAGAACACCAATAAATGTTCAATATAAACAAAATATAATAAACTACTATTAAAATGGAGACAATAAAACCAAGGAAAACACGTATTTTGAAGCTTAAAGGAGACTGTACTCGCAAGAAGCACACTTCGTTACACGTTATAAATTTCATATTAGAGCCCGTACTGTCAAAGTATCAACTTGTGAAAATCTAGATTTTATAATTCCACCTTTACAATACTGTAATTGTCTATATTACAAAGACTACATTAAATTACACTCGTGAAACATGTTTCGTCCTCTTATTGGACATCTTCAGTCACAAATACATAACATTAAAAATAAGGTGAGGACACATTAAAATAAGTGAATGCAAAGTTTTTGTATCCTGTGACGCGGCGTGATAGCGCCTTGTCAATCTTCAATGTTAAAATGGTGCAGTGTGAACATGATATGAAGCACAAAGTCCAAGTTGAACCTGATTGTGTGTTGACAATTGGGGCCTAAAAAAGAAAAAGAAAATATGAATGAACTGAAGAATAAATTGCCGTTAAAATGTGAACTAAATGCCCATCCAGTCACTCACCTCCTTGCCCGTCCTACATCGACCACTCCACCTCAAGTGCTAAGGCTAACTGAGTGACGTCCTCGAAGGTCGTTGAGGACTGATTGTGAGGGGAGGTTGAGAAGAGTTTGACGTAAGGGGAGAGGCGTGAGGTGACGTATTACTCACGCACCTTCGTGAAAAGCATTTTTTGATTAAATCCTCGAAAAGTATATTGATATCCTCCGATATCTCATTAAGATTATAAATCGGGTTGCATTTTTGATCAATATTTATAAAGATGTTTTCTAAAATGTTCAATAGATTTCCTTTCTTACATAAATGGAGAATTTGAAGATCTTGTTGTATGCCCGTGAATGTATGATTGATATCGTCCACATGAGAACCGAATGCTGAGAATCTGCCGTACGTTGACGCATTAACATGTTCATTATACCTTATGTTAAAATTGCAGCCTTTCTGTCCAATATAACTGGCGGGACACTGCTGGCACTTTAATTTGTAAACACCTGATTTCTGAAATTTACTATTGCCGTTATTGATAGTGTGCTGATTGAAGAAAAGATGAGTGTTGTTATTGGTTGTTTTAAAAGAAACTTTCATATTAAGTTTCTTGAAAACATTTGTGATTTCGTATATTTTCTGTGACTATAAGTAAAAAGGGCGTAACTATCTTCTTTCTTTTTGGTATCCTTGGTTAATGTGGAAAATGATTTTTTCTTAATTTTGCTAATAATTTTATCTACAAATTGCCTGTTGAACCCGTTTCTTTTTGCTATAAAATAAATAGTATCTAATTCATTTTTACGATCTGCTTCTGACGTGGGTATATTATAAGCTCTATAAATCATACTGTAAAAGGAGGCCCTCTTATGTGCTGCTGGGTGTATGGAATTTTGTTTAATTACGTTTGCCGTTTGAGTAGGTTTCCTAAATATTTTAAACCTAAGTTTATTAGAGTCATTAATAATTGTAATGTCAAGAAAGTTTAATGCTTTATTATTTTCACTTTCGAAAGAAAATTTAATCTGTGAATCCATATTATTTAATTGTTCTAATATCTCCTGTCCATTAGTAATGCTATGGTCAGTTATTGTAAACGTATCATCTACGTATTTCAACCAGCTTATTATTCCTTTAATGTTGTTAATTTTGCTATTTTCAAGAAAATCCATATAAATTTCCGCCATAATTCCCGAAGCTGGGGCCCCCATAGGAAGACCTTCCTCTTTATATATTTGACTGTTGAAAGTAAAGTAATTATTAGCGACGACAAATTCCAAAATATTAATAAAATCGGCTATCTCTTGCCTACTCAAATTACTGTATTTAAGTAGATTATTCTATACAAGATTTATCTCTTTTGATACTGGAATATTCGTTTCTTTTTGCTATAAAATAAATAGTATCTAATTCATTTTTACGATCTGCTTCTGACGTGGGTATATTATAAGCTCTATAAATCGTACTGTAAAAGGAGGCCCTCTTATGTGCTGCTGGGTGTATGGAATTTTGTTTAATTACGTTTGCCGTTTGAGTAGGTTTCCTAAATATTTTAAACCTAAGTTTATTAGAGTCATTAATAATTGTAATGTCAAGAAAGTTTAATGCTTTATTATTTTCACTTTCGAAAGAAAATTTAATCTGTGAATCCATATTATTTAATTGTTCTAATATCTCCTGTCCATTAGTAATGCTATGGTCAGTTATTGTAAACGTATCATCTACGTATTTCAACCAGCTTATTATTCCTTTAATGTTGTTAATTTTGCTATTTTCAAGAAAATCCATATAAATTTCCGCCATAATTCCCGAAGCTGGGGCCCCCATAGGAAGACCTTCCTCTTTATATATTTGACTGTTGAAAGTAAAGTAATTATTAGCGACGACAAACTCCAAAATATTAATAAAATCGGCTATCTCTTGCCTACTCAAATTACTGTATTTAAGTAGATTATTCTATACAAGATTTATCTCTTTTGATACTGGAATATTCGAGAACATATTTTTGACGTCGAATGAATACGTCTTATGGTTCGATTGTATGTTTAAATCCTTAATACGATCGCAAAATTCTTTGGAATTCTTAATAGACCTATTACCCTCAAATCTATAATGATTTTTTAAGAAATTGTGTATAAATCTAGAAGTCTTATATATAGGGCTATTTCTGAAATTAATGATGGGTCTTATAGGTATATTCTCTTTATGCACCTTCGGTAGTGCCTTAGCTGTCGGAATACCCGGGTTCATATTAATAAGTTTTTGAGACTCCCTTTCATTAAGGATGAAAGAAGATTGTTTAAGAAGTTTCTTTAAGTTTTTCTGAATGATATTCATCGGGTCTTTTTTTTATAATTTTGAATGAATTCTCTGCGAAAAAGGGTTCGGTTTTCTGTATGTATGAATCTTTATTCATAATGACCGTTGCATTCCGCTTGTCCGCCTTAGACACAATCAAACCATTCTCTTTAATTTTCTGTTTCAATGAAGCTATTGTTTGGTTATGATGTGTAGAAACTCTATCTTTGTTATTATTTATTAAATTAGGAAGTTTTTTCTTTATATTAAATCTCGTCTCTGGTTCTCTATCGGTAACTTTTGTATTGCACTTTCGGCTTCTGCCGTGATCGTGATCGCGTCTTTAAGTTTAAATTGAACGGGCCAATTGAACTTGGGACCTTTCTCTATAACACTTATTTCGGACTTATCAAAACAAGTCTCTGAAAGATTAATAACCGGCTCTTGAAATACAGGAATGGTTGAATGTATCTGATTATTATGATCCTTAGATGAGGGAGAATCAGTCTCAGTTCTCTTACTATTGCGCCTAAGTGTATTAGTTTTGTTGACTAACTTGTTCTGTTTATCTACAAGTAGGTATGCGATTTTATCATTTACGTAATTTTGAAACGAACTCCATTCTAATGGGGCAGTAGAGGCAGGCGCGTTGAGATGGGCCTCGTATAACTGAGTGTTAAGTAATGCTTTTTTCCTATAAAGAAATTTAATTTCGTTCCTGATCCATAGAATGTTGGATTTATCTTGTGTCTTTCTATGCCAGTACGACAATATGTTCTTGTTTTGAACCGATTTCAAAAAATTAGGGACGAGTCCCTCCTTGAGACAGTTTTTCAGGAATAGAATGTCCTTACCTATTTTTGCAATTTTTGTCTTAAGATTTAAATATTTGTTAGCTCTACCTGCCTGGTTGGCATCAACATTGCACATCATAAATTTCATATTAGAGCCCGTATTGTCAAAGTATCAACTTGTGAAAGTTTAGATTTTATAATTCCACCTTTACAATACTGTAATTGTCTTTATTACAAAGACGACATTAAATTACACTCGTGAAACATGTTTTGTCCTCTTATACGACATCTTCAGTCACAAATACAAATACGAAACATAAAAAATAAGGCGAATAAGTGAATGCAAAGTCTTTGTATCCTGTGACGCGGCGTGATAGCGTCTTGTCAATTTTCGCTATTAAAATGGTGCAGTGTGAACATTGGAACTATGAACATTCTATCATTAACTGGAAAGTTAGAACAACTCCTAGACATGATGGATAGAAGAAAAATATCAATATTAAGATTGAGACCAAATGGAAAGCGATTGAAAGTCACTTCATGGAGGATACAAATTATTCTGGAGTGGACAGGAGAAGTTAGCGAAAAATGGTGTTGGATTCTTAATTAACGAAGGGACTGATGCTACAGCTGAAGTTATCTGCAAAAGTGATAGAATCATTAAAATGTTCATGAAACTGGAGAACACTAAGTACACTGTCATACAAGTGTATGCCTCACAGACAGGCTGCAGTGAGGAAGACAAAGAAAAATTTTAGCAAGACCTGGAAGATACAGTTAATGTGAGGAAAACATTATTATTACTGGAGATCTAAACGCGCAAGTTGGGTTAGACAGACCGGGGTACGAGAACATTATTGGTCCACATGGATTTGGACAAAAGAACCCAAAAGGAGAACAACTATTAGATCTGTGCAGAAGAAATGATCTTACAATCAAAAATACTTTCTTCAAAAAAAGAGACAGTCAAAGAGTTACAAGGTACAGTTGGGATGGTCAGTATAGAATATTAATTGACTACGTAATCACAAATAAAGATGGTGGTAGACACATCACTGATGTAAAGGTCATCCCTAGTGAAAGCATAGACAGTGAACACAGATTGCTGGTAATAGCCTTCAAACATAAGACTAATGAAATGCAGAAAATTATGAAAAAACAAAGGGTTAAAACTTGGAAGTTGCAAGATGCCCAAATAAAGAAAGAATACAAACTAAGGATTCAACAGTCTGCCGAACAGTGAAGTAACCAGTGTGAATGAAAAGTGGAAAGATTTCAAAGACACCTTTGTGGGAGAAGCCATAACCTATGTGGAGTTACAAGTTCCATCAAAAGAAAAAAGGAGACACCATGGTGGAATGATAGAGTAAAAACAGCAGTGAAAGAAACCAAATAAAGAAGGCACTGGACAAGGAAAAACAAAAACAGGGACAAAAACGCAATGAACAAGAAATACAAAGACTCCAAGGAGTGTACATGTACCCGATGCATTTACTGGACGTATTACAAAATGGCGCCTACGGAAGATAGAGGCCAGCCAAGGCGAAGAAATGTGTAGTAGGATATCGATACTTATATATGTCAGAAGGCCATGACTAACTTAAACCTACCACTATGAAGGTGGTGTACAATGGTGTAGAATCGATAGAATTGTTTTTTTTTTTAAAAAAAGAAGGGTCAATCGGATTATTATAAAAACTGACTTAAAAAATTGACCTCGTGAGGATAAGACTTCCTGAACCTCGCTCTAAAAATATAAGCAATATTTGCAGTATCTAGCGTGAATTTTAAGCTCAGAGGTCGGTAATATTGAAGAAAACGAAGAGATAAACGTTGAAATACAGTAAAGAAGAAATAAAATCCAGAAATTTCGAAAAGGTCGTCAAAATACTTGGACGCAAAATCGTTCAGAAACAAGAAGTTGATTGAGTCGCGAGAGCTTGAAATTGAGCTATATTAAGTGGAAATAATAGCAACGATAGCCTAAATAAAGAGGCAATCATTATAAAAATATATATATACTTCGCAGAACCATGATGAATTCACATTTTCCAGTATCGATGGATATTGTCTACTGTGTTCCTGAACAGATAATGGCTTGCTAAATCGGCATAGACCAACCTGGAGGGAGATGTCATCCTGGCAGTTAAAACCACCCGACCCGTGTGGAGGAGGTCACTCTACCCGAGATACCAGTGATTGAGAACCTGCCCAGTTCTCAATCCAAGGCCTGTGACTAGACCGAAGAGCGACTAAGGCCCGAGATATTGAATGGCGAGCTAAGTAATAGTATTAAGTAGTATAATTTCTTATGTAGAGTATTACCAGTATATGCAATAGATCTGAATAGCCTAAACGTGAGATAATTAAGTGTGCAGTGAATACAAGAAAGTGCAGTGTGAAATATTTAAGACGATATCTCGTGACAGATTGGTAACGTATTTACTATATCATCTTATCCAAGGAAGTAAGAATACGATTTAAAAGTGCGACGTAGTGTAACATATGTTTCATAGAATCCCGGTTAGTTAGAAAGATCCATGAATGATGTAATACCAGTCAAACCCAGTTTACGTCACAGAGGGACGCATGTTTGAATTGGTTAAGTTAAATTACCGTACTCTTTGCTGTGTTATTATATTGAAAAAAAAATAGATACTGAATTTGGGGTTATATGTTAAATTGGATGACAAAATGCGTTTTGAGGAACGAATTCTGCGCTATTGGAGTGATACGTATCGTTGTGTTTAATTAATATTGGAGGTTAAACTCGATAATTATAGATGTTAAATGAATTAAATATGGGTTGAAACGAAGGTTAGTAATGAAATAATGAAGTATATATGATACTTTAAATGTATTATTGCGCAGATTAACAGGAAGTAAAACGTGTATGTGTGTATATATATATATATATAATGTGCGATATAGGAGCACAAGTGAAGCGACTATGGAATATAAGTATGCCCCAGGGAGGAACTATAGCAAGGTATGGACAATAAAATTACGCATATTTTAATGAAGTGTGAAAGTGGTTTGACTGTTATAACAACCAGTGATGGGTATATGAATGCATGACTGTGTCGTATTCTGAATGAATGTTAATGGCGTGGAAGGTCAAACTAGGATGTAACTAGTATGGTAATGTAGTGTTGAAATACCTTAATGTAGGCACTTGCACATCCATATATGAAAAAAATGCTTATTGGCTACGTGCATATTGAACTGGAATACGTTACATAAGAAATTATATAGCTAGAGTAGGGAAATTATTTGAGATTTACGTAGAATATCATCGATGCTTTGTTAATCTGAAATATTATTAGAGCGAATATTTAGCTAGGAGCCATACTTAAGTGGCAGTTGGACCGAGAAGCTTAGTGCGTCATTCAATATTTCATTTTCCTCACTGTAGTCTGCACCAACGAACTCAGATAATTTTCAATGTAACTTAGGTCACTGATATTAGTATTCAGAACACTTTTATTCATATTCAGTTCATTTCCACGATAATTTGAACAATGTAATGATTGTATTTTTGATGAGGGTGTATAATTAACACCGTGAGTGATGGAATAATTTACTGATATACCGAATTTTGACCGTGATCAGAAGACTATGATATACTGTATACTTAAATGACCAGATGTAAATTTTAATAGGAAGATGAAACAAAGCAACAATTCATTTCAGGAATACGCGACCCAGAATGTTAAGATATGAAAACTTACTTTAGGAATAAGCCAGCGCTGACTTAGAATAATTGATTTAGGAATTAGAATATTTATTTATTAGGTTGACAATTGGAAGATCATGAGCAATATTTGACATTAACCATTTCTTTCGCAAGTCTTGATAATTTAATAAATGTGTTTCTTGATTGATTTTTTTATAGAATGGAATGAGTTTTCATTTGTAATGGTAGTCTGTAGTTATACTTAGTGAGTAAGGTTCTCGTTATGCAGATGTGTTTGTCGAAAGGTTGACTGAAGTTTTCGTACGCGAAATCCACTACTGAGCGTTGAATTACGTAATGCTGGACCGCATATGGTGTCATTATTTTCTCTTTGAACGCACGTTAAACCAAAACATAGAAAAATTAACCATTTTTCTGGAGGCATGAATACCCTGAGATATGTAACTGACTAGTTGGGAAAAATACTGTGGTCACCCTCACCCGTAGGGTGCATACAGGAACAAGAAACTTGCTGTACTTGCTGTAAAGAACATTGTGAGGGAAGAAGAAGAGAAGAAATGGAATGAGTTTGCAGACAAACTGGAAGAGGACAATAGAGGAAATATGAAATTGCTATACAGCATAGTGAAAAACAAGTGAAGGGATAAAGAGACCATAAAAGCAATAGAATGTGATGATGGAAATCTGGCACAAGAAGAGGGAGAAATTAAACAGGAACTCAAGATCTATTTCGTAAAGTTGCTGAATGGAGATAGAGAAAACATAACGGATAGAGGAGAGCCAAGTCGAGGAACCACAACTGAACCACCAATTACATGGCTTGAGGTTGAAAATGCGCTCAAGAGCTTGAAGGAAGGAAAGGCAGTGGGCATAGACGAACTGAGTGCAGATATGCTGAAAGCATTGGGAATTCCAGGAATCCAATGGCTCTACAGACTGCTCGACAAGATATGGGAGGAAAATACTATTCCTGAGGACTGAGAGACGGGCATTATTGTACCTCTGTTCAAGAAATTAAACCGATGAAAATGTACTAATTATCATGGTATTACACTACTGTGTTATGTTCTGAAAATATTGGGAAAAAGGATAGAGACCAGAATCAGAGATATTGTTGAACCAATTTTGGAAGAAGAGCAGTATGGTTTCAGACCAGGAAGGTCAACTACAGACTTTATATTTGCAATTAGGATGCTAATGGAAAAATACTGGGAGAAGAACAAGCCTTTATTTCTAAGATTTTTGGACGTTGAGAAAGCCTACGACATTGTACCAAGGGAAAGAATTTGGCAATGCATGGAAGAGCTTCAAGTGCGAGACAGCCTCCTAGACAAAGTGAAAATGTTGTATAGTGGGAATAGAAGTTGTATTCAAGTAGGACGTGGTGTGTGGGACTGGTTTGAAACAAAGAGAGGAGAGCAGCAGGGCAGCTCATTGTCACCACTTCTATTTTTATTGTGATGGATGTAGTAATGAAATCGATTAAAAGGAAAGAACATAGAGATAATAAAGCTTTCACATTTGCAGATGATGATGTGATCTGGGAAGAGGAATTGGGAGAGAGAATGCAAAGCTGGAATAAGGAGTTTAAGAAATATGGTTTAAACTTCAGTAAGACCAAGATGGTGGTGATGAAAGCGTATGGGAAAGGAACAGAACCAATAGTCATGTTAAATGAAGCCCAACTGGACAGCGTTCCAGTTTTCAAATACTTGGGTAGCATTCTATCAAATGACATACTTGGGTAGCATTCTATCAAATGACAACCTAGCAAAACATGAGGTGAACAATCAAATCAATAAGACAACACAATTTTACCACCAGGTAAGATACCTGCTGTGGGATGAGCAAATACCTATAAAAACAAAAATGACATTATACAAGTCCTATTATACACCAATTCTTACATACAGTCTGGAAACCACAAACTTTCGACAGCTGAAATGAAGTTCCTATGCACTATGATCCAGGAAATCAGGAAAGTCAAGATTAGAAATTAGAAAATTAGAAAAGAAGTAGGAATAGATGATTCTCTCTTCAATAAGATTCAGATATCAGGACTGAAATGGTTTGGTCACATGAAGAGGATGCCAGTTAACAGAACTGCAGGGAAGGAATTTGACAGAAAAGTAGAAGGAAGACTACCTGTGGGAAGGCCACGAAGGAAATGGATAGATTTAGTTAAGAACAATGTACTGCAGAGAGGTCATGATTGCGACAAGTTGGTGGAGGAGGAATGGTACAAGGACAGGATGAGATGGAGGGGCTCATATACCACACCCGGGATACTGGAGATGGTTTAGGATGATGATGATGACTTCATATTTATTTATCTCATGAACATGAAAGTTATGTGATATTTAAAGCAGAAAATTTATACTTTTATCATATATAACTTGGTTTTTATCATATAAAAATAAGTACTTTACACTTTTTAGCACAAAAAGTCCACTTCCTAATTATAACTGCATTGGAATTTTCAATGTCATTAATGCAAAACCACTTATAGTGGCATTCGCGAGGAATTACCACAATCATTAACACTGAAATTAATACTTACAAGTTATGTAATTAATTATTGCACTGTATCAACTGGCAACCTGTGGCGAGAGGAAGTTGAATAACTCTCCATGTCTACATGTAATTTCCTTAAATTTGGAATGCACAGGTGTATGCCCATCAACATGCATCCCGATGACATGAAGACTGGTAGCCACTTGCATGATAGTCAAAAGCTCAGCAAGACCTTGGCTGATGTTGAGCCCATGATTCTTGACACCAGCATAGGGTTCCGGGATGTTGGTGGTCTTGAGATGCACATCCGTTGCCTGCAGGAGATGGTAGTATTTCCTATGCTGTACCGTGAGGTGTTTGAACGCTTCGGAACTCGTCCACCCAAGGGAGTGCTGTTTCATGGTCCACCAGGTACAGTATGTGTTCTTTCTTTCATTAATGTACCGTGCTTTATCACAGCAGTAATTAATATGCAACCCATTCTATAAAAATTTAAGAGCTGGGTTGAAATGAAGTTATGCTAACTTCTTTGTAGTAAATACACTGGGCATCTCCAGTGGATCCTGCAGAGATCATTTTAATAGAGGAAGGAGCCAGGACAAGGTGGAGATAATGGCAGTTCTTGTACAGTAGGAATGTTCTTTTGGTTGATGGGTGTTCAGTATTACTGACACCAATTATGTATGAAGTTCACCTACCTATAGAATTCTGACAGTTACATAGTATGTTACTGTGCATAGTTATCATTTTATTATTGTATATTTGTGATTTTTTGAACACGTAGTCAGTTTTTATCAATATTTTGTCACATAATATTCTTCCAATCCTTTTCCTAGTTACTTAGGGTCAGCATTTATTATTTCACATACTGTACAGTAAAACATTGTTAAGATGTTTCTGCAGGGGACAACAAAAAAGAACTTGTTAAGTGAGAAAATGTACTACTGAATATACAAATAAAAACTATCCAACATTGATATGTATATATGTTCAGTCAGTCGGCGATGCCGCTGATGGGATCCTCAACAGCTCTGCCATCATCTGTCATAGATGGCCTAGGCATCACTGAAGAGGCGTACTAGGGAAATGAGGACTAAGGTAGTTTCCCGTTGCTCTCCTCACCGAGCCAGAGTTGCTATTACATATCAGTCTGCCAAGCTAACTGAAATGCATACACCAACCGACCCTATGAGCAACATTTTCACACCATTCATAGTAGGGACTGGCTGCATAAGGATTGGCATTACGAGCATCGCTTATACCTCAGTCACTTTCATATTGTCAAAGTCAAGGATAAGACAGAGACAGATCTGTGAAAGTAACAAAATTGCTGTAGCCTGTACCATAAGACCTACTGCACTGTAAACACTAGGTCCTGCCAGCAAAGGCATAACATTGATATGGAAGCAATATATACGATTTTTTACAACATTAGGGCATTTATAATACCAACATAAATGGTCTGTTATTGGGCATTATAAATTTTCCAGTTAACTCATTCCTGGTTGCCAGCGTTTCGTCCCAGTGTGCTAAGTTGGGCTCATCAGTGGTTAAATAGCACACCCACTAAGATGCATGGCTAGTGCATACGTGGAGGCCACTGCGTAGGCTACTTGAAGCCATCGGCAGTGCCAATGCACTATGAGAGACTTTGTCTCATTACCAAAAATTGATGCCTGCCTGACATCAACCTTATCAGAGGAGTTACTGAGATGAATAATGTGATATATGATAGTAGGAAGGCAGAGGGTGAAACCCGATGCTGGCACATAGCCTACTCGTATCAAATAGCACTAAGGGGTCTGCTCAAGGCTTAACATCCCCATCTGTTGGACCAATCACCGTCAACAGCGTCACATGCCCTCACTCTATATGAGCTCTGCGGAGAGGTTTGGAATTTAATCCAGGCTTTTGGCATGTAATCTAGTGATTAGAAATTGTATACCACCACTTCCCCTATCCTGCTGGCCAACATTCTGATGGTGAAAATATTTTTCGACCTACGGGACTCAAACTAGCTAACTACTGTGTCAGACCATTTAGACTTCAGCGCCTTAACGATCATGGCCACTAGGTGGGCATTCAGGCAGATGAAAATAATAAATTTGTTCCAGAACATATCAGAAGATATAGAGCACAGTAAGTGCTATGTCTAACCTGGAATTGATCTGGGCTGGAATTTTTTATAATTGGCCATCTCTGAAATATGTAGTAGTAGTAGTTTGGGTCATCAGTCCATAAACTGGTTTGATCCGGCAGTCCGTGCCACCCTATCTTGTCCTCATTTTTTCATGTCTAATGTCATATTTTATACTTTGGTCTACCCTTACTGTTCTTACTGCCTGCACTTCGCTTAAAAGGAACTAACTGAACAAGTCCTGGGCGCCTTAAGATATGTCCTATAATTGTGACGTTTCTTCTAGTAAAATTTCACCAAGTGATTCTCTCACCAATTCAATTCTATTTGTCTTCCTTCATGATTCAGTCTACCCGTCTTACCTTCAGCATTCTTCTTAGCACCATATTTCAAAAACATCTGTTCTCCTTTTATAGCTAGTTATTGGCCACGTTTCTGTTCTGTACAATGCCATACTCTAAAAGATCTTCAAAAACATTTTTGTAATTGCTATATAAATATTCAATGAGAGCAAATTTTTGTTAAGAAAGGCCTTCCTTGTTAATGCTAGTCTGCATTTAATTTCTTTCTGAATTCTGCCATTGTTAGGTATTGTACTACCCAAGTGATGATATCTACTTCCTTTCAGATTTTGTTTCCTTAACTAATATTTCCTGCATCACCTTAACTTTTAACAGAACATGTTGGCTATGCAGTTTGGGTCATATAGCTGAAAGTTTGCATTCGGGAGATAATGTGTTTAAATCCCACTGTCAGCAGCTTTTGATGATGGTTTTCCATTTTCACACCTGGAAAATGCTGGGGCTGTTTTTTAATTTAGGCAATGGCTGCTTCCTTCCCAGTCGTATCTCATTGTTGACCTGCCTGTGTCAGAGTAGTCTAAATCAGATATAAAAATAAAATCATTACTTGATTTCTACAAATCAGAACCATTACAGCATTTTTTTCTTTCTTGTGTTTAGGGACTGGCAAAACTTTGATAGCACGTGCTCTGGCCAATGAATGCAGTCGCAGTGACCGCAAGGTTTCGTTCTTCATGCGTAAGGGAGCTGATTGCCTCTGCAAGTGGGTGGGAGAATCAGAGAGACAGCTACGACTACTGTTTGAGCAGGCTTATCAGATGAGACCATCCATCATCTTCTTCGACGAAATAGACGGCCTGGCTCCGGTGCGATCTTCAAAGCAGGATCAGATACATGCTAGCATAGTCTCCACTCTCCTTGCTTTAATGGATGGTCTAGATGATCGTGGAGAGATTATTGTCATTGGTGCCACTAATCGTATAGATGCAATTGACCCAGCGCTCAGGCGACCAGGCCGCTTTGATCGAGAGCTGTACTTTCCACTTCCAGCTAAAAAGGTAATTGCTTGAATAGTTTATTTTTTTAAACTGCTTATTTCGTTTCTGTATTTCTTATAAATGAAATTATAGAGTATATTTCAAGTGGCTTATTAGAGCAATAGCCCCAGTTTATTGCGAATCTTGAAACATGTTTAATTGAAGTGAGAAAACAATTAAACCTTTCAGTTAAGTCAGCAAACCAACGTAAATGGTTGCATATGTAATAGTGTTCCTGTGTGTTAAGTAATAAGCACGTAAGGCAATACACTAAAAAGTAAATATCGCCGCCCGATTCTCTTTTTTTCTCATTTTTGCAATGGCTGATCACTGTTGCCAACCTGCTTATTTACATATTAAAATCACCAGACATAACCATAACAAAGTAACTTCAGTGTAAGTATCAATAATGAATGTTCTCCTAACCTATATATATATATATATAGTAGATATATAGTAAATGAAATAAATCGACGTCAGTTTCCACGCTCAATGAGGAATTAAGGAAATCAACACACTACCTCACTCAAATTAATGTTGCATAATTCTGTTTTTATGGTGATGAACAGTAGGCGTACTATAACCATATTCTTGAAAAGAGGGGCGGGTTAAACAATGCAATTTATTTAACAAGTCTTTGCAGTGTGATTTTCGAAAGTTCCAGACATTACTTAACGCCTTTCTTTTGCGCAGACGTTTCCTTCTCTCTACAATAACCAGTAAAGGAGAGATTATTAGGCATATGTTCAGCTTGCAGGCTGGTTATCCAGGAAACATAGGAGCACTAATGTGCTAAGCTACGTGAACGGAAATTAGGTCAGCTTTCAAGCTCACTGCGGAATTGAGGATAATAATGTTACTAGTTCTACTAACTACTTCTATAGTTTTCATATACGCCGAGGTGCCAGTATTTCTTCCCACAAGAGTTCTTTATGTACCGGTAGATCTAGACATGAGGCTGGCGTATTTAAGCACTTTCAAATACCGCCGGACTCGAATCCGCCAACCTGAGCTAGTCATACACTCTCTCCTTCACTCGCTTAAATAAATTTTAAACATTTCTTGCCTTTATTCTGATGTAAGCATTACTATAACTGCATTCTTAAAGGAAGGGGGGGAAGGAATATAGGTTTTATTGAAATCTGTTTATGATCCACTTGCTGCTAATATTTTAGCCCATATCATCAGAAGAATATTTGAAAGTGGGTTCATTCCTGAGGTTCTTAAGGCAGCGAGGACTGTTCTTATACATAAAGGCGGTGAAGAGAATGATCTGTCCAAATGGAGACCGATTAGTATTTGCTCCATTATTCAGCGCATATTAAGTAAGATCCTTGATAAAATTGTAAGGGAATACATCCCTTTGAACCAGTTCCAAAGAGGTTTTGTCATGACCCCTGGCTCTTTCATTAACGTGAATATTGTTGATGGCATTTTACGAATAGCTGTAATGAAAATTATTTCAGGCTGCGTAGTATTCCTCGACATCAGCAAAGTGTTCGATAGTATTGGACACAATAACTTAAAGGCGACAATAGAGAACTCTATACTACCCAGATCCATTAAGAAGTTACTAGTTACTAGTCACAGAAAACACAACACAAGTTCAAACTGCTCGTGGTTATACAGATAAGATAAACATCAAATGTGGAGTGATGCAAGGAGATCCCATTTCACCTTTCTTACTTAACTGGGGTATAAACCACATCCTTGATGAACTAACAGACATCAAAGTATCAGAAATTTATGGTTTTCAATTGAGTCCTAACACTGTACCTTTAACATCCCTATGCTTTGCCGACGATCTGGTGATCATAGCTAAAGACCAAGCAGCAGCTTCAATCCTAGTCACTTCTGTCATAAATCTGCTTCAAGAAATAGGTTTGCATATAAATGCAGACAAATCAAATGCCATTATTATAGAAAATTGTAAACTTCATTCTGATGATATCGTGACGGTCTCTGGAAACATTAGAAGTATAAATGATAGTGAAGAAATAAAGTATTTAGGGGCAACTTTCAGACAGACTTTAGTCTTCAATGAACATCAGGTACTTGAAAAATTGAAAGCTAACTTAGATCAGATTACCAGGACTCACTTACTCCAACCGCATCAAAAATTGACTGTAATAAATCAGTTTATTGGCCCTACACTGATATACCCCTTCCAGACTGTTTCGGTTGAGAAAATTCCCAAATCAAGTTTGTTAAAAGCCAACAACATGATCAGAAGCGCACTTAAAGAAATTCTACAACTTCTGAGTGACACACCGACAAGTATGATCTATTCGAGCCACAAATATAAAGGGTTAGCACTAATGCGCGCTACTTGGGAAGCGTACCTTCAACAGCTGAACATCAATCTTAAGCTAGAAGCTGTGAATGATTCGCACGTAAATGCTGTTCGAAATTTCACAGCAATAAAAACTCTCTGCCTATCTGAACTTCTACTCAATGAAGAGACATCAACGAAATCTGTTAGACAACTGCACGATATACTTAGAACATGCGAATTTGAAGCTTGGTGTGCATATCCACAAAAAGGAAGAGGTGTTGAGTTATTTGCTCAAGTTCCTGCTGCTAATTCATGGGTTACCAGAAGAGATGGTTTAACTTGTTCGGAATGGAGGGAAATGTTGAAGATGACCGCGATGGTTGCACCAGTACATACTCTGCCGGGACGTTCTACCAGCACAGGCCACTGCAGACACTGCAGTGAGTATGAAACCTTACCACATGTGCTGGGGAGTTGCCCTCAAGGAGAACTGCTTAGGATCAAACGCCATAACATCATCAGAAACCTGATTGCTAATGCTCTTCGTCTCAAAAATCTAGAAGTGTACGAAGAAGTCCACTGCCTCGCCGAAGGAGGCAGCACTCGCAGGATTGATATTATAGCGATTGACGGACGGAGAAACGAAGCAGAAATTATTGATCCTACGGTACGCTTTGAATCTTCAGCCTCTCAGCCGACTGACATAGACAATGAGAAAAAGGATATCTATAATCCAACCATCCCTTTCTTTCTTGAGTCGTATAACCTTAAAAAAGTTACGCTGACTGGATTTTTCTTTGGCGCGAGGGGAACAATTCCCAAATCTTTCGTCACATGGCGACAAAAATATAAACTAGCAAGAAGCCTACAAGATGAGATAGTCGTCTCACTCATCAAATACTCCGTTTCGATTCTTCGTCACCATTTATATGGAGTTCATGCCATTTGACATGGTTAACTGTAACCTATCATTTTTTAAACATTAATCTTTTTATCTTCCCTCAAAATTGTTATTGTGAATTATTCTGTGTCTTATGGCAAATCTAGGGTGTCCTGGATCAGACTACATAATAAATAATAAATAATCCATTGCGATTTCTGCAAGTTCAAGGACTTACCACATAGGCCATATCTGTCCTTCCTTTTAATAATAATGCTAATAGCTTTACATCCCACTAAGTACTTTTATGGTTTTCGGAGACGCCGAGATGCCGGAATATTGTCCTGCAAGAGTTCTTTTACGTGCCATTAAATGTACGGAAATGAGATTGATGTGAGTGCCTTCAAATACCAGCCGTCTGATGAGCCGCTCAGCCTGGTGTCCTTCCTTTTGCTTGGATGCTGTCTTCTTTCTTCAATAAGCAGTAGGCGATGGGGGGCATTTGGCATTTTAAACATATTTTCAGCTTACAAGTTGGTGTATCTCAAGCTTACAACATTACGGAAACCCAGGAAATGTACAGGAGCACTATGAGTCAAACAACATTACCAGATTTTTACATATATATTGGCTTAAATCACATGAAGATTGGTTGTGAGGCAAGAATGGGATAGGAAAGAGGGCTAGGATTTAAAGCCACAGCACTAGCCTAAAATATAAATGAGGGGGAAAAAAGAAAGAAAAAAAACAACTTCAGACCTGCCGACTGTGGGATTCGAATTCATCACCATCTCCTGAAACCAAGCTCACAGCAATGTAATCAAACTGCACAGCCAGTTCACTCAGTTTCCTATGACGCGTAATAGGCCTACAACATGGGCGACCCACTTACCTGTATATGGATCTTCAGTTCTTCAATTATACATGTACGAGGACGTTTTAAAAAGTTCTTGGAATCACCGCTAGATGTCAGTGCTAGAGCAACGAGGTTCCCGCACAATAATCACACATCCTTTGTGGGTGAACACGTGGCGCGTCAGTGCTCTAGCTGCAGGAGTGTGGTAGTGACGACTCTTTGTTGTTCCCTCGTAGTGATTTGTGACAATGGAAAAAACTGAGATTC
Organism: Anabrus simplex; assembly: GCF_040414725.1. Lineage (NCBI taxonomy): Eukaryota > Metazoa > Arthropoda > Insecta > Orthoptera > Tettigoniidae > Anabrus > Anabrus simplex. Next base: position 269,727,341 of record NC_090270.1, read on the forward strand.
GAGCAGTAATTAAATACTTTGTAAAGAAAGGTATGAAAGCAATGGAAATTCATGCCGACTTTCAGAACAGACTGGGGGACTCTGCTCCTTCATCTTCAACTGTTGCCAAGTGGACCAGCGAGTTTAAATTAGGTCGGGAGAGCTTGGATGATGATCCACGTAGTTGGCGGCCAAAAAGGGTTACGACCCCAGAATTTATCGCAAAACTGCATAAAATGGTCGTGGAGGATCAAAGACTGAAAGTGCAGGAGATTGCTGAAGCTATAGGGATGTCTTCTGAACTGGTATATTATATTTTAACCGAAGAATCGGTTATGAAAAAATTATCCGCAAGATGGGTGCCACGGCTCTTGACATTGGACAATAAACGCACCAGATTGGAAATGTCCGAACAAAGTCTGGCCCGTTTTCAGTGCTACCAACGATTTTTTGCGCCGGTTTGTGACTACAAATAAAGCTCATGGCCTCAGTTTTCTGGGATGCAAAAGGCATTCTGCTGATAGATTAACTTCCTACTGGCCAAACAATTACGGGGCAATACTATGCAAACCTCCTAGACCAACTACAGGAAAAGATACGCGAAACAAGGCCTGGTTTGGCAAGGAAAAATGTCATCCTTAATCAGGACAACGCTCTGCCGCACACAAGTGTTACTGCCATGGCAAAACTTCATGAACTGGGGTACGAATTGTTGCCACATCCACCTTATTCACCTGATTTGGCACCATTAGACT